>NC_080102.1:1715000-2016666 GCF_950005125.1 Chionomys nivalis | reverse complement strand
TTGAGTACCATTCTTCTATTTTCTGTGAGGTTGGAAATTAAAGTTTTCCAGGAAGGGAAGGTAAAACTTCTATAGCATTACAAAAACAAATAGACAAACACGATGGGAAGCTAGTAAGACATTCATACCAAGATTTTAGTGGTGACGGTAGAGGAAATGGTACTGTCTGTGAATGTGTGGCTGCTCTCTCGCAAAACAACCTGTTCTCGGTTATAGAGTAGTACCGCCTTAGCCTGCCCACTGCCTCTGTTCTCCCGGAGAGCAGCTGTAGGTAATGGCCGTGCAAATCGGACTGCACTTCTTCACATCTGTGCTGTGGAGTCCAGGTTGTTTGCAGCCTCTTACTGTGACTCTCAGCTTACCTGTTTCCTTTGGATATGGCCATTGTGGATTCTTTTGGATTTGCTACACTTTTGGGATTCATTTGGCTGAAACTTACTGAGTCAAGGTACCAGGGATCGACCATCTTAGGATGTGGCAGCAAGTTTTGATAGATGTTCTCGTGTCCCATCAGTTTTCTGTGATTACTTTCCTTATGACCCCCCACTTTATTATTTCAATGAAAGGCTTTTTAGCATGGGGGGCAGATCCACGCTACCAGATTCTGCTCCACACAGAGAACCTGCACTTGCTGACTACCCTGACATCTCCAGTCTGAGTGCTGGCTTAGTCCTTTACCTCATCACTGCCTGATTGGACTACAGCTTGACATTTGATGTTGAAACCTTTTATAACAATACATTTTGAAGTAAAATCAAAATTTTACTAATTTAAGTTTCTAGAACGTTGAAATTTATTATATTGAGTTGCTTCAAAAATATTCATATTTTATATTCACTATTCATACTTAGGCCAAATGTTGCTCCTACTTTTTTTACTCTGAGTGGATGCAACTCATATTTTATATTCACTATTCATACTTAGGCCAAATGTCGCTCCTACTTTTTTTACTCTGAGTGGATGCAACTTTCAAAGAATTTATGAGCTATAGAAATAATAACAAAGTACATTTCCAAATTTAATTTTCTCATATAGTTCAGTGTAGTGCAAATTCTGATTGGTTTTAATAATGAAAGGCCCAAGTTGTTGACAGAAATTTCTGTCCTATCCAGTCCCGCAGCTGTTCAATCCCAAAGAAACACACAGAGGTCTACATTAATCATAAACTGGTTGGCCTATTAGCTCAGGCTTCTTATTAACTAATTCTTACATCTTAAATTAGCGCATAATTCTTGTCTGTGTTAGCCATGTGGCTTGGTACCTTTTATCAGTGAGGCATTCTCATCTTGCTTCCTCTGTAGCTGGGTGATGACTGCAGACTGAGCCTTTCCTCTTTGGAGAATTCTCCTGTTCTGGTCACCCACTTATACTTCTTGCCTGGCTACTGGCCAATCAGCATTTTACTAAAATACAAGTAACAAATCTTTACAGGGTACAAGACCATTGTCCCACAGCATCCTCCCCCACCCCCTTCACTTTTTTTCAAAACAAGAACTCTGAATCTAATATCCTATGTTTAGCTTTTTTCCTGACCATTATCCACAACAACTTGTAACCAACATTCTAAACAAAGACAAACATCCACAATCCATTATTGGGAATGCAGGTGTAGTTTTCCAGGCTACTTCCTGCTGATTGTGGACACTGATAATCTTACAGGGACATAAAGAAAATTTAAGATTATGGTCAAGTCCTGACTGGAATATTCTGTGAGGCTTGATCATCTCAGGCAGCAGTCTTGAGGCTGTTCTGGATGTGGAACTCAGACATCTGGGCCATCCACTCCCACTGGAGATTTCTCAGGGGGTCTTCCTTGATCAAACCTGATTTTTCTTCACCCAGAATGAATCCATAGCCTCTCATTTCCTGTGGAAACAAAAGTAAAACCTCTTCTCCAAAGTAACATATCTTTTGACTGCAATTTTGAAGTCAAGGCATTTTCAAAATACATATGTTGGATTAATCCAGCAGCATTTATAACCAAATGTCTTTTATCAACTGTTGCTCTTTCCTCAACTGTCAATCAATTCAAAGACAACATAATAACATACAGTATCCAGACTCTCTGTGTATTTTTTATCTTTATATGGTTTTATTTTCAACTCTATTCCTTTTATTTTTATTTTTTGGTTTTTTGAGACTCAGTTTATCTGTGTATCTTTGGCTGTCCTGGCACTCACTCTGTATACCAGGTTGTCCTTGAACTCACAGAGATTCTCCTGCCTCCCCCTCCCAAGTGTTGGGATTAAAGGTGTGTGCCACCATACCCAACTACTCTCTTTTTTGTTTTAAGGACTTTATCCTTTTTTCTTTTCTCTCCCAAGCCTACATATATTTTTAAACACACTGAAAACCATTCAGAGGTTTTCTTCATCTTTGAATCTATCTTTACTGTATATCTCTTTTTCTGACCACATGAGTCTAGTAAACAGAGCCCACCTGAGAAAATGCTGCTACCAAGAAGCCATGCTTAACTCTGTTCTTTAGTGTCTAGACTTACTTTCCAAAGTCTCTCAGGTTTTGAATGGATTCAGTTGTCCACTTGGTGCCACTTGTTGACTGAGGTTTCTGTTCTGCCTGATTCTTCAGCCATCCATCCCCAAAGAAACACACAGAGGATTACATTAATTATAAACTGGATAGCCTAGTAACTTAGGCTTTGTATTAACTCTTTCTTACTTCTTAAATTAGCCCATTATTCTTATCTGTTTAGCCACATGACTTGGTACCTTTTATCAGCAAGGTAGTCTCATCTTGCTTACTCTGTGTCTAGATTATGACTGTAGACTGAGTCTTTCCTCTTCTCAGAATTCTGTTCTAGTTGCCCTGCCTCTACTTCCTGCCTGGTTGCCCCACCTATGCTTCCTGCCTGGCTACTGGCCAGTCAGCATTTGATTAAAGAGATACAACTGACAAATCTTTACAGGGTATAATAAGATCATTGTCCCACAGCACCGAGTCAGATATAGGGGTACATGTGGAAAGATCAGAGAAGCAGAGCAGCCAGCCACTAGTTCTTATTTCTACCGAATCCTCAGACAAATGGAGTACCCCGTCTCTAGGAATCCTCAGACCCAATGCTTGAGCTCCTGTTTCCTCCCACCTTACATTCCTCTTTGCCTTCCCATATCCCTTCCTGTCTCCACCTCCCTAGTGTTGGGATTAAAGGTGTGAGCCACCACCACCTGGTTTATCAAAGCACAAGTAGTAGGCTCACCCCTGGGGCCTATGACCTCCTCAGTCAAGGGCTCCTGAGCAGGCTCATGGGTCCGGCATGAGTTTTCTCCCGCAGAGTGGTTGGTTTCTCCCGAAGAGTCACATTACTATTCTCAGTGTAGGGCTCTTCTTCCCTGGTTCACAAGTTGCAGGGCTGGGGCTAGGTCTGTGGGTGTGTTGATGACCTTTCCCAAGCAGCCTGCATAGCCCTGTCGAGACCATGTAGAGGGAGCTTCCAGCTTGATGTCTGTTTGACTGTGGCCATAGCCTGTGCCTTCTTCAGCAGTAAGGTCAAGTTCAGGTGGACAGTGAAGAGCAATGGCAGCAGCCTGTTTTGTTTGGGAAACTTTGGAGCTTCCTTGGCCAACAGTTCATATTGTGATGTCCTATGTCTGTACTGGGGTTTTTGTTCAAGAGCCCATGGCTTCTTGGAGGAGCATTGATCAGTTCATTCTTGGAGGGTACCTCCATTCAAAATCTTTATTATATATATATATATATATATATATATATATATACATTTCCTCCCCCCCCCCTTTTAACGGGAAAGTAATCAGCCCAGGCAGGACAGGACAGGAGAGAGGATGGAGGAGGGGGCAGGATGGAACACTCTGGCAGACACACCTGTCCACGGGAGAACTTCAGATTTTAACTTGGTGGGTCCATCTGAGCCTACCCCTAAATCCTGCATTCATCCTATGGTTATATTTTTAATAAGCTCATGGCATAATATGCTTCCATGTGACTCTTTTGTTTATCCACAGTTTTGGTTGCCCTCCCTTCTTCCCACATCTTCCATACCTTGGTTCCCCACCCATTTAGACCTTTCCATCCCTGGTGCCCCCCACTTTCCATGACGGATGTGTTCTGCTCTCCTCCTGCTTCCCTCCCTCCACCGCCCTTTCTGTCATTCTGGCTCTTACACCAGCACACAGTGTGAAGCACGGTGCTCTACACTTCATAGCTAGGGTCATGTATTCTACAGACAGCCTGTCTTGAGAGGTGCTGGAATTATTGTACAGATGTTTTTAAATCAGTCAAATTACAAACCGCTTTCTGCAGTACTTACTTAGTCTCAATATCAAAGCTCTTTGCTAGAGCATCGTCAGTGCTCACTGACAAATACCTCTTTGTTCTCACTTCCTAGCAGGGATAAAAATGTGTGTTACATAAGAATTTATTTCCTGTGTATCATTATAAAATATTAGCACATTTCTAGTGTGAGTAGATTAGCCTCCATGACTTGCCTATAGCAACTGCAACTGCCTTTTAAAGAGTCTGTATTAGCAGGTTGACTCTTTTTAATGAATCTCAACTTTAAAATACATTTGACTGTTGTCAAGGAGCACTGGGTGTGGAAGAGAGCAAGTCTATATGAATGGCCCCGCCCGCCATGTGAGCTTAAAATACAGAATAAAGGGCACTATTTCAAAATGTGTATGCTTTTTTTTTTTTTTTTCCGAGACAGGGTTTCTCTGTGGTTTTGGAGCCTGTCCTGGAACTAGCTCTTGTAGACCAGGCTGGTCTCAAACTCACAGAGATCCGCCTGCCTCTGCCTCCCAAGTGCTGGGATTAAAGGCGTGTGCCACCACCGCCCGGCAAAAATGTGTATGCTTAAATGATCTTGTTTTTAAACATACGCATATCAAATTTTACCAAGGATTCTCTAAATATTCTAATAAAAATTCTAAAAAAGTTTGTTTTTAAAAATGAAATGAATAGTTCTTGTGCATATAAAAATTAAATGCATAACTGTTTTATCTCAGTATGATTTAATTTTGTCTAATGCAAAAATGATTCCCAGGTATATGTGACACTCAATACAATAAGTAAACCATTTAGTAGGTTACTGTTTGACTGTGTCTCTGTATGTCTGAATCACCTGGTAACTTTTGGAAACAATGGTGATGCGGGCAATTGCTAGTATTTGCCTTTGGGAGATTTCTCACCTGTTTGGTTAAAAGTTCTGTATTGAATGCTAATGAACCCAATAGGACCCCCACCCATCCTGTGGGTTAACCAGCTTTGACTTAGTGATGCCACGTACTCAGCAAATGTTTGTTTTTTCCATTTTTAATTAAGTTTTTTTGTTTGTTTTTGTTTTTCGAGACAGGGTTTCTCTGTAGCTTTGGGGCCTGTCGTGGAACTAGCTCTTGTAGACCAGGCTGGCCTCGAATTCACAGGCTTTAATTAAGTTTTTATTTTGATTAGTTTGGAATTTACAGAGTAATTTCAAAAACAATAGTTTCCATATACCTGAATTTCGTTTTTCTCTGTTACTACATCCCGAAAAACTGTGTGACATCAAGAGGGCCAGAGGACACGCGACAGCTGAGGCACTATGGTGTTCTGGCTTGTCCGAAAACAGAACAGGACATTAGAGGGAAACCAAGGGGATGTGGAGAGAGACTTTAGTTTAAATCTGTAACTAGACAAATGTACCACATAAGATGACACTAGAACAGACGGCTGGGACACAGTCAGTTTACAGGCTGCAGGGCTGGGGCCAGGGCTGGGGGTGTGGGCGGTAGCAGGAGCCTACTTTATGCTTTAGATTATAACCTGACTGTACTGTTTAATCCTATATCCACCCCTCCCCCAAATTGTTCCAGACTTGACCACTGGGATCTCTTTTTGTTGATTCCTTTGTTCCTATGACACAGGCTCTCCTTGTTTCTTCAGCTCCAGAGTTTCCTTCTTACTAAAGGAGAGTGTTGGCAATGCAGTCTGAAGTTGGGTGTGCCTCGTTGTATCTGTGCCCTCTCGGTTTGCAAAGCATAGACAGACATGTATGTCCGTGCTAACTCATGCCTTCTCATTCATCATTTGCTGTGTGAGTCTGTGTCCATTCGAATCTATAGTGATTGTGACTTCAGACAGACATTTCTGACTCTTGTTTATACTAAGCAAATTGTTTCAATTCTGTCCCTTTGCTTACATGTAGCTCACTGCCCCAGTGAGGAGAAACCAGTTCCCACCATCGCCATCCATTATTGAATTGCCAGCCGGTTTCCCCATCAGAAACATCGGTGCCAGCTGCAGTCCTTTACCTCCAAGTTTTCTTCCGATTCTAAGTTATTAAAACCCTTTTCTCCCCATAGACTGCAGTGAAGTTCCTTTGTACATTTATAATACAGCTCAACTTTTGTTTTCTTCACATTTTTATTCTATTCTCAGATCCTTTAACTTCAAGATAATGATATATACTCTTTGAGTATTTACTTGTACATGATGTTTGTGTGTATATGTGCACGCAAGCATCTATCTCTATCCATCCATCCATCCATCCGTTCATCTGTCCGTTCATCCATCCATCCATCCATCCGTCCATCCGTCCATCCGTCCATCCGTTCATCCATCCATCCATTCATCTACCTATCTATCAACACTGTATGATTGGGTACCATACAACTCTTTTTGAGGCAGTCCCCCAATGACCTGGAGTTTACCAAGTTGACTAGACTAGCTGACCTGTAAGCTCCAGGATCTGGCTTTTAAAACTTCTCCAACATAGGACTTACACACCTGTGGCACTTTTTGTGGCTAGAGCTTATAATCAGTATCTGTGTCTTTACTGTCTTCCCTAACTCTCCTTAAGGTTCACTTTGTTGTTGTTGAGTTTTTATTGACCTGTACACTTTCCCCCACGCCCCTCTCTTCCCTCTCCCATGACTCTCATGCTCCCAATTTACTCGGGAGATCTTGAAATTTCACTTT
This sequence comes from Chionomys nivalis, assembly GCF_950005125.1. Lineage (NCBI taxonomy): Eukaryota > Metazoa > Chordata > Mammalia > Rodentia > Cricetidae > Chionomys > Chionomys nivalis. Next base: position 2,009,733 of record NC_080102.1, on the reverse strand, counting down.
TTATGATGCAGTGTTCTATTGATTTTGATTAGTGCATGGTGTCACATAGCTACCATTACAATAAGAAACAGAATAATTGCTTCACCCTTTAAAAAAAAAGTCCCCATGAAGGCTGCATGCATTGTAATCCTGGCACCTGGAAGGCTGAGATGGGGGATCACAAGGTTGTGGCCTGCCTAAGCTTCATAGCAAGACTGCTTGAAACACACAGACACACAACTTCTGTGCATATAGCCAGATTCCCCGAGTCCTTAAACTTGCAACTGTCGAACCGTTCATAGTGTCTCCTTGTGCCCTTTTCTGAAATATTCTCTACAAGCCTGCTCTACCCACTGTGACCTCTGACCTTTGTTCTCCTCTGGCTTCTCTCAGCTGGTCACCTGCTGCTGCAGCCCCCCCCCCCCCCAGCAGGCCAGCTTTAGCTCCATGCAAATGTTCCTCTCACTATAACTGTCTAGTTTCTCACTTTCTCAGGGATAAAGGATGTGTCTTAGCATACTTACTGACACATAGTGTTAACTATACAAATACTTATGAATCACTGTATATACGTAATTTATAACAATTTTGCTTGTATTTAACTCCTTGTTTAGGATAGGTCTACAAAATGATCATCACCACAGAATGTATAGGTTCAACTATAATAATATCACAGTCATTTATAATAGTCTCAGATATCTTGGTTAAAATTTATCAATGACTACTAATCTATTTCTGATAAAGATACCAAGTTAACATTATAAAAACCTATTTTATGAACCTCTTAATGAAATTTTAGTCTTTTGTCTGTGGTGCCCTCTTGTGGACAGTTTATAAATTGCTTATAGCAGGACAATAGTCTTCAAATTGTTATAAAACATCTGATTTTATAAGTTCCTTTTATATTTTGCTAATCTTTTGACAGCTTTTTATCTATGAGAGAAGAAAATAAGAGTCATAGTTATGGTCACTTTTGCCTTAATTTATGGTGTTGTATATCAACATTATGCCCAGGGGATGGAAGATAATCTTTTGTTTGGAAACTTTGTGTAATGCCAAGGACTTGTGCAGTCTTGCACTGTGAGCCTCTGCAGCCCTGCCCACAATGACAAATCTTTCATGACTTTTGGAGTTTCTGGAAGCTTTGATGTTATTTTAAGACATGATTGCAAACATGCAAAAAGTTATGGATCCATCAAGTTTCTGTTTGCATCGAAGTAAAAGGACCACTCACTAATGGCAGTGAGAAGAGAGTTCATGCTTTGTGCAGATTTTCAGGGACCACAGGTCTCAGTGACACTGAGTGACTGAATACCAATTTGTACTGTTTTGCAGACTGATACAGAAAAAGTGCTTAAGCTGGGTAGTGCACACCTTTAATCCCAGCTCTCAGGATGCAGAGGCAGATGGATGTCTTTGAGTTCAAGGCCAACCTGGTCTACAGAGATCCAGAACAGCCAGAGTTACACAGAGAAACCCTGTGTGTGGGGGGGTTAAGGACTACTCTTTAAAGGAGAGTGTTCTATTGTTTTCTCCATAGTGTTTGCACAGTCTGGCTAAACAGGGTAGTAGCAAGACCAGATTTATCCAGCTGTTAATGGCCCCACTGTGCACAGACACAGCAGACAGGGCTCTATGTAACATGAACAGCAGTGCTGTCCTTCCTGTGTGCACGTGGATCAAGTGGCTTGTTCCCTAGGGTCTCTTCAGCAGTCTACCTTTGCTCTAGGGGAGTAACTACAGGGCTTCCTCCATAACTGGGAACATTTAAGCAAATTTAGCGGTACGTTTTGATTTCTGCCTTCTCCAGCTGAACTAGTTTTCTGTCTTTTGATAGAGGGTTAGCATGTTAGCATCAGTGACTCACTGAGTTAGTTAATTCTCTGTTGTTATGATAAAATATCATGACCTAAGAAGCTACTGTAGAAGGAATGTTTAATGTGCTTATGGTTCCAAAAGGGAGTTCTTATGACGAGGTAAGCAAGGCAGTAGCAGCCAGCACGGTAAGGGGGCTGCTCATGTTCCCTCACTCTGGAAGCCGGATGGTGAGCTGGAAGTGGGGTGGGGCTGTAAAACTTCAGAACCAACCCCAAATGACAGTCGTCCTCTAGCAGGGCCCTGTGTTTTAGAGTTCCATAACCTCCCCAAACAGTGCTTCCAGCTGGGAGCCAAGTGCTCAAATATATGAACCAGTGGGGGTCATTTCTCAGTTAAAGCACACAGCCACCAGCCTGGAACCAGGAGACCCCGCCCATCTTCTGCCTCCACTGATTCACTGCCCACGCCTGCCAACTCCTCAGCTCTTCACCACAAAGAATTCGTTTTTGATTCTTTCACTAGGTGATGAGGTGGCAACTCCATCACGTCACTTTTTCTTATAAATAACTAGTACTATATACGATTTTTTCAATTTTCAGACTACCATGATCTTTTATGCACACATACGCACCCTATTTGGAGTCCCTTTGGTCTCTTTAGGTCCAGCATATTGAGGCTATCTTTGACCCATTATATTTGCACAAAAGGCTGTTAGAAGACTGATTTTTTCTCACAGTTTCTTTCAAATTTGACTTATAAAATTTCTGCCGTTACTCACCCTGCTTTAGCATGGGCTCTAATTACCCTGACATCTGGATCTCAACTATGACCTTATTCCAGCCTCCTTTTTGGTCTCGTTCTCCAACTTATCCTTTATTTCTAAGGTTCCTATCACTCTTTGGTCATGCAGTTTCTACTGACTCCGATGTGTAAGGCATCCCGTAAGCTGTGGGCGATCTCTTAATGGTATTATCATATTCACTTCCATTTCCATCCTAGACAGAGTGTTTCTGCCTTCACAGCCCCTCAGTCGAGAAGGCTGGATTTCTACTCCTGGAGCCAGCTTCCTAAGCTAACTCCTAACAGCCAACACCCTTAGCTTTCACTGATCTCAGTGGTGTGTGCACTGAAGTGTTATCTTGGGGATGGTGAGCCCACAGCTTGGTTTTGTCTCAGATGATAGTGTGGACAGGTTCACAGTTACCTTCACCAGTGGTAGTACTACAGTGAGTTAGTTCCTGAGTGTGGTGTTTGCAGACCACATGGGTGTGTCAGACAGAGGGCACAAGTGGATGTCGTCCTAAAGGGAGGCTTCCTGGCACTTAAGAGAAATTAAAAGATTAGAATGTTTGAAATAGATTATCTCCTAAAGGGTTAAGTTTTTTCATTAGTGTTGCGAATACTTCACGAGATATTTGTGTAACTATCTTCAACATTAGTGAATTATAACAGGATAGTTAGAAAATGCTAGGGTGGGAAATACCACAGATACAGAGGTACTTCATACTAGACTGTTATAGCACAAGTCTGTCCCGGAAAGGAGTAGGATTTCCTAATAATGTTTTTGAATACTTGTATTCCATGTGGACCTTATGATTCACAGGCTGGATTATGGTCAGTGCTCTGTTTTGCATTCCTGGCACATGATGGGCTCTGACTGAAAGTGCTGTGTGTCCTTCCTGGAACGGGGCCTCTGCTCTGCAGACCTTTCTCTGTAAGCTAAGTGCAGCACGAAGGAGCGTTCATAGCTACTGTGTTCTAAAAGGGTTAAGTACCATCTCACGTTAGCAGTAATCTAAACTATAAAAGATTACATGTAGAGTTAATGATTTTTAAGTTAAAACCTTGTTTCTGAGAGGTTTTCAACACCATTACCAAATTTATTAGTTTTTTTTTTTAAAATAATTATCTCTCCATCTGTATTATATCATTCATGCCCCACTCACTTTGTGAATTGAATATTTGTGCTACTTTATTTAAATTTACTTTTGAGGGGGTCTATGTATTTGTAAATTAGTGTCTTTTAGCAAAGTGACTGCATATAAAAATAATACATCACAGAGCCTTCCTTTCTAAATTTAAGCAGAAGCTTTATAATCGTAAATCTAATTTGTGAATTTGAAGGTACAAACTGTCCCTTTGTAGATTCAGCATGGGTGCAGACTGCACTGAGAGTAGAAATCTGTTTGGGTTCAGCCACAAGTTGTGGCTCTTGTTGAACATAATGATGGCAGCATTGCAGCTTATGCAGATAAGATACAAATGTCTCGACAGCTAAAGTCAGGTTTACTGTGTGGTGAAAAAACTGGTTGCCTTTATGACAAGATGCTGCACTGGTAGCTGTTAAATGAAGCTAGTGGAAAGTAACCTCTCCTGTGTTCTCGGTAAGATATACCAGAAAGCATAAATCCCAGTTTCTAAAATTTAAGTAAAAGACTCAAGCACAAGTCATCTGCTTGCTGCCATCTCCTCAGCTGTTGTCCCAACGGACAAAATGTGCCTGAGCAGACCTGGGATATGGTTTAAATTGGACTTAAATGTTGTTTGTAGTTTTAAAGTCTTACATATTGGAAGTTAGATTCAAGATTTGGTGTCAGGTAAAAATAGCTATAATCCTTACTTTTCTACTTATTTACTCTGTGACTTTGGGTAAAATTTTCAATTTAATTGAACTTTACATTCATTATTTGAATAAGAGATAAATGTCTCACTAAGTCCACAGAGGAAAATAGGTGAGGCCTAATAAAAGTCTGATAGCCATTTTATCATTATTAAATGGAAGATCAATAATAATTTAGCTAATAGCATTATTTCTGCTCCCCAAATTTCAATTTATTCGTTGTGCCTTTCACTTCATGCCTCCTAATCCACCCATCTTCCTCCCCACCCCAAAATAAAACAAAATAAATTTTAGATAAAAAGGAAACTAAGACAAAGGAAGAAGGGGGAACCTCGTCACAGAAGCTGCAGTGACACAGGGAGTCAGGTTTTTACACGCAGGCGTTCATCCCAGAGAATCACGGGTCTAGTTCAAGCCCCTGGTCTCTGCTGCACCATCGATGCCAGGCCCTAGCTGGGACTCTTCCTGGACATACCCTTGCTTCCCTGTGTCGTGGGAATTCTGCAGCTCTGGGTCTATCTAGGATGGTCAGCCTGCCAGCTCTCCTCTGTCTTCACCACCGGGGTGGGCTCTCTCACTGCCGTGACTGGTTCACTCCTCGCAACGATGAGCAAGGGGCCGATCCAGTTCTCCCACTTTCCTGTCTTCAGGGTCAGTTCTCCCACACTTACATCTCAGGGCCACCTCTACTGTGCTGCCTAGGTGAGTGTGGGGCCACTCTCCTGCTTGCTGCAGCTGACGAGGGGCAGGGACAGCTCTCCTGCCTGCCTCAGGTGTTGATGGAGTGGGTATCTCTCCTGATCCGTGCTGCCACACGACAGATAAGTTGTGGGAACAACTCTCCCATGCTCATAGCATCGTGGCTGGCTCACTCACATACAAATATATTTTAAATAAAACTTTTATCTCTAGAACTTAGCATAACATTGTCCCTTAATTTTATACTTTATCATTATCTCAAAGTGAGGACTTTAACTTCAGTCAGTGAAATTTAAAGAACAATGCTTTATACTGGACATTAAGAATATAGCTTTTACAACCTAGCACTGCTCTCAGATTTTAAAGTGAAAAGGGGGACTTAGGTACGTCAGGCATACAGACAGTTAAAGTGTGTTTATGGCAAGTATATAATCAGCATAGCAACAAGGTGTCTTGGGGAAAGTTACACCGCATTCAGTCCTGCAGTGTGTGTGTGAGAAAGAATGTGTCTGAGAGCAGCTCTCATGGGACAAGTTCGGATACAGAACATTCCACCCAAATTTATGTTCGTGTTTGTGTATAACCTTCTCATCCTCTAAGACTCAGTAAATTGAAGACAGAATCTCAGCGGTCCCAAACACTAAGTAATAGACACAATAAAACCCGATTTTATCATGTTATACATAGGCATTAAAATGCCTGCTGTATCCTGTAAGTATGTATAATTACTATATGTTGTTAAAGTTTAATGTTTTAGAGGAAAGCTCTCACTTCAGGACATCTTCACTTACTAAAGCAGAGTTGGAGGCTCTGCCCTTGGATTCATGCTGTCAACACCTTCCTATAGCACTGAAGAGATTGTCTCCTAATTTATTGTCAACACCTTCCTATAGCACTGAAGAGATTGTCTCCTAATTCATTGCTCACGTGTTAGAAGATTTCTCCCAAGCCTCACATTCCTTAGAAAACCAAGTGGAACAAAACTATGTCTTCCTCATCTCTGTATCCAATACTGGTGAACTACTTGACACATTCCAAATGTATAATAAATGCTCACTGAATGAATTACTAATTAAAATATAAATTGTTGGTGAAATAATCTCATGTATCTACTAAGTCTTAGATAATCATAGTACCAGGGATTTGGAAGTTAAAAATAAGTCTCTTGTTATCATCAAACTTGTGGTCTAGTGGCAGAGAAGGCAGTTACGGCTCGTAAACACAGAGGATAAGCAGCAAATAGTGGCAGAAACCTCAATTGGTGGTCACAGGAAGCCTCTCTGAAGAGGTCATGTATGAGTAGAGTCATCAGGTAAAGGAGTGATCACCCTGCCTTATAAAAGAGCATTCCAGTCTGGAAGGTCAGCCACAGAGGGGCGGCTAGGGAGGCCAGCATGGCTGGAGTGTGCTGAGGAGAGGAGTGGGACAGGAGATGGGACGGACGTGTTACACGGCCAGATGACGTTTCACCATGATGCAGTAGGATAATGTGATGTGATCTCTTGGAAGACTCAGTCCTCCAGTTGATTGAGAGACTGAAAAAGACAAGAATGAAACAGAACATGCAAGGCCTCACTGGTAGTTTACGGGACAGATGCTGTTCAGACCAGTGTAAATGGGATGATCGGTTGAACTCTGAGACTAAGAATTGGAAAGTGGGATTGATGAGATTAGTCAGTGAGGGAAGCACTCGCTTCCCAGCCTGATGACCTCAGTTTGTTCCTCACGACCCATATAGTGGGAGGAGAGAGCCAACGCCTGCAGCTGGTCCTCTGACTTGCACACACACGGTGAGTATGCACAGACAGACACATGTGCACATGCACACACGTGCATACAAAACAAACAAAGATAATTTTAAAAAGTAATTGGATGAATTGTCAGCCTGTGTCTGTAGCCTGAGCATTCAGATAGTCAGAATGTGATTGTTGGTAAGGAGCACACGTGGTGGAAGATGCTATGAGAAAACCTTCTCATCCTTCTCATCCTGGGTCTGTATCCAGATAGCTGTGTGACCGTGGGGAAGTCTTCCTTTCTGTACATATAAAATGAGGGATTCAAATATTTTCTTCTTATTGTAAAATCCCTTGATTTTATAATTCTATGGAATGGGAAATATTGAATTCTTCCTGCGTTTTTATGCAAAGACCCTGCCATCACTATTGTCTATTCCTAACCATAAGGCACATGCATTTATACAAACTTTTATGGAATATAAGTACTCAAATTAGGATATCATAAGTTTGCATGCAAAGATGTATGCTGACTGTTATAAATTCTTCTTTTTTGGAAAATAAAACAATAAAAGCTGATTATCCGTGGAGGTAAAAGACATTTGAATTAAGTGTGTAGAGGATGTCTGCTAGTCACTCTTCTCGTTTCTAGAAAAAGCAATTTAAGGAATGACTGGGTTCTGTTGACTTAGAGATGGAGGCAGCAGGAACTGGAGGCAACTGGTCATATTGATCCACAGTCAGGACACAAAGCATGATGCGTGCTGTTGCTCAGCCGCTTTCCCCTTCCTATGCAGCCCAGGAGCCTCGGCCAAGAATGGTGCTGCCCACATTTAGCATGGGGCGTCCCACTTCAGTTAATGTACTGAGAATCATCTCTCAGAGGCACGGGCAAAGATAATGTAGATAATCTCTCCCGGGTGTGTCTCCTCTGTGAGTCTAGGTCCTGTCAAGTGACAGGCTGTAGTCACCATCACAGAGGGAGGGCAGTCTGTGTAGTGAAGTCATGAACAGAGAGGGGTCTTAATGAGCAGAGTAGCGTTGGGAATTCTGGTGAAGATTCAGTGAGATTGGGGGATGTATGAACAGTGAGACAATAGTGATGGCAGGGTCACAGCAGAGAGGACGTTGAGATGTAGGCCAGGACCAGCACCAGAAGTTTCTGGTAGAGTGTTGCGATACAAATGATATTAAAGAATGACAAGAGTTAGAGCTCAGGGTTTAATGTCTGTGGAAAACCTTATGCCTGCTAAGCCATTTGAGATAGGAATTGAATCAACATCTGTGTGACATTAGGGAGTCGGAATCTCCCATCAGGAGGTGTTATTGTGTGCACTAACAAAGGTGTAAAATGGGCAATGTGATCAGTGGCCACAGGAATAGAAAAGACAACTTGAGCTGGGAGAACTAAAGAACCTGCTGGTTGGTGAGCTAGCGCGTGAAAGGGAATGAGTGTGTGCCGCACTGCAGCGCTGCTCTTGGGCATCTGGTGAGGTCAGGACACGGTGTGGTTGGTAACTAGAGACAGTGGAAAGACAAGAAGGACAAATGTAGGTCTGTCTGACTGGGAAACCCTGAAAGTGAGAGTCCTTAGACGTCAAGTGGAAAACAAGGACACATCAGATAGCTGAGAGCATAAGATTGAGGAGGGGCTGTGAGTAAGAACACAAGGCTGAGACACAGGGCCAGACTTCAGTAAGGCTTGGACAGAGAGGGTATTAAACAGGTGTGAGCCTACTGTCACTTCAAGTCACCCAAGTTGCCAAGAATGCAATATTGGGGTTTCTTTTCTCCACATCTGCATTTTTTTTTTACCTCTGTAAGAACTGTATTTTAATTTTTAAGTTCTTTGTTTTGAAGTTTTTATGATTATGGGTATTTTGCCTGCATGCACAACTGTGCATGAAGTATATACCTTCGTGTTTGCATTACCTGCCTTTCTTCTCCTGCGAAATCCTACTTCCAGTTAGAACAGGACAGCAAAAGCAGAAAGAGAAGAAAGATGGTTGGGCTTCTTTAAAATGAAAATCTACTGTGTGCAAAAGGTACCACTTAGAGAGTGAAAAGGCAATCACAGGAAAAGAAATAATATTTACAAATCTTATACCCAATAAAGGGTTAATGTTCAGATTGTATGCAGTCCAATCCAAACTGGTCAAAAGAAGCTAGACCTGGTGACACAAGCCTGCGATCCCGCCGGGGGGGGGGGGGGGGGGGGGGGGGGAGGGGCGTGGAGCCAGGAATTGCCAGTGCAAGTCTAGCCTGGGCTACACAGTGAAACTGTGTCTCAAAAAGTCATAAAAGAAAGAAAGGACAAAAGGCTTCGGTAAACACTTTTCCAAAGAAGATCTACAAATGAGCTATTAAATACATGAATAATTGTTCAATATCACTACTAATAGAGAATATAAATCAAACAGGATTGACACTGCTTTGTACCCATTAAGATGACCATTTTTTAAAATTGAAAACAGTAAATATTGACGAGGAATTGGAGCCCACAGCACTGCTGTTGTGACCATAAACTGATACAGCTACTGCAGAAAACAGTTCAGTGGCTCGTCAGCTAAACCAGCAGAGTTGGCGTGCCTCTGCTGAACGATATTTTTGCGTTCACGTGAAGGTAAATGCTCAGGTTTCCTCTACCTTTGGCCGCTGTGAGCGGTGCTGGTGTGCAGGGTCTGTCTGAGTCCCTGCTTCCCACACTGCTGACTGTTGCCGTAGTAACGGTACTTTTTATCATTAGAGAAAGCATGTGTGTGTTCTTACTGAGAACTAAGAGGTCCCGCTGTTGTGAGAGGTCTTTGTTCACAGTGATATTTTGCCTGCAGGATGAAGATGAGCTGGATTCACACACCATGGTGAAGACGAGTTCAGAAAACGTGGGCACAATGCGGGCCATCAGCACCATGAGTGAAGGGGCCCAGACGATGATTGAGCACAACAGCACCATGTTAGAATCGGACCTGGGAACCATGGTCATAAACAGTGAGGACGAGGAGGAGGAGGATGGAACTATGAAAAGTAAGTGTCTTCTCACTGAATGATGCTTCTCTCAATCGTACCCACACTGAAACCAGATAAACTGTTTCTTTTTAGAAACAGTTATGGAAAATTGTGGTTTTAAACTTATTTGACAGCAAAAGTCTGCCTTAAAAAAAAACTTTAAAATATATATAGCACTATGCATACATATGTGTGTATATGTGTGTGTGTATATATATATATATATATATATATATATATATATATATTTAACTTAGGCTTATGGGACTTTTTTTTTACAAGCTACAAACCCATAATTTAATTTGTGAAATATTTTAAGGAGAGGATAGTGTTTCTAACATTTACCTTTCTAATTAAAAAAGAAAACTTAAAAATTTGTTTTAATAAATATAGTACAGTATTATTGTACATCGTCTAAATTATTGGTTAAACAACAGAGACGGAAGTACAAACTGGGGATGAAACCCTAGGGGGGGTTGCACACAGGAGATGACCCCAGGGGAAGCGCGGCTCCATGCTCTTATGGCTGCTTCTGCCGTGTGAAGCAGAGTGCCGGGTGGCCGCAGGGACTGACACGTGCTGCTTACAGAATGACAAGATTCTAAATCCTTTCGTGGACTGCCCCACAGACCTGCCCTGCAGTCAGCGAGCGGTGCAGGCACAGTGTTGCTGTGAGAGGGCAAGATTGACCTTCCCATGGCTGCTAGCTGTTCTTATGCTCTCCCTGCTGTGTGCTCCTCTGGGGTAGGTTACCTTCCACTGCGTCCTTTTGTTTCTGAGTGGCAGAGAGGCAGAGACGGTCTGACCCATGTGTGATGAGGAACTGTTAGGATGTTTTGTCTTCTGGCTGGGACGGTATTGAGTTAACTTGAGGTGAGAGTTACATCTCAATGTGTTTAATTCAACTACATTTTATTAGAAGAAATAGAAGATATATCTAGATATTTTAAGATTTATTTTATCATTTTAGTTTGTATATGTATGTGGGCCTGAGGGTATGTATGTGTACTTTGTGCATGCAGGTGCCTGCAGATCTCAGAAGATGTCTAATCCCCTGGAACTGAAATTAGAACTGGCTCCGAGCCTCCTCCATGTGGGTGCTGGGAACTGAACCCATGTCTTCTGCAAAAGCAACAAGTGATCCTTACTGCTGGGCCTCCTCTCCATGCTCAAATCTAGACATTTTAAGCATAGAGAAATTTAAGTTAAAAATATGGATGCTACCAAAACCAGTGGGCAGGTTGGAAGAGAAGGCTGTGTGAAGACCAGGCCTCAGGAATGAGTCTGATAGAGCTGCTCCTGCTGTCCCTAACTCGGGGCTGCTGTTGGCACTGGGATGTTGAGGCCTGGGGTATTTGATGTAGTGTGAGTTTGCTCACGATCATTGGGCAGTGTGTCTTGGCTGTGTGGTTCTCTTTTACTACCACAGAGGACAAGCTAAACACAGAAATGCTGGTCTTCCCTGGGCAAATGAGTATCTGCTGCCGTCTCCAAAGAAAGACTTCCATCGACACACAATTATGTTTATGACTCTGTTCTTTGTGTTTAACCGAAAGCTCGGCTTCAGTTTGTCTGTTTCCTCCTCTTGTGCCCTCATTGGAGATGGACAACAGCTGGTCAGGGTTCTTGGCACAAGTGCCTTCGTGCACACTCTGGTCCTTCTTGGCTGTTCCCAGACCCTCCGCTGGACGCTGGGTTCTGCTGGCCTCCAAGCAGCTGTTCTTTCTGAACTTCTCACCTTCCTCGTAGCTAGGCTCTAGACCTTCCCTGGGTTTTGTGTCCTCATGTATTTTAAAATACACTGTGATAAAGCTACAGGAAGCTGTTCCTAGTAGCTTGTATCCCATTCTAATTTTGTATGTGTTTTCTTGGCAAATACTAATCAGATAGGGCACTCATTTTAAAATACTTGTAGTAGTACAAATGAGGTAATTCCATGAGTACCTTTGATATTGACATATACTGTGCTACATCTGTGAATTGTTACTTTGTTTCTTATACTTGAGTATCTTTGTCACACCATTCTAAGAAATTAAAAAATCAAGTAAACTGCATTTAAATTATTTTTAAATTTCACATATTTATCTTTTCATGAAGGCTTGTTTTCTTAGAAGACATATGCAAACTAGGAGTAGTAATGATTATGATGGGTTGACATATTCTGCAAAATTATATTCCACATAATTTAGTATCCTTGTAAATATTTAAAGGAATAAATGAGATAGAAAACAGCTCTTTCTTTAAAGTTTCATAGGGCAGAGGGAAATGAGTGGCGGTTATTTTTTTCTTTTGTTGCTAATGGGGTTTTGGTTATATAAGCAAGTAAGTTGAAAGAATTGGGCCAAAATTGAGGAACTAAGTAATCTTAAATATCAAGTTTATTATTATAATAAAATGTATTTTAATAAGCTGGGGTCAGAATTAAACTGCAGCTGGAGAAATTGATGTCAGCTTTATGTGGTTACCCTTTTAGTGTTGTAAGAAAGTGTTTGCCATAGCAACCACACTCACATATGACTGCCTACCTCATTTGCACAGCAGGGCCCCAGAGTTCTTGTGTCCTCTCCTCTCTCTCAATAGCAAGTGAGGACATCATCTTCTTTCTTCCCCTGGAGACTCAGCTGCACACTGGCATGTGTTTCAAACTGTACAGTAAAACATTAACTAGAAAAAAAAAAAAACATTAACTAGGCAGTTGCAGCTGCCCTTCCCGTTAACTTCAAAACAAACCCAATCTATTTTCCTCTTTAGAACGTAAAAAAACTTGAACACTTTTTTGTGTGTCACAAAGGCACAGTCTAAAGGCCAATCGTGAGTTTGAAGTGAGAATAGAGAATATTGATATATGTAAGCACTTGCATCTAAGTGGAAATCTGGTTATGAAGTCATCCACAAAGAAATATCTAATGGAGCAGACTGCCTTCTTTTGTTTAAGTTGTTTCTTAGATTTGTTAACTCTGTGTGAATGCTAATTTCTGACTTAGTGGGTTATTGTCCAGACTTTAATAGAAATAGGTGGTATCGTTTATTGAATATGTGTGCTAAATGTCTTTTAAGTTTTTGTCTGTGCCATTTATATTTTAAAAGGATTGTTCTTGTTGTATGTGTTTGGTTTTGCTCACATGTATGTATGTGCACTGTGTGTGCCTGCTGTGTGAGGAGGCCAGAAGACGGCTCTGGAGACCCTAAAACTAAAGATACTGATGGCTGGGACACCATGCAAGTGCTGAGTATTGGTTCCTCTACAAGATCAGCCATCTCTCTAGCCCCGTGGCCCCTATTTGTTATGGCATTCTTTTTTTTTTTATTGATATTTATTGAGCTCTACATTTTTCTCTGCTGCCCTCCCTGCCTCTCCTTCAGTACTCCCCAAAGGTCCCCATGCTCCCAATTTACTCAGGAGATCTTGGTTTTTTCTACTTCCCATGTAGATTAGATCTATGTATGTCTCTCTTAGTGTCCGCATTGTTTTCTAAGTTCTCTGGGATTGTGGTTTGTAGGCTGGCTTTCTTTGCTTTATGTTTAAAAACCACCTATGAGTAAGTACATGTGATAATTGTCTTTTTGTGTCTGGGTTGCCTTATTCAAAATGTTTTCTAGCTCCATTCATTTTCCTGCAAAATTCAAGAAGTCATTATTTTTTTCTGCTGTGTAGTACTCCATTGTATAAATGTACCACATTTTCCTTATCCATTTTTCGGTCGAGGGCCATTTAGGTTGTTTTCAGGTTCTGGCTAAGACAAACAAAGCTGCTATGAACATAGTTGATCACATGTCCTTGTGGCACAATTGAGCATCCTTTGGATATATACACAAAGGTGGTATTACTGGGTCTTGAGGTAGGTTGTTTCCTAGTTTTCTGACATCCAAAGGGGCTGTACCAGCTTTCATTCCCACCAGCAATGCAGAAGTGTTCCCTTTACCCCACAACCTCTCCAGCATAAGTTGTCATAAGTGTTTTTGATCTTGGCCATTCTTACAGGTGTTAAGATGGAATCTCAGAGTTGTTTTGATTTGTATTTCTCTGATGACTAAGGACGTTGAACATTTCCTTAAGTGCCTTTCAGCCATTTTAGATTACTCTGTTGAGAGCTCTCTGTTTAGGTCTGTACTCCATTTTTTAAATTGGATTATTATGTGATCTTTTGGTGTCCAATTTCTTGAGTTCTTTGTATATTTTGGAGATCAGATCTCTGTCTGATGTGGGGTTAGTGAAGATATCTTTTCCCATTCTGTAGGCTGTTGTTTTGTCTTGTTGACCATGTCCTTGGCTTTACAGAAGCTTTTCAGTTTCAGGAGGTCCCATTTATTAATTGTTTCTCTCAGTGTCTGTGCTGCTGGGGTTATATTTAGCAAGTGGTTCCCTGTGCCAATGTGTTCAAGTGTACTTCCCACTTTCTCTTCTATGAGGTTCAGTGTGCCTGGCTCTATGTTGAGGTCTTTGATCCATTTGGACTTGAGGTTTTTTTTTTTTATTTTATTTTTTTTATTCTTTTTTAATTAAAATTTCCACCTGCTCCCCGTTTCCCATTTCCCTCCACTCCTCCCAAATATTGCCCCTCCCCCCACTTCCCTCCCCCTATCCCCACTCCTCTTCTCCTCCCCCCACTCCATTCCCCCTCCCTCTCGATACTGAAGAGCAGTCCAAATTCCCTGCCCTGCGGGAAGACCAAGGTCCTTCTATCTACGTCCAGAAAGGTGAGCGTCCAAACAGGCTAAGCTCCCACAAAGCCAGTTCATGTATTAGGATCGAAACCTAGTGCCATTGTCCTTGGCTTCTCATCAGTCTTCATTGACCGCCATGCTCAGAGAGTCCGGAATCAACCCATGCTTATTCAGTCCCAGACCATCTGGCCTTGGTGGGCTCCCAATAAATCAGTTCCACTGTCACAGTGGGTGGGTGCATCCCTCGTGGTCCTGATTTTTTGCTCATGTTCTCCCTCCTTCTGCTCCTCATTTGGACCTTAAGAGCTCAGACCGTTGCTCCAAATTGAGACTCTGTCTCTACCTCGATCCATCGCCAGATGAAGGTTCTAAGGTGATATGCAAGATATTCATCAGTATAGGATAGGGTCATTTCAGGTTCCCTCTCCTTAGTTGCCCAAGGTACCAGCTGGGGACATATTCCTGGACACCTGCGAACCCCTCAAGAGTCAAGTCTCTTGCCAGCCCTAAGATGGTTCCCTTAGATAGGATATATACTTCGCTGCTCCCGTATCCATCCTTCCTATATCCCAACCATCCCAATCCCCCGAGCTCCTCCCATCCTCCCCTTCTCATATTTCTCATCCCATTTCCCCTTTGCCCCATGCCACCTCACCCGCAAGTTCCCAGTTTTTGCCCTGCAATCTTGTCTACTTCCCCCTCTCCATGCGGATGACTATATGATTTTCTTTGGGTTCACTTTCTTATTTAACTTCTATAGGATCACACATTGTATGCTTAATGTCTTTTATTTATGGCTAGAAACCGATTATGAGTGAGTACATCCCATGTTCCTCTTTTTGGGTCTGGGATACCTCACTCAGGATAGTGTTTTCTATTTCCATCCATTTGCACGCAAAATTCGAGAAGTCATTGTTTTTTACTGCTGAGTAGTACTCTAATATGTATATATTCCACACTTTCTTCATCCATTCCTCCATTAAAGGGCATCTAGGTTGTTTCCAGGTTTTGGCTATTACAAACAATGCTGCTATGAACATAGTTGAACAGATATTTTTGTCATTTGATGTGGCATCTCTTGGGTATATTCCCAATAGTGGTATTACTGGATCTTGGGGTAGGTTGATCCCAAATTTCCTGAGAAATCGCCACATTGATTTCCAAAGTGGTTGCACAAGTTTGCATTCCCACCAGCAATGAATGAGTGTGCCTCTTTCTCCACAACCTCTCCAGCAAAGGCTATCATTGGTGTTTTTGATTTTAGCCATTCTGACAGGTGTAAGATGGTATCTCAAAGTTGTTTTAATTTGCATTTCCCTTATCGCTAAGGAGGTTGAGCATGACCTTAGTTGTCTTTTGGCCATTTGAATTTCTTCTGTTGAGAATTCTCTGTTCAGATCAGTGCCCCATTTTTTTATTGGGTTCATTAGCATTTTAAAATTTAATTTCTTGAGTTCTTTATATATTTTGGTGATCAGACCTTTGTCTGTTGCAGGGTTGGTGAAGATCTTCTCCCAGTCAGTGGGTTGCCTTTTTGTCTTAGTGACAGTGTCCTTTGCTTTACAGAAGCTACTCAGTTTCAGGAGGTCCCATTTATTCAATGTTGCCCTTAATGTCTGTGCTGCTGGGGATAAACGTAGGAAGTGATCTCCTGTACCCATATGTTGTAGAGTACTTCCAACTTTTTCTTCTATCAGGTTCAGTGTGTTCAGACTAATATTGAGGTCTTTAATCCATTTGGACTTGAGTTTTGTGCATGGTGATAGATATGGATCTATTTTCATTCTTCTACACGTTGACAACCAGTTCTGCCAGCACCATTTGTTGAAGATGCTCTCTTTTTTCCATTGAATACTTTTAGCTCCTTTATCAAAAATTAGGTGTTCATAAGTTTGTGGGTTAAAATCAGGGTCTTCTACTCGGTTCCATTGATCGACTTCTCTGTTTTTATGCCAATACCAAACTGTTTTCAATACTGAGGCTCTGTAATAGAGTTTGAGGTCAGGGATGGTAATGCCTCCAGACGATCCTTTATTATATAAGATTGTTTTGGCTATCCTGGGTTTTTTGTTTCTCCATATAAAGTTGATTATTGTCCTCTCAAGATCTGTGAAGAATTTTGATGGGATTTTAATGGGGATTGCATTGAATCTATAAATTGCCCTTGGTAGAATTGCCATTTTTACTATGTTGATCCTCCCTATCCAAGAGCAAGGGAGATCCTTCCATTTTCTGGTATCCTCCTCAATTTCTTTCTTCATTGACTTAAAGTTCTTGTCAAATAGATCCTTTACTTCCTTGGTTAGGGTTACCCCAAGATATTTTATGCTATTTGTGGCTATCATGAAGGGTGATGCTTCTCTGATTTCCATCTCTGCTTCCTTATCCTTTGTGTATAGGAGGGCAACTGATTTTTTGGAATTGATCTTGTATCCTGCAACGCTACTAAAGGTGTTTATCAGCTGAAGGAGTTCTTTGCTGGAGTTTTTGGGGTCGCTTATGTACACTATCATATCGTCTGCAAATAATGAAAGTTTAACTTCTTCCTTTCCGATTTGAATCCCTTTGATCCCCTTATGTTGTCTTATTGCTATTGCTAGAATTTCAAGCACTATATTAAAGAGGTATGGAGAGAGTGGACAACCTTGTCGTGTTCCTGATTTTAGTGGAATAGCTTTGAGTTTCTCTCCATTTAATTTGATGTTAGCTGACGGCTTGCTATAAATAGCTTTTATTATAGTTAGGAACGACCCTTGTATTCCTAATCTCTCTAAGACCTTTATCATAAAGGGATGTTGAATTTTGTCAAATGCTTTTTCAGCATCTAATGAAATGATCATATGGTTTTTTTCTTTCAGTTTATTTATATGATGGATTACATTGATAGATTTTCGTATGTTGAACCAGCCCTGCATCTCTGGGATGAAGCCTACTTGATCATAATGGATAATTTTTCTAATGTGTTCTTGGATTCGGTTTGCCAGTATTTTATTGAGTATTTTTGCGTCGATGTTCATGAGTGAGATTGGCCTGTAGTTCTCTTTCTTGGTTGTGTCTTTGTGTGGTTTTGGTATCAGAGTAACTTCAGCTTCATAAAAGGAATTTGGCAATGACTTCTCTGTTTCAATATTGTGAAATACATTAAGGAGTATAGGTATTAGGTCTTCTTGGAAGTTCTGGTAGAATTCTGCATTGAAGCCGTCTGGACCTGGGCTTTTTTTGGTGGGGAGGTTTTTTATAACAACTTCTAATTCTTCGCGACTAACAGGTCTATTTAGATTGTTCATCTGGTCCTGGTTTAACTTTGGTATATGGTACTTATCTAAAAAAGTGTCCATTTCTATAACATTTTCCAATTTTGTGGCATACAGGTTTTTGTAGTAAGATCTAATGATTCTCTGAATTTCCTCTGAGTCTGTGGTTATGTCTCCCTTTTCGTTTCTGATTTTGTTAATTTGCGTATTCTCTCTCCGCCGTTTGAT
Organism: Chionomys nivalis; assembly: GCF_950005125.1. Taxonomy (NCBI): domain Eukaryota; kingdom Metazoa; phylum Chordata; class Mammalia; order Rodentia; family Cricetidae; genus Chionomys; species Chionomys nivalis. The sequence continues at coordinate 1,991,731 of NC_080102.1, read as the reverse complement.
TAGTTTGGATAGGGGTTTATCAATCTTATTGATTTTCTCCATGAACCAGCTTTTTGTTTCATTGATTCTTTGGATTGTGTTCTGTGTTTCTATTTTGTTGATTTCAGCCCTCAATTTGATTATTTCCAGTCTTCTACTTCTCCTAGGTGAGTCTGCTTCTTTTTTTTCTAAAGCTTTCAGGTGGGCTATTAAGTCTCCAATGTGTGCTTTCTCCGTTTTCTTTAAGTGGGCACTTAATGCTATGAATTTTCCTCTTAGCACTGCTTTCATAGTGTCCCATAGGTTTGAGTATGTTGAGTCTTCGTTTTCATTGAATTCAAGAAAGACTTTAATTTCTTTCTTTATTTCTTCCTTGATCCAGGTGAGGTTCAGTAGTTGACTGTCCAGTTTCCATGAGTTCATAGGCTTTCTGGGGATAGCATTGTTGTTGAATTCTAACTTTAATCCATGGTGATCTGATAAGACACAGGTGGTTACCGATATTTTTTTGTAACTGTGTAAGTTTGCTTTGTTACCGAGTATGTGGTCTATTTTCGAGAAGGTTCCATGAGCTGCAGAGAAGAAGGTATATTCTTTCCTATTTGGGTGGAATGTTCTATAGATGTCTGTTAAGTCCATTTGATTCATTACCTCCCTTAATCCTCTTATTTCTCTGTTAGGTTTCTGTCTGATTGACCTGTCCATTGGTGAGAGAGGAGTGTTGAAATCTCCTAGTATTAGTGTGTGTGGTTTGATGACTGCCTTGAGTTTTAGTAACGTTTCTTTTACATAAGTGGGTGCTTTTATATTAGGGGCATATATATTCAGGATTGAGATTTCATCCTGGTGAATTGTTCCTGTTATGAGTAAAAAATGTCCATCTCCATCTCTTGGACTTGAGTTTTGTGCATGGTGATAGATATGGGTCTATTTTCATTTTTCTACATGTTGATATCCAGTTATGCCACCACCACTTGTTAAATATGCTTTCTTTTTTCCATTTGATATTTTTTGCTTCTTTATCAAAGATCAGGTGTTCGAAGATGTATGGATTGATATTTGGGTCTTCTATTTGGTTCCATTGGTCCTCCTCTCTGTTCTTATGCCAATACCAAGCTGTTTTCAGTACTGTGGCTCTGTAGTAGAGTTTGAAGTCAGGGATTTTGATGCCTCCAGAAGTTCTTTTATTGTACAGGATTGTTTTGGCTATCCTGGGTTTTTTGCTTTTCCAAATTAAGTTGAGTACCGTTCTTTCGAGGTCTTTGAAGAATTTTGCTGGGATTTCGATGGGCATTGCATTGAATCTGTAGATTGCTTTTGATAAGATTGCCATTTTTATTATGTCAATTCTGCCCAAGAGCATGGGAGATCTTTCTACTTCCTGGTGTCTTCAATTTTTTTCTTCTAAGATTTAAAGTTCTTGTCATACAAGTCTTCCACTTGTTTGGTTAGAGTTACTTCGAGATATTTTATGCTATTTGTGGCTATTGTGAAGGCTGTTGATTCTCTGATTTCTTCCTCAGCCCTTTTATCATCTGTGCACAGGAGGGCTACTGATTTTTTTGAGTTAATCTTGTATCCTGCTACATTGCTGAAAGTATTTATGAGTTGTAGAAGTTCCTTGATAGAATTTTTGGGATCACTTATATAAACTATCATATCATCAACAAACAGTGAGAGTTTGACTTCTTCTTTTCCAAATTGTATCTCCTTGGTCTCCCTTTGGTGTCTTATTGCTCTAGCTAGGACCTCAAGAACTATATTGAATAGATATGGAGAGAGTGGACAACCTTGTCTTGTTCCTGATTTCTCTGGGAGTTTCTCTCCATTTAGTTTGATGTTGGCTTTCTGTATATTGCCTTTATTATGTTTAGGTATGTTCCTTGTATCCCTGCTCTCTCCAAGACCTTTATCATGAAGGGATGTTGTATTTTGTCAAATGCTTTTTTTGCATCTAATGAGATGATCATGTGGTTTTTATTTTTCAGCTTGTTTATATGGTGGATTGCATTGACAGATTTTCGTATGTTGAACCATCCCTGCATCTGTGGGATGAAGCCGACTTGATCATGGTGGATGATGGTTCTGATGTGTTCTTGGATTCTATTTGTCAGTATTTCATTTTAGTATTTTTGCATCGATGTTCATGAATGAGATTGATCTGTAATTCTCTTTCTTTTCTGAAAATTATTTTTATTTGTTTATGCTTGGTGGTAGTGGCACACATCTTTATTATTTTTTATTTTTTTAAGTTTTGTTTTTACTATTACTTTTTAAAATTTATTATGTATACAATAATTCTGTCTGTGTGTATGCCTGCGGGCCAGAAGAGGGCACCAGACCTCATTACAGATGGTTGTGAGCCACCATGTGGTTTCTGGGAATTGAACTCAGGACCCTTGGAAGAGCAGGCAATGCTCTTAACCACTGAGCCATCTCTCCAGCCCTGTAATTCTCTTTTTTTAGTAATGTCTTTCTGTGGTTTGGGTATCAGGGTAATTGTAGCCTCATAAAAAGAGTTTGGCAATGTTCCCTCTGTTTCTATTGTGTGGAATAATTTGAGGAGTATTGGTATTAGTTCTTCTTTGAAAGTCTTGTAGAATTCTGAGCTGAAACCATCTGGCCCTGGGCTTTTTTAGGTTGGGAGACTTTTGATGACTGTTTCTATTTCTTCAACAGTTATAGGTCTGTTTAACTTGTTTATCTGGTCTTGATTTAATTTTGGTAAGTGATATTTATCCAGAAAGTTGTCCAATTCCTTTAAGTTTTCCAATTTTGTGTAGTACAGGTTTTTAAAATATGACCTGATGATTCTCTGGATATCCTCCATGTCTGTTGTTTTGTCCCCCTTTTCATTTCTGATTTTGTTAATTTGGATATCTCTCTCTCTCTGCCTTTTGGTTAGTTTGAATAAAGGTTTGTCTACTTTGTTGATTTTCTCAAAGAACCAATTCTTTGTCTCACTGATTCTTTGTATTGTTTTCTTTGTTTCTATTTTGTTGATTTCAGCTCTCAATTTGATTATTTTCTGCTGTCTAGTTCTCTTAGGTGAGTTTGCTTCTTTTTGTTCTCAAGTTTTTAAATGTTCTGTTAATTCACTAGTGTGGGGTTTTTCCAGCTTCTTTATGTAGGCGTTTAGTGCTATGAACTTGCCTCTTAACACTGCTTTCATTGTGTCCCATAAATTTGGGTATGTTGTGTGATCATTTTTATTGAATTTTAGGAAGTCTTTAATTTCCCCCTTTGTTTCTTCCTTGACCCATTGATGATTCAGGTGAGCAGTGTTTAATTTCTTCAGTGTACTCAGCTTGTGGAAGTTCGATGTCCTCAGCTAAACAGAAATTTTAGGGGACAGTAGTATTCAACCATTTTCTTTTTTTTTCCTTTTCCTTTTTCTTTTTATTCTTCTCTTATATAATACGTCCTGACCACAGTCTTCCCTCCTTAGTTTCCCTTCAGATAAGAGCAGGCCTCCCATGGATATCAACCAAACATAGCATTAGAAGATACAATAAGATTAGGCATAAATGCTCAAATCTAGGCTGTACTAGGCGACCCAGTAGGAAGAAAAGGGTCCCAAGAGGAGATGAAAGAGTCATAGACACCTCCACTGCCACTGTTAGGAGTCCCACAAAAGCCCCCAAGACACACAACCGCACAATGTGTGCAGAAGACGTCGGGCAGATCCATGCAGGCTCCATGACTGCCACTTCTGTCTCCTTGAGCCCCTGTGAGCAAGCCCTGCTTAGTTGGTTTGGTCGCCTGTGTTCTCCTGGTAGCCTCCATCCCTCTGATTGCTATAGTCTTCCTTTGCTCTCCCACAGGGCTCCACAAGCTTGGAGAGAGGGACCCAATTGGAGATCTCCAATTTAGACATAATGTCTGGCTGTAGGTCTCTGCACTTGCTTTCTTCAACCGCCGCAGGAAGGCTTTTCGGTGACGACTGGACAAGGCACCCATGTATGAGTATAGTAGAATCGCATTAGGAATCATTTTTATTTGTTTCTTTTCTTCTGCCAGTCCTGTCGGTTCTACCCTAGGCTTCTAGACTAGCCAGTCTGTGTTCGTGGCCATCCAGAACATGGGCTCCCTCTTGTGGCCTGGGCCTCAAGTTAAATCAACTTTGACCACGCCCACCATTCTATGCCATGGTTGCCCCAGCACATCGCGCAGATTGGACAAGTCAAGGGTTTATGGCTGGGTTGGTGTCCTGGTTTCTCTTTCTGTAGCCTGTGGAGTACCTTCACACACCAGAGACCAGAGCGTAGGGTGAAGGCGCCATGCAGGTACCAGCTCAACCTCTCTACCCTTTGGAAGCTCTTATACAATTTTACATCAGAATTGTGTCACCTGGCCACTCTGCCAGAAGAGGTCTCATCCTGACAGTGGAGGAAGGGCTGCAGGCGAGAAAGGGGCTCTTAGGGCAACAGCTCCTGAAAGAGATGGTGCTGGATCAGTCCCACCCTCTGTGGCTGGAGACAGTTCTGAGGAGTTCCCCTCTTTGTTATAGAACCCCGGGACTCACTCAGCCCTTATGGTTTCTCTTGCCATGGCTTATATCTGGTTGAGCTTATGATTCTCTGACGTACTACAGAAGAAAGTGTTGGCTTTTCTTCTGCCTTTCCTCTACTCTTCCATGAAAGGAAATTCCTACTGAAGTACTCTTGCTTTTAGTTTTTTAAGACTTTTTTTCACAAAAGATTTATGTTTTCCAATAATCTTTGCAGAGTCACCAAATGTCTAAAATTCAACTCAAATAAAAGAAGGCAGTCTCTTCCTGTTCCATTAGGTGTTTCCTTTGGGTAATTTTATAACAAGACATTATTAACTCAGTACGCTTATGCATGCTCTTCTCTTCCTTCCAAGCCTATGCTATTGCTCTTGCTTATGTAGGTCATATTGGTAGCTGCTTTATTAATACCAGTTTCTCACAGGAAACGTTTGTCTTCCATCCATCCTATTTCTCAGATATAAAGATCTGAATCAGGAGTTACAGTGTGCTGGAGGTGTGGCTTTCAGTGATACAATGCATGTGCAAAGCCCTGGGTTTAGCTCCGAGTTTCCCTCAACACATGCAAACACATGCACTCACTCATGCCCCCTACACAAAGGGAATCACCCGTATTCTAAAAGACCCTTAAGTATTGGTAAGGTTTCTGAAAGGCATTCCATGTGTCCTGAGAGAAAGCACAAACCATAACTAGAATCTCTGTGGTGGGGCCAGGCGAGAGCAGTGCACTCGTGGCCAGCATGGGGAAGAGGAGCCGTTTGAGAGGGACGTTGCTCAGGAGGTGCTGTTTCCTTAGTAGTTTTGAAGGTGTGTGTGTGTGTGTGTGTGTGTGTGTTGCCAAAGCTCTTGTGCATACTTAATTTACTTGTAAAGAATGCAGTCAACACTCTGGAGGCTGAAGCAAGAGGATCATGAGTTCAGAGAGAACCAACTTGGGCTGGTCTTTGCAAATTTTACCTTCCCAGTCGTTAAGTTCTACTCACCAAAGATCATTTTCCTCTTCTCTGATTCAGGTCTCCTATTATGCTTCTTGTTAAAGTCCTCAAATATCTATGCATGTGAACCATTTTTAGACTGTGATGAAAATCAGAGCTTACATATAGCGTATAATTTCGTTACAGAATTTCTCTTCTTGGGCTAGGGGTATACATAGTCAAGCACATACCTAACATATATGATGTCGTGCACTTTTTCCCTAGCAACACACACATACAGACACATACACACAGTGAGAACAATGAAGAAGGGAGAGAGAAAAGAATACTAAGCAAAAGGTTTCTCTGTTACCTCCTTACCTCTCACTTTGTGTTTTCATTTTCTCAAGTATGTTTTCGAGAATTTGTGCAAATGTAGAAATGTAGTCTTAATGTATTATTTTCCTCTGTTCTCATAAAATGAGTTGGAACTTGAGACTGAGGTTTAATATATCCCAGTTTGAGGTAAGAGATTGCAGTAGAAACTAAATTTCAATTCTGGAAATTCTAAAAATATGTGTTTTAATGATAAGGTCTAGAGATAAATCCAGGGTATTTAAAGTTTGTTGGAATTGTTGATGAAATGTTTCCAGTTCATGCCAGTAATGAACCCTGATGCATCCACCAGTCCCTTCCCCTTCCTCACAGTTTGGCTTCTAGTCTGCGCGTCAACAGTTGAGTGACTTCTGTGTTTCAGCTATCATGGTTAATACTGCAGTGACTATGGATGTGCAGATATGCCTACATGACCCTGTGTTTAGCTTTCTAGATGTATATTAGGAATAAGGTATAAATTTTATGTTATATGTGGTTTACCATTTAAAATAAACTGCCTAACCAATATGAAACCATTAAGAAATTTGTAGGGTTAGGAGACAGTCATACCATTTTAAGGTAATGAGATACTTTAGACAAATATATGCCCTGCAACTCCTGTTTCTTATGTTCTTACCTAAGCAAACTTACTACATCCAAATACACCAAATAAATAAACAGAGGGCCTTGGGAAGTAGGGAAGGGAAAGAGAAGCCAGACACCTGCATGATGGTTCCATCTCACTGACCCCCTCTTTTACTGAAAGTAGATTTTTTTCCTCACATAATGTATCCTAAATATGGGTTCCCCTCCCTCTACTCCTCCCAATTCCTCCCCACCTCCCTTCCCATTTAAATCCATTCCTTTTTTGTCTCTCATTAGAAAACAAATAGACTTCTAAGGGATAATAATAAAACACAGAAAATAAAATACAATATGATAAAATAAAGACTGTCACGTTGGAGTTGGCCCCTTTTTTAAGTTAAAAATTCCTCGCTCTGGAATTTATGGCAGAGAGAAAGCACTGCCTCTGATTCCTCCTCTGCTGGAGACTGAAAGCACTGCGTTCTCTTGTGGAAGATGTTTCGTACCCATTTCAGCCAGCTGTGCTCCTTAGCGGTCAGCGGTCAGCGGTCAGCGGTCAGCCGTCAGCTGCGCGTACTGTTGCAAGTGCATTCTAAATTGGCCGGGTCACTGCTGTCACAATTTGCAGTGCTGCAAGTCTGCTGTGTCCCCACGGGACGTAAACAGGATGAGGATGAGGCTGAGGATCGTGATACATGAGCAGACCTGGGCTGTTTCATCTGAGAAAACAAAACAGCAAGGACGGGAGAGTCACCCAGGTCTTCTGATGTCTGAGCCACCAGTGTGTCACGGGAGCTCACTTGGAACATGAGTACAAGTGACAGGACAAAGCTGAGCCTCTTGTCCCCGCCCCAGGAAGTCCTTCTGTAAAATGTAGCTCACTTTCTACCTGCAAAGTTAGATAAGAATGCCTTCTTGGTAGTCTCATGGACAGTGTTTGACACCCTAAGGCTTTAAGGAGTCCAGTTTAGAAACTACTGATCAAGACCTTAACTACAAGATTTTTTTTTTAAAAAAATAGTTATTCTAAATTTTTTTTACTGTAATTGTTCAATATAAAAATTTAGCCATCAAAGGATTCCGAGCAGCAAAAAGGTACAGTTTGTTTGTATTTAGAAAGTCACTGTGCTAACAGTACAGTCACCATCGGGTTTCCAGAAGCCCAGTCATTGGGGCTATAGCACCCCTCAGTCCCCTTTTTTATGGAGTAGGCAAAAAAAAAATGCCTAGAGACTAAGTATCAAAGATAGGGAAACTTAAACACTTCTGTTAAGCAATTTTGGGATCCGTGTTGGGGAGAGGAGAGTCTGAATTAATTCTCAGCTCCTTGCTGTCTGGCAGAAGTGGGCTAGCTGTGGGTTTGATGGGAACCATCTTGCGCTTAGCCTCAGAGGTCAGCTGGCATCAGGTCCGTCTGCTGTGATGGCCAGCAGTTGTAAACCTGGAAACAGAACTGAGGGTAGTCTGAGCTAAAGAAATGGCCTCGGGAGACAGGCAAAGCCATAGGAGCCCCAGGAGCGGGGGATTCAGCTAGAAGACTTCCAGGGAAGCAGTCAGAAAGCGTCATCCGCCCTCCCATCCAGTTTCTGAGCAGTTTAAATGTCTGTGATTATCAGCACAAACATAAGCGTGAATAGAAGAGAAATATTTAAAATGTCCTGTCCTTAACACTGGTACTCTTCATAATAAAATTATGATAAATATTTCATTAAAATAATGAAGTGTTTTTATAGTCAGGAGTATTTGGGGTCTTTATGTACTTGTTTCATATTTATATGGTCTGGACACATTTTTCATTTTACATTTAGGAAATGACTGTGTTGCCCTTGACTTTGGCCAGAATAAATTTATTATATGACTTACTGAAAAAAAATTCCCCATTTCAATAAATACCATACTTCTTAAAATGTTAGAGCTTATGCCCTCCTTCTGTATTTCTTTGCCTAAGGAAATGCCACATCACCCCAAGTACAACGACCGTCTTTCATGGACTACTTTGATAAGCAGGACTTGAAGAACAAGAGTCATGAGAACTGCAATCAGAATGTGCGTGAGCCCTGCCCTGTGTCACAGAGTGTGTTTCCTGATGACTGGAGAGTCCCTCACGATGGAGACTTTGACTTTGTGAGTACATTTTCTTTCTTCTTTACTGTATGTCTATAAATTATAGACTGTGTATTAATGTGTAATCATAGCTATGGCTTTAATTGTAACTTACTTATAGAGCTGTATTTACAGAAAAATGTAAATATTGCTAAATAAATCAACTCAAATTTAGAGAAACATGTAGGCCCTCAAATACTGTACATGATAACCATTTCAGTTATCAAAATAAACCATGTAGAGTCATATACTCTAATATGACATGTACATGGACTCTATATCTCATGGCCTAGACATTGAAAGCGGAGTGTTAACTCTACTTGGTTTCTGTATTAAAACTGTGTCTGGTACACAGGGCTTCATTGTGAATCTGTGTCTGGTACACAGGGAGCTTCAGTATGAATCTGTCTGGTGACAGGGAGCTTCAGTGTGAATCTGTGTCTGGTGACACAGGGCTTCAGTGTGAATCTGTGTCTGGTGACAGGGAGCTTCAGTGTGAATCTGTGTCTGGTGACACAGGGCTTTAGTGTGAATCTGTGTCTGGTACACAGGGAGCTTCAGTGTGAATCTGTGTCTGGTGACAGGAAGCTTCAGTGTGAATCTGTGTCTGGTGACATGGGGCTTTAGTGTGAATCTGTGTCTGGTGACAGGGAGCTTCAGTGTTAATCTGTGTCTGGTACAGGGAGCTTTAGTGTGAATCTGTGTCTGGTACAGGGAGCTTCAGTGTGAATCTGTGTCTGGTACAGGGAGCTTTAGTGTGAATCTGTGTCTGGTACAGGGAGCTTCAGTGTGAATCTGTGTCTGATACAGGGAGCTTTAGTGTGAATCTGTGCCTGGTGACAGGGAGCTTCAGTGTGAATCTGTGTCTGATACAGGGAGCTTTAGTGTGAATCTGTGTCTGGTGACACAGCGCTTTAGTGTGAATCTGTGTCTGGTGACAGGGAGCTTCAGTGTGGATCTGTGTCTGGTACAGGGAGCTTTAGTGTGAATCTGTGTCTGGTGACATGGAGCTTCAGTGTGAAACTCTGTCCTAGTGTGTATTTTGTTTCATTTTCTTTATTTCTTCTACTTGGTTTACTATTATTTGTTTCTTTAAAAATGCAAAAAATACAGATAAATCATTTTAATGCAAATCATTTTAATGCATTTGTTTCCAGAATTTGAAAGACTAAGTTCTCATGATGAATTCTTTAATGAAAAAAAAAATTGCAGTAGAATTTTGCTTCAGGAAGTTTAAATGCTTTGTTACTTCTACAAAGTGTTCAGGAATGGTTATTCTCTAAATAAAATTATAATCATATATAATTATATTTTTAGTAGACATAATACTTATAAGCAAATAAAATGTAAATGATACATATCTTAAAATTTTAAGTGATTTAAGTAGTATTAACCCATTTTTAAATATCATGATAAATGACTTGGGATTATAATTATTTTAAAGTAGTGCCTTCTAGGATCACTTTTATTTTTGAGTATGTATGTGTGTATATGTGTTGTGTATATTTGTACATGTTTGTATATATAGGTGTGGGTTTAGAAACCAGAAGGCAGTAATTGGTTCTCACTTCCCACATGTGATTTTCGGGGTTTGTACTTGGATCTCTGGGCCCTTACCCACCGGGCCCTCACCCCCTGGGCCCTCTCCCTCTGGGCCCTCACCCTCTGGGCCCTCACCCACCGGGCCCTCACCCCCTGGGCCCTCACCCACCAGGCCCTTACTCCCTGGGCCCTCACCCACCAGGCCCTTACCCACCGGTGCCCTTACCCCCTGGGCCCTCACCCACTGGGGCCCTCACCCCCTGGGCCCTTACCCCCGGGCCCTTACCCACTGGGCCACTTCGCTCTCCTGGGATTAAAAATATTTTTAATTTTGAAAACTTTTCTCCTAAATGTCTTTATTACTTGAGGTTTTTTTTTCATATGAGGTATTAATATTTTAAAATGTCAGGCTAGAGAGATGGCTCAGAGGTAAAGAGCACTGGCTGCTCTTCCTGAGGTCCTGAGTTTAATTTCCAGCACCCACATGGTGACTCACCACCATCTACAGTGGGATCTGGTGTCCTCTTCTGGCCTGCAAACATACATACAGGCAGAACACGGTATACATAATAAATAAGTCTTTTTAAAAAGTTTTAAAAATCTCTCCTCAATAAATTTAGCAGTAATTGCTAGTAAATATCAACACTGTGACCCATGGGTTATCCTGAAAACAATACAGTACTGTTTACCATTTTTTCAACATTAAAGAACTTAGAAAAACAAAATCTGTATTTTTTTTGTTCTGGTGCAATTTCATTTTAAGCCATTTACTTTAAAAATACATAAATTATTTAGATTGCTGACATTCTAACTGTAAATCATTCATGAGCATGATGAATTATGTAGACTACTTAGCATCAAAGAATTCTGTCTTGTTTCAGAATAAATCTTAACCTCTTGGATGGTTTAAAATGAGCACACAATGGGTGGTGGATAAAATACCACAGATAAAGATTAGCAAGTAAGATGGATTAGTATTGCTTCAGTAGTCTTCAGAACCATCCTCCAACTTATGTCTGTATGGGCATGTGTGTGTCCCATGTATGAGCATGCTTGCGTCCTGTGTTGGGCATGCATGTGTCCTGTGTATGGGCATGTGTGCGTCCCGTGTATGGGCATGCGTGCATCCCACGTATGGGCATGTTGCGTCCCGTGTATGGGCATGCGTGTGTCCCACGTATGGGCATGTGTGCGTCCCACGTATGGGCATGTGTGCGTCCCACGTATAGGCATGCATGTGTTCAGTGTATGGGCATGCATGTGTCCAGTGTATGGGCATGCGTGTGTCCCGTGCACGTCTGGATATCACAGGACACTCTGTAATAGTCAGTTCTCTTTCTCCACTGTATGGGTCCTGGGGATTGAGGACTGCGCCCCAGGCCTGGCTTTATTTGCTTGTCATTTTGTGGAATAGTGGTGTTGCTAGCTTCGTTACATGATTTATCTGTAGGTCTCACCTAGGTTTCTCAAGTGACTTCAGGAATTTATCACTGTGGTCAGGGCAGCTGAAGGGCCTCTGAACTGGTCTGTGTAGGTTTCTGGCAGACCCCGTGGTTCCGAACTACACCCTTAGGCTCTCCATTTACTATGCACAGACGGTGTGTGCAGCAGTGGAGGCCTCTGGATGCGGGAGAACAGAAGTCGTGCTCCTCTTAGAATAACGTCAGACAGCGAGAGGCTTGTGCACTGAAGACTGCAAGGTGCCTCTCAAAGTAGAGCAGAGCAATGCATGAGAAGGTGTTTCCTGTTCATTGTTGGAAGACGTAGGGGGTCTGCAGACTCAATGTTCTCCATTCAAACTATGGCAACACTTTCTAGAGAAGCAGAAAAATTCATCCTAAATTCTAGGGCTTTGAAAAGAAAGTCAAAGAAGCAAAGGCCACTGCACTGAGTGAGAGCTGTGTGGTGCTGGCGTGAAGGCTGAAGGATGCACCCCTCTAGTGATGAGGAGCCTCCAGCTAATCCCTCGTGTGCGGCCAGGTTGGTTTTGACGATGGTGTGGAAAGCGCTGTGTCCAGCAGCTCTGACCACTTTGTCAGCATACCTGAGGGAATGACTTATAACATGAAGGAATTTATTTGAGCCCAGTTTTAGAAGCCCCAGAATATGATCGGGTAAGCACATTGCTTTCAGACCCCTTGTGGTGTGCAGGGACTCAGAAGCAGTGAGTCTGCTACTGGGCTTATGTCTCACATTTCCATCCTTCCCTATAGTGCCACCCCTTCAACACACACATCTTTGAGTGACATGCAGTGTCCAAAATATGGCCCAGGAGGGTAGTTGTTTTGACAGATGTACAGGAAAAGCTGGATAAACCTTAGAAGGGAATGAAGCCTGGCACTTGCCTTATTCTGTGCACAAAAGTTAACCAGAGTCAATCAAAGGAGCAAATAGAGGAACTGGAGAGGCAGGACGATTCCTGACACTGAGTTCCTTCCTTTTTCTCTTGGGTATGACGGCAGAATAACAAGTGTTAGAGCAATAAATAGATAAACCAGACTGCATCAAACCTAAACGTGTGTATTACAGTCAGATATTGCAGTGAAGAATAACCCACAAAATTGGGGGAAAATTCAGATTACATATTGGTGATGTGTTAATATCTGACATGTTTAATGAACAACTAAATAATGATTTCAATGATAATGATAAATAAGAACAAAATTATTTCAAAAGTGAATAAAGGAGCTAAGTAGCAATTTCTCCAATGAAGATAAAGTACTGACAAATACATTAAAAAGTGCTCAGTGTCGCTAGTCAATAGAGAACTTAAACTCAAAGAAATAGTGAACTTTAACGACAATGACAGCAAAACCCTGAAAATGGAAGTTGATAGGGGTGTGTGTGTGTGTGTTCTCAACCTTTTGGCTAAAATCAAGTACAGAAAATCAAGTTTTCAGTTAGCATATATAAGGTAAATTAATGAGAAATATTGGTAGTTTTCTTTTCTATTCCTATTTTTCCTGCTGCTTTACTAGAAGCCAGCCCTTGGGCTTTCACCTTTCCTAGCTCACAGAGTCCTGTGTTCATCCTGTCACATCAGTACAACTTTCTACAATTAAGATTATCATGTAGAATTGATTGATAGGAAAAGACAAGAAAGTAAGTCATGAGGTGTGGACTTGGGATAAAACAGTAATTAAATATAACAGAAATAAAGCAGCTTGCATCAGCATAGGAGACATCAGGGAGGACTCGGGAGGGGGGGTGTGTGTCCTCAGCAGACAGAGACTTCAGGGCTTACAGTGGACCCAGCTCTTGCAGACAGAGACTTCAGGGCTTACAATGAACCCAGTTCTTGCAAAATGATTTCTCCACTTACTTACACAGACTGTGTAGCCTTTAAGAGGAATTGAGAGAGTGACCGGGACAGTTCTGCCCTCCCAGCCTCTGCTTCACCTGCTGTCTGCAGCCACTCCACACTCTCATCACGTTGAGGAATGAAAAATGTGTGTAGCAGCCTCAGAAGAGTACTTAAATAGGGATAAGTAGAAGAAGGGTCGTCTGGAGATGAGTGAAGAGTTGATAAGAATCAAGTGCATTTGGTAGAAGGTAACGTGTGACAGCGTCAGAGGAAGCACGGGTGGACACTGTGGTTTGGTAGAAGACCACGCATGACAGTGTCAGAGGAAGCACGGGTGGACACTGTAGTTTGGTACAATGCTTCCCTCAGTGTAACGGAGCAAACTAAAGGCAAGAAAGACTTCACCTGACTCCAGCTTCTGATCACTAGGGGAATCTGGTCATATTCATTCTCTGATGTGTCTCATACAGAGTGTTCAAGTATGTGACTCCTTGGAGTGGGGAGTGTGCTAAGGATCCCGTGTCCTCTCTGTATGGTACGTTTCAAGGCTGTTTCCAAAAGAGAGCTGACTCTTGTAGGCTCCTGTATATGTTTGATAGACTGTTGCTTTAAACAAGCCAAGGCTGTTTGGCCCAGTTTTTCAAGACTTAGAAGTTGTCCTTCTGCCTTTTTAAGAAATAAGAGAGCACTTACAGTCTTGATATTCAGAGTGGATTCCTGAAGGGTGGGGGCTGTTCTCAGAGGCACCTGTTGCCCAGATGTACTAGGGCTAGGAAGCATTTTTCTTTGCCTTAAAGTCTATATGCAATGTAATTTGTGTATTTTAAACTTTCACCATTTATCTTTTGGATTTTTTTGTGAACTGTTTCATTGTGTTCTTGAATGTAATAAGATAGCAACAGAACTTACGGCATGACCAATTGGAAAGTTACTGTATAAAGATGGGAGATAAAACGTATTTTTATTACTGATTACTTTAACTCTGTTAAACAGCAGAGAGGGGTTCTGTTTTGAGTGTGTCAATGAAAATGCCTAAAACATATAGAAAAGGCAGATCTGCTTATTCTAGCACCATTCTGATGTTTGGGATTTGTTAGAATTATTTCCAAAATATTCTCAGCATCCAGATTGTTTAAATAGAGTACATGTAGATCTTGTTTCTAAAAAGTTGCAGCATTCACATTAAATAGACATATTTTTGGTAATGTAAAGACTTTGGAATAAGAGCAAATATTTAGAAGCCATCTGTTAGTCCCAATGTTTTTAAAGGAAGAAATTGGGTTGAAAATAATAACTAGTATAAGTGGAATTCAGTAGGTCATGTAGTTTTCGGTTTTAGCCCAAACTGACCGTAATTTAGCATTCCTGATTACTCTGATTCTTAAGTATTTACTTGGTCTGTGTTGTTCTTTTGAGCTAAGGCCTGTAAGAATCCTCTAGGGCAGTACTGAAGGACTAAAGACTGAAATAATTATGGCAGAAAACAAGCAAACCATCTCCTCTGAGTGTAAACTTGCCTAGGTCTTCTGTAGTTCTACCCCTGATGACTGGGTTTGCAAGTCAGTTTGTTACAGCACTGGTTCTTAATCTATAGTCTCCAAAAACTGTTTACATTGTGATTCATAGCAGTAGCAAAATTGCATTTAGGAAGTAGCAACAAAATAGCTTTATGGTTGGGGGTCAGCACAACATGAAGAATTTTATATTAAAGGGTCTCAGCATTAGGAAGTTTGAGAGCCACTGGGTTATAGGAAAACCTATAACAAAACAAATCACAAACAAAATAAATCATTTCTGAAGAATGTAGAAAAATGGCAAACCCAGAAAAAGAATGAACCCTGAAGTCACCACGACCTTTAAAGGGTCTTCCTGTGTTTTTGGAGGGTCCTTCACTTTTTCCCGTGCCAGCCATTGTGATGGGGTATTTAAGAGACGGGGGTTGGGGTGGAGTGTGGAGGGGTGAGATTGTGGTGGATGGACATTAAAAGCCCAAGAGAAGCCAGCAACAGAGCCCACCTTGTAGAAGGTTTGAGGAGAAACCCTGAGCCAGCCCTCACCAGGTCTTTCCATGCTGTCGTGTGCTTTATCTGATGAAGAGTAGATGAGTCCTTACTTTCTGAAGAGATTGTTCCTGAAAGCTTCTCTTATACTGGAAGGACTGTTCCTTTCAGTTCCTCTTTGGTCTTAGGAAATCATTTTAATTGGGTATTTAGGCACATTGTCATCAATTAGCTTTGCATTAATTAAATAATTATTGCCAACTCTTTCCAGATGTGTGCAAGAGTATTAACAGAATATGAAAAGATAGCTGTGGATGCTTTAGATTTATTTTTATGGGGTACAGAAGAAATAAACTCATAAACTCTCCAGTGTTGGGCAAATGGCTGGGAGAGTTTATGATCTCAGGTGTCCATGTGGCATGGGCTGCAGTGGATGTGGCACATTGTGCTTTCGTTCCCCACTCGTTCCTTAGAGAGCCAACAGGAAATTAAAATTAATGAGAAGCCTGCACTTCAAAATACTTGCGGAATTCTTGCCTATTCTTTGCCAGCTCACGAAATTGCGCTGGCAGTCATGCCCAACAGATGGAGCGGTGTGTGCAGAGTCGTGTCGTGTGATTGTCTGGGTTTGTAGGGGCTGTGTAGGGCTTTGACTGTACATTTACTTTTAAGAGAATCATAATCTGTTTTGAAAAGAAAAGTAGCCTCCATTCAAAGAGAAGTATTTCTGTACCACAGAAAATAATGAGACTAGTAGGCAGCAAAGCTTGATTCTGTTGAGTCCCTAGGAGCCAAAGGTGATACTCCACGGTTTCTCAGGTGTAATTTAAACCATTTAGCCACCTAAGGTAAAGTTTCTGCTTTCGTAGTTCTCAGTATGATATTTAAAGTATAGTTTCTAAATTTTTTGGATAGTTATGTCTAGGCAAAATCAACTGAAACATTAAGCTAATTCTGCTTATTTAGGTAATTAATCCTTAAGTTAAAACTCAATATGGCATCATTTCCTTTACAAATTAAAGCAAGCGGGCTTGTACTTATTGGATTAATTAAGATAGAAGGCACAGGTGCAGTGTGTGGTTTCTTGTCACCGTATAGGAATTTATTAAGATGTTTAAAGCATATGGTAAAAGGAAAATGTCCCACCAAAAAAAGTTCTAGGAAACAAAGCCTTTCCTCACAGTAATTTGTTCTTTTTAGGTGTAATTTACTTAGAAGATTATATAGGGAAAATTGGCTACTTTACATTAACAACAAATATATTGTTCTCCAAACATATGTTTGAGTTAATGCTTATGTCTGGGGAAGTCATTTTGCCTCCGATGGCTTTCTGCTCATAGACATATTTTGAATAGTCAGTAAGCCATAAGGACCGCTAGAGCAAAACCTTTGAAAGATGTTAATCAATAGTGAAATTTAGGATCAAAGGGTTAGACGATCTAATTCATCATCTTTTAATTTAAAACTGGCGTCCACTAATGTTTACCTCTTGAAATAAACCATGAGATTTAAACTAAGCTTTAGAATTGATTGAAGACACCAGGAACATATCAATTTGTGTTTTACAGTGTAATAGTTTTTCAATACTTTAAATTTTTTGAGGGTATAATATAATTGCATCATTTTCTAGCTTCCTTTTCTTCCTTCCCTCCAACCTCCCTATATACCCCCACCTTGCTGTGTCTCACATTCATGGCCTCTTTTTTTAAAATTGTTGTTACGTATATACATATGTATTCCTATATATAGAAATAAATCACATTCAGCCCATATAAAATTACTTGTATGTATATGGGAATGGAATAGTATTTACTTGAATTGTCATAAATAAAAATTCATTTAAATGAAAAGTTAGCTTTATACCTTCACAATTACTTCAGATCTTGAGAATACGCACAATTGAGTGTCCAAGGCCTTTCTCCCTCTACCTTCCTGGTATGTCTCTTGGGACCCTGTTGGAGCCTATTGACTTGCTGGCCTGGTTGAACTGATACCTGGCTCATATTCCTTCACATTCTATTTTAGATTAGTTGACTTCCCCGTGCTCTCCCTCCCCCCTTTTTAAAGTCAAAGCCTTTGGAAAGGTTGGACTCTTTCTGCTGCATGATTTTCTAGTAAATGGTACCTTAAAATTAGTCTTGACTCTTAACTGGGCATCTACCTGTAATCACTCTGAAAGCTGAGCTAGAACTGAGTTCAAGGCCAGCCTGAGCTACGTAGGAGTCTTATTTCTTTAGCAACAACACAAGTCCAAAGCCCAAGTGTCGTGGCTCAAAACCAAAGTCACCTGACTTCACACCATTCCTCACTGGGAGAGACATTCTCTCCTCTGAGCTGCAGACAGATTTATCGCAGCCTCTGCGGGTGATGGGGTGATGTTGTGTGCTGTCAAGATGACCGCATTGGGGTGAGAAATTGATGACACTGGTCTGTTTCATAGGTCATAGGGGGAACCTTTATTGTCTTTCTGAATTAATAACAAAGCTGCCCTGAACATTTCCCAGGGATGGAGTGGTGTTCTTTAGGTTTAGATGAGGAGACTATTCACCTTGAGGAAATTTAAGGGATAGTTTCAGCTATTGGGTTTTTCTTAACATTTCCTTGAGCGTTTACCCTGGTGTCCCACGCTGTAATTAAGTTATATAAGCACTTTTTAGATAGTTGCAACTAATTCAGTGCATGCCTAAATTAGCCCCTCAATGCAGATACACTTCAAAGCGTGTAATCAGCATGAAAAGTTCCAAGTTTCTTAGCACGAATTCACTTTCAGTTCAGAGTTATACTTTCAGAATGAACTGTTGTAAGGCAGATAGACAATTATGAAATACTTCTTTGGAGATACAAAGCAAGTGCTTTTTAAAGAAATCTCATTATAGGATTCTTTATGGCACAAATAAAAGTTGAATGAATGTGTGAATTATAGGTGCCACACATGGTCTGCATTAGCATTTTATTAACAGGAAGCCAAATATTTCACAGACAACGGTTTACAAAAGTTGATACTAACTTCTCTTCAGTTCTAGCAGAAGAACTTGAGACTGAATTGTTGCTAACTGCTCTTGTAAGGACGACTGTGTGGATCACGGTGCTGCCCAGTCGTCAGCACTGACCTGTGCTCACACTTCATGTTTATTATTTTTAGCTTTGTACATCCATCACAATTTGACTTTTCTGATTCTCGGTGTCTGTCCATCCATCTGTGGGTGACATCAAAAGACTGTGCCTGAGCCCATCAGTGCTTATTAAGGGCAGGAACTTGCTTCAATTAGCAGTGTGTAGATACACACAGACACACACGTTTGCTAGATATATGATGAAGGAATAAATTAAAATATGTCCATTAGGTCATCAGTGTTTATTCCTAATGCTGAGTGGATACTTCTGGCTGGTCCCAGATTGAAGACTAAGGCTCCAACCCAGGCCAAAATGATGCAGAAGCCTCGCTAGTGCAGAGAAAGCCACCATCAGGCTGCACTGCTGACCCAGAGTTTACCATGAGGTTTCAGAATCAGCCCCACACTCCCAGGTGATCATCCTAACCCACAGAAGAGGGTAAAGGTGAATCACTACATGGGGGTTCAGTGTTTTTCCTAACAGCTTCCTCATTCAAGTCTAGCTGGAAGCGACAAGATATCCCATCCGAGATAATATCCTACAGGAAAGGGAGCCTGTCATCTCACCTCCTAGGTGGAATCTGCAAACCTGTCCTGATAAATTTGGTAAATGTGGTAAAATTTTAATTCCTTTATTTCTGAAGATAAAGGCTAATGGAACAAGCCTGTTGCGGGAGGTCCTTCCTTTGGCTGGAGGAGCGGAAGGACCTCCCGCAACACAAGCTGAAAGAGCAGAAGAGCCTCACACCAGAGATGAACTGGTAGAACCCTTCACAGAGAATAGGGGTACCTCCCACATTTCCCTTGCACCCCTAGAAGAGAACATCACTGCTTCCCAAGCCCGTGTGAAGGACTACGGATGAAGGAAGAGATAACAGGTTCTGCTGTGTTCATGGCTTACCTGTGGAGGCAGGGATTTGAACTCATGCCAAAAAAGGGAAAGAGCTGACTTTTCTGAAGAAGGCTTCAGTGATCAAGGGAACCACAGTAAAACCAACAAAACTGTGATCTCATCCATGCGAGAGCCACTCTACTGTGAGGCAGTTCTCAGCAGAACCAGACCGCGCCCACGGTGAGACCTGCTGTCTGAGATGGTCAGGCGGGATGGCGGCCTCCGCCTCCTTTGTCCACCAGGCCCCACTCAAGAGTTCTTTAATGAGGCTTCTTAAAAATAGAACTTACTTTGTAATACCAAAGAAATATTGCATAACTTGTTTGTCTATTTTCCTTATAAAAGTTGAAACTTAGAGAAAACGCAGGCTAGTTACAGGCTGTCATCTCCATTTGTGGTTTATTATTCTGGAATTTTAAAAATGGCCACATCACTTTTAACAAGTTACAATCTTTAAAATATGATACTTATGGGATTTTTCACTTCAGTCTCTGCTTCATAACTAAAATGGTATAGCAGGACCATGCATATCAATTTACTATTAACAATTACACACTTGTTCTCTAAGCCAACTGAATATTCCTTTAAAGTCAACTTTATAACTTAGGAAGAGCTTGGCATATATTAGTATCTTAAAGAAGCATGAAATAAGGAAACCGGCTTCTTTGAGAAGGGCTTCGCCCTTGAGGACTTCTGTTCAGGCTCCATGTTTCGTGCAGGTGGACAACATATTTCTGTGGGAAGTAGGTGTTATCCATGCATTTGTGTATTTCCAAACATCAGTTTTAGGAAGCATCTTAATTCAAGCTAAAATTCTTAAAAGAAAATTCATAACTGCAAGGAGCAAGCACCCTGGAGGCGGCAGTTCCCGCCGTTCCTAGTCTCTGTGTGGAAGCACTTAGTGCCTGGGGTTTGGGCTGCACCATAGTGTTCCTTGGGGGCAACACTCTCAGACAGCTCAGTGAGACTATATGTATTTTCTTTATAGAATACAAATACATTTTATCTACTTTTTTACATATTACTAAAAAGGATCGCAGATATACAATATGTGCAATAAGAAGATGTGACATTTTATTGCATTTATAAGAAGTTGTGTAAATATTAAATTATTAGGCATTGCATTTGAAATAGCTAAAACTCACATGTGAACACTTGTCTTACTAGATGTTATTCATTTAATAGGAACTATTTTTTCTTAATTAATTAATTTCCAAGAACAGTAAGAACTGTTAATATGGTCAACATTAAGTTAGAATATGTTACATTTTTCATATTTTCTTGAAATTACATGATCTAAGTATAATTAGTATTTTATGTTCTACTTTTAGAAGTCTTTTTCTAGGATAAGATAATAACAACTGAACATTTTGAGTTTTTAATGTTTCCTTTCTCAAAAGGAACTTTAGATTTCCACTCTGCACCTTTTCTCCTGATTCTAGGCAGATGCTTGGAAGCTAGCCTTTTCCTTCCAGCATGCCATTTTATCTAGTTCATGTAGCTGTCATTTCTTAATGTTTTACACAGCGTGCTTGCCACCCAATCAAAACATAAACAGCATTTCTTCCACCATTGCTGCTGTTCACTGTATTAAACACAAAAAGTTACTCATGAGAAGGACTTTTAATTTGTTCTGTATCCCTTCCGTCCCTGGGCATCTTCTTGTTTGTCCAGCTGTAATAAACTGCACCTAAGTTGATGGCATTTTTACTGTATTAATAGTTCAGAAGAATCTTACTCTGTTTTTATTGAGAAGCTGTGAATAGCTGTAACAATTTATGGTTTGAAAATCCTCTGATGTTCCAGAGGCTAAAGAAAGAAGGGACGTCTATGGGCGCAGTAGGAGAAGGAGGCTGTGGGCCAGGTGAAATGTCACTGTCTGAAAAACTAAGTAAGGAACTAGAGGGAGGACAATAGCGTGCATAGCTGTCTAGTGACACAGACAAAATTAGGACATGCGTGTTTAGGGTATGCCACTGGACTGCTAAATGGTGCTTAATAGCAACTTAAGAAAATGGATCCCTACCAGAGTACTAATCCTTTCTTTATTCAAGTATTTAGGTGCCGGAGTAATAAGTATGGAAAGCCTTTTTTATTTTTCCAGGTTTTATTTTGATTCATATTTGTGAGTAACCGGACACCCACCAGCGTCAACAGAATGCATTTCATAGCCTCACACCCTTCTAACTCTTCCTCTGGGTTTATCCTCTTAGCACTCAGTGAAAGATCTGATCCTGAACCCTGCTTGTAATTGTCACAATATTTAAAAGCAAAATTCAATTTATATTGATGAACTTACTGTAGATGTACTTAGAAAATTCTTAGCTGACTAAAAAGTGGCTGATTAATTTTGTATATGTATGGTGCGTACCCAAGTCAAGAAAAGGAAGTCATTTTGTTCCTGTAATGACTTTGCTTTCTGAAAACTATATGAAATCTCTAGCTGGTAAGATCTAAAAACTTTTTATATTAAAAAACAAGTCTATTCTGAAAAAGCATGGGACAAAACCGGTCTCGCTGAACATAATGGACAATGAGGACTACTGAGAACTGAAGAACAATGGCAATGGGTTCTTGATCCTATTGCACGTAATGGCTTTGTGGGAGCCCAGGTAGTTTGGATGCTCACCTTAATAGACCTGGATGGAGGTGGGTGGTCCTTGGACCTCCCACAGGGCAGAGAAACCTGCTTGCTCTTTGGGCTGAGGAGGAAGGAAGACTTGATTGGGGGAGGGGGAGGGAATGGGAGGTGGTGGCGGGGAAGAGGCAGAAATCTTTAATAATTAAATAAATTAATTAATAAAAAAAAACAAGTCTATTGCAGATGAGTAGGGAAAGATGGGTACTCAATTGGACAACTCTGTAGAACTTGATATATTCATTGTAAATTATATGATATATTCATTGTAAATTATATGTAAATTATATTTTGGTTCAAGAATAACCAAAAATGGCTAATATATGCTAGTTCCTGTTAGATCCTGTTAGAAGGAGATCCCTGGTGATCATGGCTGTCCCAGGAGTATACTTTAGTTATTTAACAGTCTTATAAAAATATAGTTCCGCCCTTTTTAAATGTAAGTCTGTGATTGTATGGTTCATTCAGAGTTGGGCATCCATTATCACCATCAGTTCTAGAGCATTCCTCTCTCGGCCCCAGAGTTGGGCATCCATTATCACCATCAGTTTAAAGCACTCCTCTCTCAGCCCTCAGCTGTTACTGCCTAGCTCCTCATCCCTGAGTCTTCCACTCCTTGTGCCCTCTAAGGCAGTGGCCAGCTTATTTCTGTCCTTAATATAAATCATGTGTTTACCTTCCCTGGCCATTCATCGCAGTGGGTCCATACAACAGGTGGCCTTCTTCATCTGTGTAGAATTTCCAAGTTCATTCATGGTGTACCGTGTGCTCTGCTCCTTTTATGGCTAACTAACATTTCATTCTGTAAATATATCACATTTTGTTTATCTGTTGATCAATTGATCGACATTTGGATTTCTATTAACTGTTATAGATAATACAGGTGTGAACTGTTTTAGAGGTATTTTTGTTTGGATATTCATTCATTTTTATTTTTCTTTGGTATATGCCTTAGAATAAAACTGGTGAGTCTTGTGATAGCACTGAGTTTAACAATCTAAGACTGCTAGCTCTAGGCCCTTCTCTAAAATGACCATACTGTTCTTCAGTCTGTTATCCCGTTAGTAGAGTATACAGGCCAGTTTCCTTAATTCCCTGTGAGATTTCTGTTACCTGTCATCTTGATTAGAAGTGTACAAAGGGTGTGATATGGTTTCTCATTGTGGTTTTGATGTGTGTGTGTGTCCAATAGTTAATATAGTAAGCATCTATGCTTGTACTTACTGTCCATTTGCATATTTTTGGAGAAGCATTTAGATTGCTTGTCAACTTTTTCAAGATACTAATTTTTCATTTTGTGTGTGTGCATGCACATGATGGGAGTGGGTGTGTACGTGTAGGTGCATATACCCACAGAATCCAGAAGAGGGCATCAGAGTTGAAAGTCAAGTCACAGGCAGTGGTGAGGCACCTGGTATGGGTTCTTGGACCTGACTGAACTCAGGTCCTCTGGAAGAGCAATTAGTGCTCTTAACTATTGAGCCATCTCTCCAGTCTCATTCTTTGCTCATTTTTAAAAATGGGTTTAAATTCCCATGATTTGACTTCTTTTTTACTTGCGTTTGTGCCCAGGTTTTCCTCTCAGAGCTCAGATTTGTCCCATTTCCTGTACTGTTTTGGTTATTGTAACTTTGTAGAAAGTTTTAAAATTGAGAAGTATCTGTCTTCTAGTTTTGTTCATTAAAATATTGTTTTGCCATGTTTTCTTTAAATCTTATTTTAAATTTTTGGTTACCGTAACAGTTACCATTTTAATCATGTGCACATATATAGTTCAGTGGTGTTGAGTATATTTGTATTCATGTCTCAGATCTGAAACTTTAGATGCATTCAGCAGCTCGCCTGTTCTCCCTCCAGCACTGACAGCCACCACTCTGCTCTAGTGTCTCTGAGCTTTTCGTAGACATCTCATGTATATGTGATCATGCAGTATTTTCCTTTTTGTGCCTGCTCTGTTTAATTCTGTAGATCAGTTTGGGACATACTGCTGTCTTTCAACTCATGACTTTGTGTTATTTTCCAATGCATTTGTTTTTCTTTGATTTTTTTCAGTAATGTTTTCTAGTTTTCAGAGTAGAGGTTTTACTCTTGTTTTTTAAAACTTATTCCTAAATATTTTATTGATTTTGGTGCTGTTATTAAACAGGATTGTTTTCTCATTGCCACACCACTGTTTTGTGCACTGAATTCTGAAACCCTTAGAACTCATTTGTTGATTTGAACACCGTGATAGCTTTCTTAGGATTTTCTATATATGAGATCCTGTAACCTGCTTTTGGAGATAGCTTCTCACAGCATTCTATTTACATACGGTGATCCAGCATCTGCGCATGGAGGCCTTTGCTCTATGCTGGGATTGTAGACAAAGGCACACACTCTGCTCTTAGGACAGCTGCAGTCAAGGGCAGAGTCTTCAGCCAGCACCAATTGTTCAATGCTGTAAACTGTTGGAGAGGCTCATGTGATGCTCCATTATCACAGAAGAGAAGCAAGGGAAACCCCACATAGGAGTTTACATGAAGTCCCAGACCGTTTGTCAATAAGTAACCATGGTTATGATAACGTGACATTTCAAGGCCGAACTAACCTTGGATATTTAAAAATTATTCTGTAGTATGAACTTCAGCTTTAAGATTTTTAAAGTCTATCAAAATTTAAGGAGATTTGTATTAGTAGTGAAGCAACATGTTGAATTTTTAAAGTATATGCAGATGTTTGATTATGTAGTAAATCTGTTGCTTTAAAAGTGTATGATCACATTTGGAAAATTGCTATTGCATGTCCTGGCAGTTTGTTAAGAACTGAAAACTTTTAAAACTAACTGGTGTTTTGATAGATTAAGTTCAAGGCCACCTTTTGTTTAAATGATGTTTTGTTTTCTGTAATTAGACCATGCTAGGTGAATTAAGTATATAATTAAAAACAGAAGGTTTGGCTAATTCTGAATAAATGAGTACAAAATACAAGGTCATTATCCATCTCTAGTGGGGTTCCGGATGAACAGTGCACATGGAACTATTTATAAAACATTTTGCATGGTCAGGGCTCCTTGAGGTTGCTGTCCATGGCTTTTAAATTAAAGTATTCACAGACTTGCAAATTTTACACACACACACACACACACACACACACACCTGTAGTGCTTATCTGAAGGAGAACCAGAAAAACCGGAATCCAACCTTCTATCTAAAATCAGAGGTAACTGTATTCCTCCTGCTTCAGAACTAAAGCTTACTGTGTCCATGTGAGGGTCAGCGGTTTGGAGGACTCTGACTGTTGTCTTCATGACCACACAGCCTAGAGCCACAGCCTCCTGGTTTACCAAGTCCTTCCAGGCTTGGTCCCAGTGGGTGCCGTGGAGTAGATGTTTCTTCTGAGCAGTATTTTATTTGAAGTACTTCATATTCTTTCTATGGCATAGGAAACTTCGAAAACAAGTGTCCAGCTTGGTTACTTGATTTAAATCTGTGCCTAGGGCTCAGGCTTAAACGTCCCTTGGAAACCCCATCACAGTTACTCCTGATGTTACTCCCTGTTTCTCTGCCTCCTTCTGAGTTGTGTGCGCTGCCTTTGGCATCACCGTCCTACTGCCGTTCGCCTGCCTTTGCAGCCTCTGGACCCCGTTTAATGTCAGTCTTTCCAGTACCGTTCCTAGAAAGTTAGTTTTCCCAGTAAGCATCTCTTTATTCTCTTTTCAGGCTTTCATTGGGCACTTTAGGCATCTCTTCTGACCAGCTCCCACATGTTAAATGCCTCCAGGGTAGGAACCTGATGACTCGTTCAGCACGCTCACCTAGCACCAAGGTGGTTTAGACAATTGAGAGTAGCCAAAATAGCATTTGCTATGTCAAGAATTTGTTGATTAAATGTGACATATCTTTTTATTTAAATAGCAATTAAATCAAAAGCAATGCAATATATTAGATACCATGTACTGTAGTAGGCAATAGTAAAACAATAATAAGTGATGTCTTATTCTGTAATCTCTTACTTTAAAATTACTTAGGAGGCCATTTTTTCTGGGCACATATTTTTATAGACCTTTTAAATTGGGAAAATATTTGATGCTGCTGATCTAGGATACAGTATTTAACTTCCCAATTTGAGTCAGTTATAGATGCTAATATAGCCAGTTGCAATGCAGTAGGATAATTGTTCAGTAGGAGTCATCAGAACTCTGTAAGGAATGACAAAAACCCACCTGATGAAGTGATCCTCTTAGAGAAGTTGGCATTTAAACAGATTCCTAAGAATGGGTAGTAATACACCCGATGGACTCGTGGGGCAATGGTGCTACCGGAACTGAGCATGGAAAGACATGGAATTGAGTTGGCCGTGGTAGAAAGGAGGCTGGAGAATAGGTAGGTGCATTTCTGCCTATGGAGAAGTTAGGTGTAGATGTTCTCTTGATTGGAGAATTACATCTCAACAAACTTAATGGCACAGAGGCGGGATTAGAGGTGAAGTCATGGGCGAGTGTGTTGCAGTGTGGTTCATGTGGACGTGAGTGAGAGCAGTGGGACTGATAGAGGGGATGTTCGGGAGAATCTGTGCCATTCGCGTGTCATTCGGGAAGTACAGATGAGGATCCCCAGGTGTTTTCTTTGAATAACTTGGGGAGCAGGGAAGGAGGAAGTCTGAGTTATTCCAGGAATGGAATGATGACTTCTTCAGGTGAACAGAATGACTCAGGTCCACATATGCAAATCCCCTGACCTTCAGAAACTTCCTTAGATGCACCCTGAATTGACTTCTACAAGCTATCCCTCTGAGCTAGAGATTGGAATCTTAGCTTAGTTTTGAACCAGTTGAATCATGAGTGTAGAGGAAGAGCAGACAGATGGAGACAACAGAGGAAGGTGTGCGATGTCCTAGTGCTGAGGGAGGAGAATACTCCAAGAAAGAGGAAGCAAGCGTCTAAAAAGCTTTAGCAAGACTCAATCACCTGAGACTATGACTAGGCACTGTCTGACTTTGGGGAAGACGCATCCATAAGATGGTGAAGTCTGAAGCCAGATTCCTCAGGACGTGGAAGAACTAAAGGGGGTTCTGCCTCGTTCTAAACCTGGTTTGTGAAAAGAAAAGATGTAAGGAGAGGACCAAGTGGGAACATAGAGAAGTGTTCTGGTTTAGTGTTTGCTTCTTTTAGATGGAGTCTTTGCTGTGTTGCCCAGGCTGGCTCAGGCAATCCTCAGACTTGGCCTCTGGCCTCCTGAGTCTACTGAGGACTTACAGTACCGACTGTTGCACCCCGAAGAAACATAGTTTGTCTTGCTTTTCAATCCGAAAGGCCGGAGGATTTACAGGGCATAAAAGAGCTAGAAGTGGCAGTTGTGAGGGTTGACCGAGCACAGCCAGGGGAAGGAGATCCCTGTGCGTGGAGGAGCTGGGGCAGGGAGCGTGGGGAGAAAGTTGTCTTGTGGAAGTGTGGGCCAGAGGACATGGGGATGCTGATGGGTGCCGTCAAATAACTGCACACCCCCTTTTATCATTCTTTAGTAAACTAAATCAGAGCTGCCGTGTGGGTTTCCCTGAGTTCACTCCTCCTCTGGAACACAGTACACTATTTTAGGATCACTTCATATTCAGATTTAATTTTTGGAATTTTCTTCAGTTTGACACCTCGTTTAGATTCACTTTGGCCTTCAACTTCATAGGATCAAATACTCTTCTAACAAATTTCTAGTAGGGTCAGAATGTATCATCATTTAAAAGTTTTCTTAAATTAAGTTTTCATTGCATTTCATTTCTTTTGTGGATGTGTCTGCACATAGGCACATACCTTGTGCACATATGCAGGTTGGAGCACAGCTTGGAAATGTCATTCTCTTCTTACACCACTGTCCCTCAGCTGCTGCTCCATCTCACCAACAAGAAGAAATCACTGTTTACAACTTCAGATCCACTGCATTCAGAAAGATTCTCCCAAAGTGGGTGGGATTACGGTTCAATTGATGTCTTTCTTCACTTGTTGCCTTTGCGTTTCCTTTACTTATTTTCCGCCACACCCACACCGTCTTCTTGGTTCCCAGTGTTAGAGGTTTTAGAAACCTCCGTTCTCTCTGTTTTACAATGATGTCTTGTGCTGGACTTTTTGGAGAAGCTTTAGGAAACTGAGCAGTAACAAATGAATAATGTCATGATTTCACTGAGCTTCTTCTGGCTTGCTGTTTTAACAGGTGAAGTTTTTACCTCAGCCCGTAATTTATATTCCTCTTATAAGCAGTTTGACTGAGTTTATCTACTGAAGGCATGCTTCAGAATGCTACCTTTTGTTGACTTATCTAAATCGCAGTGGGTTGATGGCTTCACCTGAAAGATGAGTAAGAGATGAGGATAAGTAACATCTGTAGCAGGGTTTCATTTGTAGCTTTTCATGGCTTTATTCACAGAATCGGAAAGAAAGCTTCGTATGCTATTTTCCCATCAGATATTAGCACTGTCCTCTTGGTTAATAGATGTTGTTTGAGCTATAAAACTATATCTTCTGCTATGTTAGCTTTGCTTCTAGCTGTAAGATTTCCTAGTTGAGCTTCCAAATTTCCCAAAAATTGTTCCTGTAATTACTAAAGAGTTAGAAATGGGAAAAAATATACTTACTGCTATTAATGATAATTTTAACCCTGATAGATGAAAAAGCAGATTGGTTTTCATTTATTAATGAGCATGATAAGTGGTTCAATGATGCATTTTTAATATAGTACAAGTTACAAAATATTGTTTGCTATTATTTTATTTCAATAAAAACGAAGAGAAAATTGCACACACACTGCTCTCGTGTGGCGAGGAGAGATGGCAGGAAGCTCAGCAGTCTGCAGTAATACTTTCGTGTGTGGACTGGGAGCGAGGGAGGAAACAACTCTGATTTAACATTGATTGCTAGTATTCTCTTTTGTATCTAAAAAATATCAAATAAAAAATGGAAGTAGGTAAGATTTTGCTCCCTTCTTTGATTTGTTCTCTGAGTGGGTGGTTTCCAGGACTGCCTGTGTGCTGTAGGAGGGCCTCAGCACTGTGTGCTGTAGGAGGGCCTCAGCACTGTGTGCTGTAGGAGGGCCTCAGCACTGTGTGCTGTAGGAGGGCCTCAGCACTGTGTGCTGTAGGAGGGCCTCAGCACTGTGTGCTGTAGGAGGGCCTCAGCACTGTGTGCTGTAGGAGGGCCTCAGCACTGTGTGCTGTAGGAGGGCCTCAGCACTGTGTGCTGTAGGAGGGCCTCAGCACTGTCTGCAGTGTGATAAAGAGGAGAAGCAGGTGGGTCTTGACCTTACAGGTGGGCAGACTCACCTAACAAGCTTGTAACACCTCCAGAGTCCCTCCCCCGGAACAGGAAGTCTGTGGCCTGTGAAAGGGCCCTGTGACCTCACTTGCTTGAGAACTGATTAGCTACCTGATTTCTCTGTGCTCTGTGCCTACAGTGTCCCAGAGCTACCAACACAGTCTGCCTTCAAGAAACTGACAGTTTGTTTGGGGCCAAAATGGTGCCAGTTGTCTTAAAGGTGACTAGATATATCACAGTTGTACAGTGTTTAAAAGAGGAAAATGACCCCCAAACTAAAGCAGGGCAAGGCTGAGAATAAGAAAAATGAAGTATAAACCTTGCTTTGAAAGGAAGAAAGAAATACCAATATTATTTGAAATTGAGAATATTTTATTATCTAGTTACAAAAACTGAAGTAATCAACTGACATTTATGGGTGTTATCACAAGTATAGCAATAAGATGGTCAATTATAAAAATAATAAAACATTTGCCCAAACAGCAGCATAAACCCTACCATGGCACAGCCGTGTGCACAGATCCATGGCACAGCCGTGTGCACAGATCCATGGCACAGCCGTGTGCACAGACCCATGGCACAGCCGTGTGCACAGACCCATGGCACAGCCGTGTGCACAGATCCATGGCACAGCCGTGTGCACAGACCCATGGCACAGCTGTGTGCACAGACCCATGGCACAGCCGTGTGCACAGACCCATGGCACAGCCGTGTGCACAGATCTGCCATGGCACAGCCGTGTGCACAGATCTGCCATGGCACAGCCGTGTGCACAGGCCCATGGCACAGCCGTGTGCACAGATCCATGGCACAGCCGTGTGTACAGATCTGCCATGGCACAGCCGTGTGCACAGGCCCATGGCACAGCCGTGTGCACAGATCCATGGCACAGCCGTGTGTACAGATCTGCCATGGCACAGCCGTGTGCACAGATCCATGGCACAGCCGTGTGCACAGGCCCATGGCACAGCCGTGTGCACAGATCTGCCATGGCACAGCCGTGTGCACAGATCTGCCATGGCACAGCCGTGTGTACAGATCTGCCATGGCACAGCTGTGTGCACAGATCCATGGCACAGCCGTGTGCACAGGCCCATGGCACAGCCGTGTGCACAGATCTGCCATGGCACAGCCGTGTGTACAGATCTGCCATGGCACAGCTGTGTGCACAGATCCATGGCACAGCCGTGTGCACAGGCCCATGGCACAGCCGTGTGCACAGATCTGCTATGGCACAGCCGTGTGTACAGACTCTTGGCCACACTGAACTCTGCAACCTACTCTAGCAGGGAACCAATCCTAGGACTAGGGAAGTGGCACACAGTAAATACAGGAACATCCCATATTTGGGGGATTTGTGACATGGCCTGAATATTTTAAATATTATGCATCCTACCCCACTCCTTGCATTTCATCATTTAATACATTTAATAAACTAAAATAAAGTTTACTTTTATTTCTTTTTGTTCCTATCCTAACTGTATTCCTGATGTTAATTTGAGGGCAGTATGCCAAACACTATTGAAAACAAAGAAATAACATGAGTTGTTTGAATACATGGGTGTTAAAAAACATTTTTAAAGTTGCAGTCATCAAAACTAGGTCATGAAGCAGAAGGATGGAGGTGAAGATTTTTAACTGCATTCATTAGTGTCTGTCATTGAATGTGTCTGACCTGGTGTGGGTGTAGTGAGCTAAACGTGTGGGGAAGTAGATCTCCATGTAGGTGAAGGCTTAATGAAATTTTAAAATTATATAAAATATGTGTGTGTATGTATGTAATCTTGCTATGGAAGAAGGCATTTTACCATGTGGTATTAAAAGAATCTGATTAGGCTGTGTAAAGATTTTATTATGTTCTCAGCACGACAAAATCAGTTGAAAGGCAAATTGTGATGTTCATCCCCATAATATATTTATAACATGGTATCTACTCCCTTAATATTACAAGAGTTAGTATACCAATTACGGGTACAGTTATTTCTGATATAATTTGGCTGTATTATCATATGTTTGAGAATGTTTTACTCGCTTCTAAGAATGTAATCTAAAAAAAAATAAATATTTACAAAAATCATTCAAAGATATTTTGACAGCATTGTGTACAGAAATTGAAGAGATAAATCTGCTCTGGAGACCCATTCCTTTCAGCTTAGATGGGGATAGACAGGGCCTGCCCAGACATCTGTTGAGGAGGTGACTGAGAAGCTGCCATATATGGTGGCCAACACTGATCTCTTAGCTGTGTCTTCCTGCAAGAACAACTGCATCGAGTTGTCCTTGTTCTCAGCAGCTGCAGTATTTCTGTGGGAGACAGCACAGTGGGCGGGCGGGGGTGCGGAGCTAGCTGTGTGTCCTACCAGTTTGCATTCATTTCACATTTCCCAGTTCTGTCTCTGTTCCTCCCAGCCATCATCTAGGTAAATGAATAATTGCTTTCCCTTTCTCTGAAGCCACATATCTGTTGTTAGCACCAGTCGCTACACTCCCTGTCAATATGTCATTCTTTGAGACGTGATATATTTTTCCTACCCAAATATGGAAAATTAGTTGCAGCGCCTAGCACATGAGGTTGTTGTGACAAAGCATTGCCAGCTGGTTCATCAGCCCTCTGTCTTCTGTTTCCTTCCTGCCCTACCCCAGGAACTGAGAAACAGCCATTTTGTGCTATACCGTTTGGAGGAATTTGGGAGTGTGGAAGGGATTTATGTCACTTAATACATTTAAGATAATCTGCAAGTTATAAAATCCTAACCTAAATCCCACCTTCCAGAATATTTCCTTCTAGTTTAGAAAAGCAGATTTGTGTCTTATGTACAGAAAGTTATTTTCAGTATTGTATCTCAATAAAGTGATTTTGTAGCTTTGCCAGCATATGTCATTTGGTAAAACTGTGCCTCCCCGTCATGCATAGATTGTCTAGTAAAGTCACACAACTGTATTTAGTGTCCCTGTCTCCCAACTCGCTCATTGGCTGACCTGTCCCAGAGAGAAGAAGGTAGTGAGAGAGGAAGACAGACATTGCTTGCTTTTTCAGATTTGCAACTTTTCTCTGTTAGATCAGTGACAGCCTAAGGTATAGAGAGACCCTGGTGAGCACAGTCACACCAGGTCTGCCAGTACCCTAGCACAGCTGTTGGCTGGAGGCACAACAGTCCTGAGCAGCCGTGCTCTAACTAGACACACGTTATGTAAGTTAAGTTACTTTGTTTAGGGGAAAACGGAATGGAATAAAACACCTTTTGATTTAAGGGCTCTACACTGTAAAACAGCCTGAGTGATTTGAAGTTAAAGGAATGAAAAGTCCTGGCTTATAGTATAAAGGATAAAGGTAGCTGTTCAGATTTCTTCTCTGCTTATGAAGTGTTTCTTCATCTGAACTGGTGATTTAAGTCTCTCAATGTTGACGTCTAGTGAGTCTACTTAAATGAAGAGCCGGGACACCCACCCACCCACACACACATCTTATTTCTTCAGTAAGATTTGCCAGCTTTACTGAATAGCACAATCTAGGCCCTCCGCTCTGATGTCAGTGCCATGCCCTTGGTCTTCCCAGCTCTAAGTGATTCCCTCTTGTGCTATAGAGCAAACATTTAATAAGTATTTGTTGGAGAAGTTAAATTTATGTGATGCATGGATTGAAAAATGAACATTTTGCAATCAGTTTTTCACTCATTTTCCTAAGAAAGCGGTTATTTTGGCCCAGTCAATAGACAAGCGCATGCAGACAGTCTAAACAAGAATCTGTATGTTTGTAGCTTGAAGTTAACTTTAAACTTGTCAGAAGGGCACTGACAAGAACAGTAGCTAGCTCAGGTCAGTGTAGATCAGCACCTGGGACGTGGTAGATTCTCAGATTTCAGTTTTGATGTCTTGACATTGTATAAATATGACCTAGCTTTCTTTCAAGTATTGGTTGCTGAGGTCATATTTTCCTATAATTCCCTATTGTTTCTCAACTCCTTCTTCCTTTTCCCTCCCCTATTTTCTCTGCACTTCCACATCCCCATCAATTTCGGCAGCACACTGTCCTAAGGATTGTGTGCTTTAATTTATATGATAAATGGGGAGCCTAGTGATTCAGGGTGGGGGGAAACCCCTCCAGGTCGAGAGCAGCCTGGTTCCGTGCCCCTTCTGTAAACTGCCATTGATCTCTGCTCCACACACACTTTCCTGTGTTTCTGAGTTTGTCCTGTGTGAGTCTGGTCATATGTCCTTGTCACCTGAGTCGTTTGTATATGTTTCTGTGTCCCTAGCTAGGCAGGGACTGTACTTTATCCTTTTATCATTGTATGGTGTTGAATAAATAAATGTGTAGACAGGATTTACTTAGACCACTTCTTGTATTTTTCTCATAGCTTTTCCACTAAAACAGGTGTGTTATTCCTGTTTTGTAGATGAGGAACCTACGGCTCAAAGGAGTTAAACTTCCTATTGCCAAAACACAAATGGTTGAAGGATTAGAATCCAAATTCGGGGCTTCCTGGAGTCCAGGTTCTTCTCCTTGTGTCAGCTTTTGCCTCCCAAACACCTCTTCCTCAGTTCTCCCCATCTTGGTGGCTGCTGCCCATCAGCTCTGGTCCTCTGAGCTCTAGTCTCTCCCTGGAGCTTCGCCCTCCTCTACCTGGCAAACAGCTTCCGGGATTTGAAACTCTCTAACCATGCATGTATGTGCTGTTTTAGAGGGTTTTATGTTCTTACGGTGCTGTCTGATATCTACTTGCTTAAACATATTTCTTGCATTCAACATTTTCAATTCTCCCATGATACACTGTCTACTGAAATAAATACACTTAAATAAAAGAGCATTTCAGGACAAAAAGAAAAAAGATTGCATCTTTGTTAAAATACTCAGGTCTGAAAGTTGCATATTAGATCCCAAGAATTTCCATGGTGACTTGGTACATTGTTGAACTGAAAAAACTTAATACTGTGTGTCCTGCTTTATAATTCTTAAAGTGTGTGCATATTTGCATGTATCTCCACATGTGCCGTGCCTGCATGTAGAGGGTGCAGCATAGCTCCTCTCCATCTGCTCAGGCCAGCAGGCTGCGTCGTTACCAGCTGAACTGAGTTAATGATAAAATGGCATTTCTTCTCAGAAACTAATGATACGTCGGTGTTAAATCAGTGCTATTTCTAAGGGCAGAGCTTGGCATTTTCTCCATTCATAACAAGGAAATCATTCTCTTTGTTCAAATGGCTTGTTCTTAAAAAGTTTCAGAACTACTTGGAATAAAGTAAATTGTATTGCATTTTTAGGCCCTGGTAGCACATATGTTAGAAAGTAAAATCTTGCTTTGTCTGTTAACATCAAAAGCCAAACCATAAGATGCCAATCTTTAAAAGTAGTGAGAGGAGCTGATGGATTTTCATTAACTGGAGCTAACAGTCTTAACCCTTCTTGAGACTTTCATACTCCCCGTTCTCGAGCAAACCCCTCCGTTTTCCTCCATAACCTAAACCCCTGCCACCTACTCGCTTGTTTTAACCACAACTGCTTCTTCTGAGCCCCAGTGAGCACAGCACATTTACGATAACTGGCCACACCCTGCTCTAGCTGGCTGCTGGCCCTCGCTTCTTTGTCTTCTACACACTAAACAATTGGTCTCCTGAAACAAGATCTGCTGACCCTTCAGAGTCTATGTTTCTTTAAGGTCTTCCCTAATTTTTTTTTTCACATGGTCCAGCTGCCAGACAGATTGTACATCAATTTCCTGCAGCATTTGGCAAGCCTGAATATTTACTGCCTTGAAAACAATTTGAATTTATTGATTTTGAAATTTGTGATTACTTTCTAAAGGTTTTCTACCCATCTAAATTTACATTGGAAAAAAATAGCCACAACAGAACACATTGGCCTATTTTTTGTGCCAAGACTTTCAGGGAAATATTTTATATGATTAATATAGTGTGGCTAATCTGCTGTAAAAAATCAATTTTATCCATTTTTACTCATGAGAGCATGACCATCCTGTGTGAACTATTTAAATAGCCTGTGACTTCACTGATCCAAAATTAAATGTTTTGTGTGTGTGTGAGTGTTGTGTTAATGATATAAATTAAAGTTGGGTCCCGTGTCTTTATAAGTGGAATTGCATTCACAGGTCTGTATCTTTTCTTAGCAGAATAACATCCTAAAGTTGCCTCTAGCGTCCTGAAATTAGTGGACTCTGGACTTGGCTCAGTGAAATAGTTTTATGGTATCAGGTCGTTCTGATAAATGTAGGGTCTGGTAAGAGCTTCCTTCTTAATTCCTTTAAACAGTTTGTCCTAAAAGACATGCTTTTTTAAAACTTTGTAATAATTTCATTCTATTAAACTCAGCCCTTTTTTAAAAAAATAATTGACCTTTTGTTACAAGGCTGGCATGTTTATCTGAAGGATTAAATGTAAATACTTTGGGAAATAAAAGCCAAGCTATTTGTAATGCCTACACGATGCTTTATTACCCTTAGTGCCACAGCACCTCACAAATAACATAACTTCTGCCCAGGGAATGATTGACTCTCTGTGGAGGTCTGGCTCCTTGTCTCATTAAATCTTCTAGAATTGTTGGGAGGTAGCTAGCAATTATTCTTCTTTCTGTTTGACATATGTGTAGAGCTAGGCACCCGCAGTTAGGAGGTCATGGGCAGCATCTCTGAGGGAATGCTGTTTGGATATTGGTTATTGAATCTAATAGTTGCTGAATAAATATTGAGACTTAACTCCTGAGGGCCATCTTATAGAGGACAGTGTGACCTAAGTGCTGGAAATGAGTCCTTACACATTGTAGACATTGCTAATCTCTGCCTTCATTTACAAATAATTTTACACTGTGCATGTGTGTGTGTTATAAAAATATTTTACTATTTTGTGTGCCTTTGGATTTTCATTTAAAAACATTTTGTTTAGGAAAAAATTACATAAAATCATTTAGTAGCATCGGAATTTGAACTAAATTGCTCTTAGAGTGCAAACCTTTTGATTTATTTTTATGAAGCCTGAAAGGGTATTTTTTCAATGTGTAATGTGACTGGAAGAATGCTGCACATCTGCTGTATTTACATGCCAAAAATCTGTGTGCAGGGTGTTTCCTCCATAGCCCTTGGGAAAGGTGAATGCTGCGGATGAAGTAACGTTAGTATATGCTTGTGTGTATTTCAGAATGTCGAAATAGGACAAACAGAGAAAACCTGGAATTTGAATTCTTTGGACCTTTTAGGTTAATCATTGGTGCTGGCTGGAGAACAGTGTGAGGGTTGTGGACTGGTTTCAGTTTGGTCAGTGTCCTCTCAGGATGGAAAGTTACTAAACGAAAAGTACAGGAGAAACATAAGTATCAAAACTCAATTATGCCGCTGAAAAATTGCCACATGTATTCATACCAGCAGTTTGTCCAGCGCTCTTTATAACTTCCATAAGATACTTTGTATCTTAAGATTAAAGTTCTTTGTATGTGTGGATTTTCGAGATAGGGTTTCTCTGTAGCTTTGGTTCCTGTCCTAGAACTTGCTCTTGTAGACCAGGCTGGCCTCAATGTTCTCATTCCAGTGTTTATACATGTCAGAACCATGTGACATTCTTTTTCAAAATACATAGCTAATACCTTGACAACTCTCCCAAACAAGAGTATATCAAAATTTGGGAGAAGTAGAAGGATATTCTGAATAAAGCCTTCTAGCAAATTTCTCTTCAACTTATTTTTATTATAAAAACTTTTATAATTTAAAAACCTGGAAAATGCCAGGCAGTGATGGTATACACTTTTAACTCCAGCATTGGCGAGGCAAAGGCAGGCCTATCTCTGAGTTCTGAGTTTGAGGACAGCCAGGGCTACATAGAGAAATACTGTCTCGAAAAAAAGAAAAACAGTTGAAAAATAGTATAATGAAGACTGAAAATTTACCACCTAGACTTAAAAAATATTAATATTTCCATATTTGTTGTATGTCAGTGTGCATTTTTCCCCCAGGCAGTTTTTTGATGAAAAGAACATATCTCGAGTTTATCCTTGAAGGGGTAGAAGACATAGTGGGGCAGCCGTGGTCAGATTTCTGGGCGGTCTCTGTTAGTACTCATGGTACATGCTGGTCAGGGTTGTTAAAGAGACATGCTGCCATCTATGACCTGATGCAGTTTGAATTCAGTGTTGTGGTTCTGTCTAATAGAGATTTTTGTCTCTGATGGGTATTGAGTTTTGTGTTTTAAAAAAATAATGCTGTGGGAAATGGGTAGAAGAACTGTGTGTTCCTCGGAGTGGCTCCAGTCTTGCTGACTCTTGCACGCTGTCTTTGTCTGTCCGTTTGCTTCCATTTTCACTGCCTTTGTAGCTAAAGCAGAGCACGTGTTCTGCTCCCCTCCTCCAAATGTATAAAGCATTCTTGTCCCACTTCACCTCCTGGAATTATTATTTTCTGGAGGGAAATCTGCTGGTTCATATCTTTGTCACCCGTCTTTTTTTCTCCTCTGACTTATTTCAATTTTTTTCTTTACCTTTTTGTTTTTAACCAAACTTAGTCATGTATTTTTGTGATTGATACTGTCTTGCTTTTGTAGATGTGCCGTCTATGGATCTGAAATGTCTTGTCGCTCTCGTTTGCTCAGATGTTTTTTCTTGTCCCGCTCCTCCCTTGCCCTCTGGGACTCTGAAGAGGGCTTATGTTGTACAAGTCTCAGAAACTCTTCCTTTTTTGTCTTCATGATTTTCTCAGCTTCAATCAGATAATTCTGTTTATCTTTTTCTAATAGATTATCAATTTCATTCTGCTATTAAGTTATTTAGTAAATTTTCAATTATGATGTTTAATTTTTCAGTTTTAAAATCTCTATTTCCATGCTGAGGTTCCCCATATTTTCTTTTATTATAAGCGTATTTTCCCTCTCCTGGCTGGATGTCAGCATAGCTGGTTCCTAGTCTTATATCTGGGCCACATCAAGGCTAGACTCTGGACTGTCTTCTGCAAGAGTAGATCACATCTCCTGATTCTTCCTATGCCAAATAACTTTGGATTCCCTCCTAGAAACTGAATGCTTCCCATGGAGGGGGCACATTTCTGTTGGTCCTTGGCCTTCAGTTTAGCCCACAGTTCAAGATTGCATCCAGCAGTGTCTCTGAACTAGCAGAAGCTGCGCTGCAGACAGCCCCTTTATCCCTCGTGCATCTAGGTCAGCCCTGCGCTGTCACACAGAAGAAAATGACCTCGTATGCCTGGGGTAAGGATGAAGTTTATCTCTTCATGGTGGCATTGTTCTCCTTAGCACTGTTGGTGCTACACATTCTTTTATCAGTAGAGATGAAATCATTTTGATAAATATGGCGACAAGTGCCCCTGCTCACCTCGTTAGGAATGGAAGGAAAAAGGAAAATCACAGAACAAGAAGGGGGCAGATGCTGGTAAATAAATACATGTAATTATATGTATTATATACTACATATATATACTATATTGTATGTACTGTAGTGTGTAAGAGTAGGTGATAGAAGGCTCTGGGCACACAGATGTGGTGGGCATGTACATGGCCTGAAAGGGAAGGAGGTTTTAAAGAAAAGAGGAGGGTTGGGGAGAGAGGCTCAGTCAGCAAATGGCTCACGGTACAGGCATGAGGACCTGAGTTTAACCCCAGTACACATGTAGAAAAGCGTGGTAATGTGCGCTTGGTGGCCAACCACCCTCACCTTGGTTACTTCCAAGCCAGTGGAAGATCTTGTCCTGAAGACAAACCAATGGTGCCTGAGAACAACACTTGAGGCTGACCTTTGGCCCTGCAGCGTGTGTGCACAGGTGAGGGACCCAGGGGACCTCACTTAGGACCAGCCCATTGGTTCCTGTGGTCTGAAGTGAGCTGTATTTCCAGTGTTTCTGAGTCTCTCACTCATGTTCCTCCACACACAGCCTTGTGAGTGGCTGGGCCAGGGGAAATGCCCTCTTCAGTCCTGAATCATCTCAGGAGTCCCTGGGGCCACCAGGGAATAGTAAGTCTTACACGCACCAGGGAGTAGTAAGTATTACACGCATACACATGCACGCACCCATACACACATACACACAGAGACAGACAGACAGACATCTGGATTGCATAAGGTAGTCGAAGGCTGCATGGCCACCCTTGCGTGGATTCAGGTCCTTTGCCCTTGGCTGGAATCTGTCCTTAAACTTCAGTCCTTCTCTGACCCCAGCCCAGCCCCAGCTCCAGTCAGCTTCCCAAGAGCCTACCATAGCCCCGAGAAGCACCTGTGCTTCAGTAAGAAGCATTTCTGCCCTCCTCTCAGTCAGGGCTTCCCACAAG
Organism: Chionomys nivalis; assembly: GCF_950005125.1. Classification (NCBI taxonomy): domain Eukaryota; kingdom Metazoa; phylum Chordata; class Mammalia; order Rodentia; family Cricetidae; genus Chionomys; species Chionomys nivalis. Next base: position 1,952,228 of record NC_080102.1, on the reverse strand, counting down.
GATTAAAGGTAGAGCCTTGAGTCTGTGTCCCAGAGACTCGTTCTCCTCAGCAAGCGGCTCTGCTCTGGTTCCTCTCTCACCTCTGACTCCCTTGCTCTTGTGCCCGTGTTCACTCTGAAACTCCATTGACTGATAATGGAGACTGTAACCAAGAGCCCCAGCTCCTGCCTCGCATGACCATATTCAGGCCTTTTGCTCACTTTAATTTTTTTTTCCTTCTCTTTATACCCAAGACCGTAAAGAACACCATCTGTTCTTAGACTAGGAGTAATTTTGTCCTCCCAAGGCCATGTGGTAAAATGTCTCAACACATTTTTGGTTGTCTCAACCCGGGGGCTGCTACTGACATCTCGTGAGTAGAAGCCAGGCTCCATCCTGCAAAGTGCATAGCATCACCACCCACAGCAAAGGATCACCCAGTCCCAAATGTTGCCTCGGCTGATTCCAAAACCCTGAAGCAGACTTCTGAACCCTTTTCTTTGAGTCTGTATGTCCATGCATCTGTCTACCACCCCACCCCCATTCCTCGGTTTCATTAGGGCCATTGCAACTTTATACCACGGTTCCCCAAACCTATCCAGGGCTTTTTAGCTACAGGGGTAGCAAAGATAGGGAGTGGTTGAAAGAACTGCTGATAGCAAGGAACCTGGAATGAGGTTGATGGGGAAAAAAGAAGGTCTCTAAAAATGTGTCCTCCCTGTAGCCCTGGAAAGATCACTTGGACTTCTAGAGAGTGGGGTTAGGATCTGTTAAAGGATTTGTTTGTTTTGCAGAAGGAACAAGACTGTGCCCCATTGGGACTTTTCAGCTAAGAATTGCATTGCCATAGATAAAGAGGAGAGCCTGCTGTTCATTTAACACAGGTTCTGCATGACATGGAGCCTTCACAGAGAGAAGACCCAAAAGTGCAAATGGAGTTGAATACCCATGGAATTGGGAAAGGCATAGTAATGTATGAGAACAGCACAAACAGATTTGCGCAGAGAGAGGAATGGGGAATGCCGTGCTGAGGAGGAAGGGAGCTCTCTTTCACTCAGGAAGCTGTTCTTCCTTTCTAAGAGGGAAGGCCAGAGTGATCTTGTACTGACTGTTGCTCAAGGGTCCTGGGCTCAAAGCAGTGTACCACAATGGTTAATATGGGAGCGGCGTGCTCTAAAGTTTCTGGCATGGAAGTATTAAATCATACATAGTTGTAGAGAAAATCATTGAGGGTAATTTAATTTATCAATGAGAATATGAAAACATTTTGGGTTGACTGTAAAAATAATTTTGCCTATGGTTATTTTTTAGATGAAATCAATTATAAGTAATTATCACTTGTCTGGTATCTATTATTCATGTCATTAAAAATGCCACAGTTTTGTGGTACGTTTGTTTTATTGCAACACTAAAATCTGCTCGTGTATTTGCCTCTGTGTGCTGGTAACGTGATTGTCAGTTCTCAGCGTGGGGTGGGGGTCAGGCAGCATTGCTTCCACCTGGAATCGATTTTCCCCTTTTCTGTTAGAATGAGAATCCCAGTTACAGGAGGGCCACACAACCAGAGCATTAGCCCATAGCCCTTTAAAGCTGCTGAGTATGGAGTGTAACTCTGCTGCGGTGACCTCATGGCCGTGCCTTTCACATTCTGATTGCACCCACTCATTACCGCGGACCTTTCATCACCTACCCTGCCGCTTGGTTTACACTCAGACCCAGGTCTTCTAATATTAGGGTCTGCAGGGCAGTCGAGCCTCTGTGCTAGACTGAGGTTCTCCAGGTCTCATTCCTGCGAGAAAATCACTGCACGGCTCTCACCTTCCCTCCACAGTCTGCTTTATCCCATTATCTGGATGAAACAGAGGACGTTTTTTGTGTTGAATATGTGTAGAACATTAAGCTTTTCCCCCTAATGGCTTAAATAAAGACGTTTAATTAATACTTCAGTATATTTTTTATTAGAAGTCAAGTCCTAGTGTTTTTCTTCTCAGTGTATCTACCTTTATCCTGAAGAATATTTAAAATATATAATCCTTATAGAACTAAATGTTTCACTTTGAAGTGAACTAGAACAACTCTGTTTACTATATTTACTCATGTTAAAGTCACCTGATGAAATAACAGTTAATTTGGAGCCATTTGTGTGGTACCACTTGGCAGTCAGCAGAGAAGGACCAAATAACTAGCGTTATTGTCTCAAGTTTGTTGAAGCAGGGTCAGGCAGAGCAAGTTAGCTGTCATCAGATCTGCTTCTTGGGAGAGTCTTACCCTTTCAGACCACATAGTAACAGTTTTTACTGCACTTTTAACTTGACGTTAAGTTTTATCATAGTATTGATGTCAGATGTTGCTTTACCTGACATTCTTAAGAATTTTTCTGTTTTCACTTCTAAAAATCTCAGATTTGGGGCAGAAGAGCCAGCTCAATGGTTAAGAACACTGGCAGCTCTCCTAGAGGGCCGGGATCTAGTTCCCAGCACCCACGTGGCTGCTCCCAACTGTCTGTAACTCCAGTCTCAGGGGACCTAACACCTCTTCTGGCCTCCATAAACACTACATACACATGGCACACAGACATACATGTAGACATACACATAAAAATAAAGATTTTAAGGCTTCATATTCCCAGTGTCTCAGCTCAGACCTTGATTGTTGTGCTCAATCTTATCATGGACTCCCATTTATAGCAGGACGTAGTGGTGCATGCCTGTAAACCCAGAACAGGAGACAGCACAGAACTACAGTGAGTTCAAGGCCAGCCTGGGAAGCCCTGTGGTGTGGTGGTTTGAATGGGAATAGCCCCATAGGCTCACAACGTAGTTGAACACTTGGTAACCAGGGAGTGGCACTGTTTGAAAGGATTAGAAGGTGTGGCCTTGTTAGAGGAAGTGGGTCACTGGAGGGTGGGCTTTGAGGTTTGAAAGCCCAAGCTAAGCCCAGTGCCTTTGTCTCCCTGCTGCCTGGTTATCCAGCTGTAGAACTCTCCACTCCCGTGTCTGCCTGCACACTGCCACGCTCCCCACCATGAAAATAATGAATCAAACATCTGAAACTGTAAGCAAGCGTCAGTTAAATGCCTTCTTTTATGAGTGTTACCATGATCATAGTGTCTCTTCACAGAAATAGAAAAGTGGCTAAGATACATAGGAAAACACTGTCCCCTGAAACATGATCACCATAAAACAGGGCATGGTAGTGCATGACTGTAATCTCAGCCCTAGGAAGTAGGGGCAGGGAGGCTACAGTTGCCATCCCAGCCCATGCGAGACTCTGTCCCTAACAAAGCTCTTTAACAAAATTCACAGTAGCCTTCATGGCAGTCTGGTGGGCATCTGTTGTCTTTGGCCTCTAAGTCTCTTCCATTGAGCTTAAGAACTGGGGTTCAGTGGGGTTGAGGATGAGATAGGGCACCTCCGCTGCCACTGTTGTGTCTGCCCATTTTCTTTTGGATGCTTTATTCTGTCTTCTGTTCTTGATGCTCCTGAAACCTTCCAGGCATATGAACCTGAGAGCCTGCAAAGCTTCTGGTTTCTACCCAGCATGAAGATATCAACCATATGAATAGTGGTTCCTGATAGTGTTTTAGAATTTTGCTGACAAATACATCAAGTAGGGCATTTCTGTAAGTACACCTAGATTTTAGAAAACTTTGAAGTAAGATCTTTAGTGATTAATATGAGATAGCTTTTTTAATATCTTTAAATGCTTGGTAATGTTATCAGTGCTAATAAACTGATTTAAAAAATCACGTTTGTAGCTAGAAAACATTATTTTGAGTGAGGTAACCCAGACACAGAAAGACAATTATCACATGTATGCACTCATAGGTGGTTTTTAAACATAAAGCAAAGAAAAACAGCCTATAAACCACAATCCCAGAGAACCTAGACAACAATGAGAACCCTAAGAGAGACGTACATAGATCTAATCTACATGGGAAATAGAAAGTAGAAAAAGACAAGATCTCCTGAGTAAATTGGGAGCATGGGGACCTTGGGGGAGGATTGAAGAGGGGAGGGAAGAGGAAGGGAGGGGAGCAGAGAAAAATGTAGAGCTCAATAAAAGCATATATATATATATATATATATATATATATATATGGCCATACTTTGTAGATAAAGACACAGAGAATCTTCTAGTATGATATATACATTGATGTCATATTAGATATAGTGTTATGCACACATGCACATACATAGTATTAAGTGAACTAATATTTTTCTGCTTTTTTAGAATAAAATGATGGTAGTTCTAAAAAAAATCATGTTTTTAAGGTAATGTAACTAATAAATTAAGGGATTAGTGATGTCACAGTTGGATGGTGTTGCTATGCCCAGTTAGCCTCCACTATTACTGGAATAGTGACTTCTGTTTTTCCTTTGATGGTCAGCTCTTTAAAAAATAAATAAATCGAATGGCGGGAGAGACGGCTCAGCGGTCAATAGAACCTACTGCTGTTGCAGAAGACCCTAGTTTGGTTCTGGGCACTCTTATTATACAGCCCACAACCACCGTGACTCCAGCTCTGGGAGTCTGATGCCCTCTTCCAGCCTTGGGGATACCTGCACATAAAAGCACAAATCCATACACATTTTTTTAAAAAAAAATTATATCTAAATGTTAACAAAATAATAAAGTATGGACTCTTAAATAAACAAACATTTGTCTCAGAAATAAACAGAGTCAGAAGCCAGGCCTGGAGGTGCAGGCCTGATATTCTAGCTCTGAGACAGGAGGATTACAAATTAAGTTCTGTCAGAATTATAAGGTGAGTTGAGCCAACCTGAACAATTTAGTGAGACCCTGTTTCAAAGTGTAGAAAGTCAAAAGCATGGTTGTGACACAGTGCTTAAACTGGTGTACTTAAAGCTGTATCTCTAGTTCCAGTATAAAGAAAGTTAAAATGAGAATTGATTATAGATTAAATGAACTGTTGTAGGGGGTTCACAACTCAAACGAGGTATGCTTTTTTCTGGATTTTTAATTATTTGACAAAAAGATGTTAAGTACCAAATGCTGAGATGTGAAGAACGAGGCCCAGCCTTGTGCGTGGGAATCTTCCACAGTCGAGCTCTGGCACCGCAGATAGTTCTCGTGGCTTATAGCATGACAGCACATGTTATCACACAGCCATGTGTTAGGTGCAAAGAGAAAAGGAAACTCGCTGTATTCATAGAGACTGCTTGACCAGGAGACTGGATGACTCAGTTGAATTCCAGTCTCAAACTAACTAGACCTGCAAAGGAGCAGTGGTAACAACTTGGAGCCATGGCAGGAAGGGCAAATGCATCTTCACCGAGGAAAGGCATGCAGCCGTTCTTTAACTGCAGCTTGGGGAAAGGGGCTTGGTGAGTAGGAAGAGAAGAAAGAGGAGCTGTGGCCGAGAAAGCACAGGCACAGATGAGAGCAGCATGAACTTAGCTGCAGAGCTAAGCAGGGGGCTTCGTGCAGGCCGTGTTGGGTGTTACATGCAGTCAAGAGCTATTTAAGAATCTGTAGGGGCATGGTATGGCTCGGTATGATTTTTTTAAATAATAATTCTAGCTGGCCACTCTTTAGAAAATGAATTGGAGGGAAACAGGAGGAAACATGGCTAGCTAGCAAGCTATGAAAATAGCCTGCTTGAACTAAGAGTGCCTGAGCAGGGAGGTGGCAAATGAGATGCAGAGGCACAGACATTGGGGGTCCACCAGTAAGTAACATGGACAAGCACTGCAGGTTTTAAATATGGTAGGTTCTCGGCACAAAGAGCCTGAGGAAAGCCTTAATGGTTTAAAGAGATTACTGCTCTCCTGAGAGTTCTAGTTCCATGGGGATCTTATCGCTCTGGCCTGGTGACCATCTGTACTACATACTTACACGCATGTGCGTGCACACACACACTCAAAGTTTTAAATAATAAAAAAAAATCCTTTTTTTTTTTAAATGATGGTAAAGGGACCACTTAGAAAATAGGAAAGGTTCAAAGACAAGCAGCCAGAAGGTCTGGGGCCTGCTGAATGTTGCAGCCTGAGATGTCTGAATAGAATCTCCAAGCCCCAGCACTCAGAAGACTTGGTGCAGAAGGGAGCTGTCAGAGAAATAGCACGTTAAGCATGCCTGGGAAATGAGTATCTAGTAAAAGGCTCAGGGCACTTTAATTAGTTCCACCAGTAAGGAGTTGAGAAACAGCAGCCAGTAAGACTGAGGGTTGGCCAAAGGCCAAGCAAGGATTCTGGGAGTCCAGAGTTTTTAAGAAAGATGACACAGACATAGTATAAGTATTTCAACTTTCAGGTCAAGTAAGATAGAAACATAGAAGGGTCTAGAGTGCGAAGGGACAGGAACCAGTAGGAAGGAGATGAAATGCATATATGGATGTTTCTCTTCTGCGCACTGTTCCCAAATACCCAGTAGCCGCTCCCCAAGTTACGTAGAGGCTCTTATTACTTATAAATGTTCAACTAATAGCTCAGGCTTATTACTCACTAACCCTAACACTTAAATTGACCGTAATTCTTATCTATGTTTAGCCCCGTGGCTTGGTACCTTTTCTCAGTACAGTATTCTCATCTTGCTTCTCTGCCTTTGCTAGCAGCTCTCTGACCCTGCCCTTCCTCTTCCCAGAATTCTCCTAGTCTGGTCTCACAGTTTTATTAAGTGTACAAGTGTTTTGCTTGTATGTGTATCTGTCTGCACACCACCATGTTCAGTGCCCATGAAACCCAGAAGAGGGCATGTGAGATCCCTGGAACGGGATTTACCAACACCTGTGAGAGTCGAGCCCAAGTCCTCCGGAAGTCCAGCCAGCACTCGCGGCTTCCCAGACCTCCTCCAGCCCGTTTTCTCTCTCCGGCACTCTTGGCTTCCCAGACCTCCTCCAGCCCGTTTTCTCTCTCCAGCACTCGCGGCTTCCCAGACCTCTCTCCAGCCCCAGTTTTCTCTCTCCAGCACTCTCGGCTTCCCAGACCTCTCTCCAGCCTGTTTTCTCGCTGTGCTTATTTAATATGGGAGATATTAAAAGGTGTTTCTTGTTGATGTAAGAGGTAAACTAGATCTAGACGGTGCACAAAAGAGAGGTCGTTAGGTCTCTGAAGGACACCACTGCAAGGCAATTGTTGGTAACCAGGGAGGCTGGAGGCCCCAGCTGGAACTAGTGTAGCACATGGATGGAGCTCACGCTTCATACGTGACATCACTTCGTACTTAGAAGGAATTGGAGCCTTGTGTTATGATTAGAGTCATGAGCTGTCTTCCTTTGTGCCAAGCAATGGCTTATTTTCATTGTCTTTGGAATGTTCTTGTTCTGTCATGCAAAAGCCTGTGTCACCCTGTGGTCTCCTAGGAATTATAAAAGAATAATAAACTTTTGAAAGCACTTTACAAAATTAAAGAATTATAAAAATGTTAAGTGCTTTATGTGGTCATTGATTTAATCTTATAATGTGTAGACCGTTTTGCCAGCTCAATGTGGATTCTATAATACATACTTGTTCTTACTCTGTGAGTTTTCACTTTCTGATTTTATTGCCTCCTTATGTGTGTTTTTGCTAGTTCAGCAATAGTGACTAATTTAAAATTATTTATTGTAGTTAAAGCAAAAATAAAGTGAAGCTGAATTTTCTAGCATAAGTCAAATTCTTTGGGTTTATTTTTTTAAGAGTATTCTTTATAGAACAGAGCATAAAAACTATAGTCCTAACTAGGCATGGTGACTCATGCCCGTAATTCCAGAAGTTAAAGGTTGAGACAGGAAGATTGCTGTGAGTTCAAGGTCAGATTGGACTATGTAGTGAGACCCTGTCCCCACTTCAGAAATACTGTAGACCAAGCTAATTGAACATTTGCGGATATTGAGTTATTACTCTGGAAGTTACTTAATCATTCTACTTTCATTAATATTATCTGTAAATCATCATCTGATAGGGTACATAGGAACATGCTAGTCGAGTTCTAAAATAGTACAAAGACATTATGGTTTGAGAAACATGAAACCTCAGACATTTATGGCCGATTAAACTTCTGTCTTTGCTGTGGATTTTATGTGAATAAAGACACAGGTGGATCCGTTTTGTTTGGGTTTTTTAAAGATTTATTTATTATGTATACAGTGTTGTGCCTGCGTGCCAGAAGAGGGCACCAGATCTCATTACAGATGGCTGTGAACCACCATGTGGTTGCTGGGAATTGAGCTCAGGACCTCTGGAAGAACAGCCAGTCACCTTTACTAGTGAGCCTTCTCTTCCCACCTCTGGAAGTCTAAACTCTGAAACGCTGATATTCTGTTACTGTTCAACAGAAGTGTTGCCTCTTACATGCGATAACAAACAGTGTCTGCCAGAGGGAGGCAGATGATACGTGTAGCCCTTGTGTTATATGTCACAGTCATAATAATATGAGTCCATATAAAAGAATTTTTGTAGAGTTATCTTGAAAAGAATTAAGTAGCTGGATTCTGACCAGGTATTTTCACTCACATGGCTTCCTAGTGCTGTGTTTAGCACGCTCAGCGGAATGTTTTCTCTTTAGAGTATTAAAGTAGCATATTGTTCTCCAATTGCCAAATTGATCCATCCATAGTTTCCTGTCTTACAGTCCATCGATGCTATTGGTGATTCATTCCTTGTCTAGAAAAGATTTTTAAAGCACATAATACTAAATAAAAAGTTAAGGGTGAAATTTTAAAAAGAGAAAGAAGGGAAGGGAAGGAGAAAAGAAGGAAGGAAAAGAAAGCAGGCCTTCTCTGTAAAGTAAAAAATGCGCAGCACCAAATATGGCCACCAGAGGGTGCTGAGTAGCCAAAGACCTAGTGCTCTCATGGCGTCCTTGTGAGAGGGGACTTGAGTAAAGGACACTGTCAGCATTCATGGAGCTCCTGGCTCTGCGTTCTTTACCCCCACAAACTGTTGATCTGGAAGTGGCCCATCTTCCTGACTTCTCAAGGCCAGTGATCAGCCAGAACTGTCCTATCTTTCGTAAACGTCTGTACCTCCTGAGCTTCCTGCTGCTCTTCACCCCTGCCCCGCTCAGGGCTGCTTACTCAAAAGCCACTGCTGTTCAGCTGATGTTGAGTGTTCGCTTTTATCCCTTTCTGCTGGTTCCTAATGGTTACATCCTTTCTTTCTTTTTTTGATGTTTTAAGACAGGGTTTCTCTGTGCTCATTTGGAGCTTGTCCTGGAACTCTACTCTGTAGACCAGGCTGGCCTTGAACTCACAGAGATCCATCTGCCTCTGCCTCCCAAGTGCTGGGATTAAAAGTGTGCACCATCACCGCCCAGCTAATAGTTACTTTCTTAATGGGTCTTATGACCTTTCACCTGATAGTCACCAGCTGTTCACCATTTAGCCCCTCTCTAAGGTGGGTAAGAAGCCCACTCACTACCGCTCTAGGAGTCGTGCTCAGAGCCAAAATTTGCCAGGGTAAGGGAAATACACCGCCACCATTCTGGACACTGAGAACAGTGAGAAAGAGTTTTGGGAGACTAGAAATTTAGAAGGCAGTTAACAAAATCCATAGATGCCCATGTTTAAGAGTCCTTTCTTTTCTGAGCATCGTAGTGTGGGCATGACAGCCTTGTAGTGAGACAGCACATCTGTGGGAAGAAGCGACAGCCAGGGCCATGCTTGCTCCCACAACAGCTGGGCTGTTGTGGTTGGTGGCCGCGGGCTGGTGGGATGCGGGTCTCTACCTAGAAGAGCAGTAGCTGAAAGAGCTGTCATGTGGATGTCCCTAATAGAAGAGCATAAAACTCTGACATCTGCAAAGGGCAGTGTGGGAGAACCAGCTTGGGGAATATGATTTCGTCTAACAATCATTTCTGTGCAGATTTAGTTGATGTTTGGGTTTTGTGCCTCTTCTGAACAAGGATGGCCAGGAGCATGTTCTTTGCAGTATTCTTGCTAAGGATGCTGCTGCTGCTACTGCCGGGTGTCAGGCACCCACTGCTAGGTCTGCTCATCTCTTGGGAATGAGAATAACATGATATTGTCTGAGAATACAAAATAGTTCCAGAATAATTATCCATTGCATAAACTATTCTTTGAGCAACAGAATATATCAGCCACTTGCAACAATATATGGGAAGTTCCTCAAGAATGCGTTGAATTTAACAGTTGCATAGCTATTTTATTATTTTTTCCACCGGAGGTAAACCAGCAGTATGGCTTTCATTTGCTTAGTAATTAAAGATGCATTCTCCCCTTTAATCCTTATTAGAATGGACTTTTTAAAGAGCGGGCTGAAATTTCATCCTGTAAAATAAAATGTAAAGATTTGCTAGTAAAACTACTTCATATTAATGTGTATTATTCAAACCAGAGCTCACATTCTGGTCCCCAAGTTTCCACTCAACCACAACCTCCTGGCATCCTCGTGTGTCGATGCAAAGGGAGATTAGCTACTCTTTGTGAAGCCCCCAGCTAGGCGGTGCCTCTGCTGTCAGGTTAGTAGTGAAGCCTCTCAGAGAGCAGGTGTCTGGCCCTAGGAGAGGTAGGCCAGAACCTGACTTCCTCGGGGAGTGCAGCAGCTTGGCACTGCCCTGATACTGCCAGCCCCTGGGGACATTTGGGAAGGTACTTACTTACAAAGTAGTACTAGAGGCCAAATCCTTAATGCCTTGTGCTCTACTCAGTGAATTGGTCTTTTAAAATTAGAATGTCAAAGTTTTGCTCTTCTCACACTTTTTTCATTGAAAACCTGTAAAGTCTTTGCAGCCTGTTCATTTACTGTAGTGGTCTACGCGTGAAACTTGCTGTGGATGCTTATTCTAATGGTCGTTTGTCATGACGCTGGCATGTCACTTCTTGCCCTTTGGGTGATGTATGCGTATCACTTATCTGAGATGATTTAGGGCACAAACACTGTTTTCCTCTCTCATAGAACCACATCTAAGACAATAATAGCTACTTCATGTTCCCTTGGTCTCATTTTATACCTCCCTTGACTTTAAATTGATAGCATTTATGGACATCTCTTTATGTGTGTGTGGTATAATGTACAAGTTCATACGTGTGTAAGTTGCACATGCATATGTATGTATACTTGTGGAGGCCAGGGGTCCATGTTGGATGTTGTCCTCAGTTACTCTTAATTCTTTAACGGTCTCTCCCTGAACCTGGAACTCACCAATTGGCTAGACTGGCTGGCCAATCAGCTCGAGGGATCAGCTCATCTGTACGTTCCTTCCCCCTCCCCCCCCCCATCCAGTGCTGGGATTACAGCACCCAGTTTGTACGTGGACGACGGGAGTCTGAACTTGCGTGTGCCGAGACAAACGCTACAGAAGCAGCCAGGGGGGCACTGTCACCCAAGACTCTTTAGACTCACTAGGCGTGGGTTCGTGCACTCCTGTCCATGCCTGGGTATCTTCTTGGAGTTTTAATTGAATCCACATTGTCTGTTAATAGCTTGGAAACTAAGTACTGTTGTAGCCACAAACTATGCCATAAGATGGAAAATGCTAACATAGTTCCTTACTGGGAAATTTTATTTTCTAGGCTTGTGTGACAAGGAACAGTACTGATCTCGGTATCCACTGTACTGCCGCCATCTGTGTTTTCAATCACATAATTTGTGTTTTAAAAGAACCGTAGATTTTAATGCTTTATAACTAGTGTATTGGGATCCTAGTTATTTCTAGGTGTTGCTTCATGATTAAAACATTATCAAAAGAAATTATCCATTACTATCTCAGCTTCCTGATTTGTGTGTTATGGCTGTATGTGTTTTTAATTAGAAAGTGATTTTTCTAAGTAAAGTGAATTTTTACATATTTATGCTATGGAAATACTTACACAGTCATAGGTATTGTGATGTCACTACAGCAGGAGATTCTATTAGTCCCCCTTGGTGACTGAGTATGAGCCAGGCCCATTGTGCTTCCTTCCATGTCTGCTTGCCCACGAGTGTTAAGTGATGGCATTGTTAGCATTTCGTAGCATACTTGGCAGAAGCCACGCGTCTAAAGCAACGGTCTTTGTTATAAACATGAGTATCTTATCAGACAAATGTAACGAGTATTTAATAGAGTGTGCCACTGCCCATAGATGAAATTCATGAAGTGTGCTCAAAATGTCCCATTTTCCCCAAGACAGTCTTTCTGTTTCCTTCACAGTCCCCTCAGGGCTGGGCAGAGGGCTCAGTAGGTAGCTGCCAGCCTGCACAGTTTACCTTCTTGATGTCACACACATACATGACACCATACCGAAGAGAACTTTCTGTTGCTGTAGGATTGTCACTAGTGTCCATTGGCAGGGGTCCCCAACTTGTAAAAGAAAGCTGCCTCCTGTAGCAGCCAGACACTTCTTCCTGGTAGACACTGTGTGTAAGAACATGCCGCTTTCAGTGCTTTCAAAAAAAGACCTACAAAAGAAAGTCAGTGTCGTAGGTACCAGTCCCAACACTAGACACTCATGGCTGGGCTAGCCTCCTTAGGAAGGAAGGAGGAAGGAGGAGGACTGGGTACTGGAGGTGGGTGGAGAATGTGATGACTGATGAAGATATCCCAATAAGCCTCCCTTCGGGCCTGCTCTGTGCTGTCAAGATGCTCCCCAGCACAGGGTGGCGGGGCCCTTGCTTTGTGGGCCCTGCAGCCCTGTTTGTTTCATTTTCCTCAGGAATTGCCATTCTCAGCTGGGCAGGAATTCTGTCAGTGGCCACAGAATCAGTTGGGGATGTTAAAAACTTAAGCTCACAGTTAAAATGTAAAAGCTAGCTAAGGCGTGGTGGTGCACACCCTTAGTCCCAGGACAGTCAGAGCCACACAGAAACACCCTGTCTCAAAAAACAAAACGAGAGCCGGGCGGTGGTGGCGCACGCCTTTAATCCCAGCACTCGGGAGGCAGAGGCAGGCGGATCTCTGTGAGTTCGAGACCAGCCTGGTCTACAAGAGCTAGTTCCAGGACAGGCTCCAAAGCCACAGAGAAACCCTGTCTCGAAAAACTAAAAAAAAAAAAAAAAAAAAAAAAACGAAACGAAACAACAACAACAAAACATAAAGGCTTAATTATTTTTTTAAGTAGACAATCTAATGGAAGGAGAAGAGTACTTGAGCGAGCCATTCAGGGAATGGTGGCGCCTACAGAAAAGAGAGACTGACGTGGTTCCTCAGCCGGTTGTGAACTGAGCTAACCCAACATGTAAATTCACTATGTCACTAAATTAAGGCTCAGTGAACACATTACTGGGCATTTGGAGAGCTCCTTGGTGTAGACTCTGGTGATCACAGGCTTCTGTGGGCAGAGCCAAGGCCTGCAGGATACAGGACTGTGGTGCAGTGTGGTAAGGAAGAGTCACGTGAACCTTCCTGGTCCCACGAGATTGTAGAGAAGAATCTCCACTGTTCCTGTGCTCCCAGAGAGGTCAGAAGTGACCATCCTGCCTAAGTGGCTTCAATAGTAAAGAGGACAGTACCCCTAAGGGTTAGGTTGCCCATAAAAGGACAGATAACCAGCAGTCCACCAGACCGGGGCAAGATCACAGAAATTGCCCCCACTGTTGGCAAGACACCAGGAGGATTCTCCTCCAGCACCAGACGAGTGAGACCTAACAGGATAGACCTTAGCCATGCCCCATGCTAAGGAAACGGAGGCAAACTTCACATTTAATATGAGATTGAAGTTCATAATTACTCTAGGCTTGTAATGACTAAAAATACCAGAAGCCAGTAGGATGCATGCGACTTTTTTTTTCCTTTGAGACAGGGTCTCTCTGTGGCTTTGGAGCCAGTCCTGGAACTAGCTCTTGTAAACCAGGCTGGCCTCAAACTCACAGAAATCCACCTGCCTCTGCCTCCCAAGTGCTGGAATTAAAGGCGTGTGCCACCACCGCCCAGCAACACGTGACATTTTTTAGGGATATCAGAGAAATATGGTATCATACAGATAAAAATATCTGTTAGAGAAAGAAACTATTTTAAATTTATATAATGGCTCTACAGAGATGGGGCTGCCTTGTCAGCTACTTATAGAACAATTTTAAGCACTGTGTGCTCACACATGCACACGCATGCACATGTATTTACAGGGTGCTGTACACCTTACTTGTGTGTTTGTTCCAAGACAGGATCTTTCATTAGTCTGGAGCTTGCCAGTCATTCCCCGAGATCCTCACATCTCTGCCTTTTAGTACTGGGGCTACACGGGCCAGCGCCTCACCAGCCGCTCCCATGGCTCCGAGGCCTGAACTGCGTCCTCACACTTGTGAGTGCTCTGCCTACTGTGCGCTCTCTCCAGCCTCAGCATGCTGTTTGGTTTTTGTTTTATTTTGATTTTTAAATTACATCCTTATTATTTGTTGTAGTACACACATGCTCCAGTAAAAGCATTGCCATCAGAAGACAGCCGTCAGAGGCCGGGTCTCCTCCAAACATGAGGGTCGTGGGGTCCACACTTGAGGCACCGTGTTTCGGCAGCAGGGCTCCGACCCACCTGGCCGTTGCACCCCTGCATGTTGCTTTTCTGGTGTTGGTTGTAGTCTTTCATAACAAGTATCTTTCATATTGGTAAATGTTTAATTGAACTAGATAATCACTTACTTGGTAATCCCTTATTTATATCTTTGTGTTTTAAACTTTTAAAAGTGTTAATCAAAAATGCTGAAATACATCAGTCAAAGCTATTTTTTTTTCTATCTGCCCTTTATATATCCAGAAAATTTTATTTACTGTTCGGTTTTTAATAACTCAGTTTTTCTTATCCTGGACCTGGGATGTTAAAGGTTTTTACTATACGAGCACAGTTGAATTTGAATCATTTTTCTGATGATTTTTAAGACAAAACTACTTAGTCGAAACTGAAAAACATAAAAGGGAACGGTGTCAATTGCAACTAAAGAGTGCAACTCAAATTCTGTTATTCCTTTCTCAAATGTGTGGCCAAGACCTTTCCAGAGGAAGACAGTCTAACACTGCTCCCCAGTCTAATCCACCTGCTTCGTCCTCGCTCCACAGAGCACCAGACCGTCCATGGGCACCTGAGTAAAGTCCTGCGTGTGTGAAGGGGACGTTGCTTACTACGGATTTCCTCAGATGATATTTCTATTGCTAAAATATGCCTCAAAGGCTGATCAAAAGGAAAACATATACAGCCATTTCACTGGATCGCTTGTGTCTAGAACGCAGTAGTTCAGGGTTTCTATTGCTGGGAAGAGACACTGACTACGGCAGCTCTTACAAAGGAGAACTGGGGGCTGGCTTTCAGTTCAGAGGTTTAGTCCATTGTCATCATGGTGGGAAGCATGGTGACGTGCAGGCAGACACGGTGCTGGAAAAGGAGCTGAGAGTTCTACATCCAGATCAGCAGGCAGCAGGAAGAGAGTGAGACACTGGGCCTGGTTCAAGCATCTGAAACCTCAAAACCCACCCCTAGTGACACACTTCCTCCAACAAGGCCACACCTACCTACTCCAACAAGGCCACACCTACTCCAACAAGGCCACACCTCCCATTAGTGCCACTCCCTTTGGGACTATTTTCTTTTAAACCATCACATTCCGTGCCCCTATAGACCTGTAGCCATACCATAATGCAGAAATGCATTTAGTCCAACTTCAAATGTCCCCATAATTTATCACAGTCTCAGCAAATTACCTAAAAGTTCAAAGTCTGTTCTGAGATTCATGTAATCTCTTAACTGTAATCCTCTATAAAATCAAAATCAAAAAGCAGATCATATACTTCCAACATATAATAGCACAGGATATACTTTGCCATTCCAAAAGGGAGGAAGGGAGCATAGTGAGGAAATACTGGACCAAAGCAAACCCAAAAACCACCAGGCAGACTCCAATCTCTGCATTTTCATGTCTGATGTCAAAATGCTCTTCAGATCTCCAACGTTTCCTCAGCTTTGCTGACTGCAGCACTCTTGCTTCTCCTGGGCTGGTTCCAGCCCTGTGAGCAGCTCTCCTCGGCAGGCGTCCTGTGGCTCTGGCATCTCCAATGTCTCGGGACCTCTAAGGCAATTCAGCCTTCTCCTTCACGGCTTCATACAATGACATTTCTAGGCCTCCATGCAGGGACACCCCTGACATATGCCTGACCCCAGCAGCTTTCCTTCATTGCAGGGGGAGACTGTATAACTCCTTTCTTCTACCCTTGACTCTAAAACCAGAAACACGGGGCCGAAGCTAATAGCTCTGCTGCTGGGGCTGGAACATGGCGCCCTTGTCCAGTCGCGTCTTCCCAGCTCTCTGTCTTCAGTGGTTCCCTTCACTGTCTATGCCTGCCTCTGCTTCCAGAGTGTTGGGATTAAAGGTGTGCAGTAGCACAGCTGGCTATCACGTGACATTGATGTGACATCGCCTTTATCCTCAGTGCTAGAAAATAAACCATAAAAAATAAACCGATGCTTCAGATTCCCGGCTGCACCCCAGTGTCCTCGCAGACCTGTGTAGGCTGGTGAGTGGCTCACCTGTGCTCACCAGGCCTCGGTCTGTTTCCCTGGGGAAGTGTGACCGACTCTGCATACAGACTCTGAGCAGTGAAGTAAGAGCTGCGTCTCAGATGGAATCGTAAGGGGGAAAGGTGCATGTTGCTCCAAGCCATAAACAACTTGGAACTGTCTGAGGCATGAGTGGATAAATCTTACAAAATGCTATAGGCAATCCTGCATTGAAATTACCATAGTAAATTATTGTTGTCAGGCATTCTGTTGTTAGTTCATATCAGTAGAATTGCTAGCAGATGGGAAAATAGATGAGTCAGGGTACAGTATTAGCAGTCCATGTTTTTTTAATCACAGGGCACTAATAATGTCTGTAGCATCTGTGAGATTTGTTTAAACAGTTGCTAGGAAGAGTTTGTTTTCCCAGTAAACACAATAAACCGTGTACAGTATTTTCTTGATGGACTATTTGACTAAACGTGTTAATATTTATTTACATGCAAGACTGTTTGCTTCATTGTAGTGGTGTCTCATTTATTCTGACATATTGATTATGCCAACAACTCGTAAACCCATTAAACTTGAAATGTTACCACATTTATACACTTGAAAACTTTGTAATTGAGCTAGCAAGGTGGCTCAGTGGTAAAGACCCGTGCCACCCGACACCAAACCTGACAGCCTGAGTTCAGGCCCAGGACCAGAATGTTAGAAAGAGGGAACCAATTCCTGCATGTTGTCCTCTGACCTCCACACACCCAGACATATGCAAAATAAGTAAATGAATAAACGTTTTTAAAATTTTATATTCTTTGTATCTGTTGCTTGTTTTTTAAGACTTATAAGAATATCTCCAGTAATTAAAAATATGTTTGATAAACATAATATAAAAAAAATTCAAGGGTTTTTCTCTCTAAGATGGTTAAAATTATTTTAGAAAGTAATTCAGTCTTGCTATTTAGATGCAATATTTTAGTTTGGAGAGTAAAATAAATGTGTAACTTAAAGATCTGCCGGCTCTTCCTGTCAGCAGTTATAACAATGTTCAGGTTTTCTCATGCTCAGGAATAACCCTTATTGCTGACAGTTTAGACTGCAGAATTATCAGTAGGGTGATTTAAGTTTATGTTCCTTTTTCTCTTTTTGTATCCCCCCATTTTTTTCTTAACCTTATTTTTCATCTCCACTTTTACATCACGGAGTTGTTTATACTGCTAATTTACGAAGTACTGACATTTTTATTTAATGAGCAGATACCTATGTGCCCTTCTGTCTGTTGTTGTTAAAAGTCATGGGCTTTTCCTGAAAGTCTTATTTAAAACAGAAACAAACTAGCCAGCTAACCTGACAGTTCTGTCTCAGCCAGTGGTTCTCTTTACTCATTTCAAATGTATGAGGTTCTCCGTCTCTGTAGACGTTCCCTGGATGGTTCACCTTGGCTTAGAGACCCTGGGAATTTCTTAGTAGCCATGACGTCATGGCACTAACTTCCCTGTAGGCCTACGTGGAAACATAACCCAATATCCCATGAAATTTCGTTTCTGATCCTTACACGCTTGTGGGATGAAAGTATTTACCCTTTAATGAAGCCGTGAGCCTCTTTCCACTCTTCTGCCTTCTTGTTTGTCTCCATTGTAAAACCACCCAAGAAAATCTTTCAGTTTTTTGATGAAAAGCACAAAATGTTATTTTAAATATTTGAGATCTAACAGGTCAGAAATACATACCTTGATACTGTGCTGGATAATCCCCTCACCAAAATTAAATGGTTATAACTGGTTTGTGGACTTTTTGTTTCCTTCAAGGCCAGGTAGGACAAAAGTCCTATACGTGAGCTTGCTTCAGAGAGAGGCATGCTTGGGGGAGGGAGGGAGAAGTAAAGAGGTAAGTTTGGGATTTTCTCCCACAGACTTAACAGTACGGTAGCTGAGTGCCAGTTACCGATATGGTAGAATGGGAGGACCACAAGTTGCAGCAACACAGAAGCAAATACCAAAATACCAAAATTTGTTTCTCCCAGGTTCATGCAATTTAATTTACCTGATTTCAGAAATTAGTCTCACTTTGTTGTTATTCGTATATCTTGCCCCATGCTCTGGGAACTTCTTCAGCCAATGGTCTCTGAGATGCTGGCCCAGCCCCCTGGCTGCTGGATTTGTGGATTTGTTTCCTGTTCCCCGCTCATCCAGCAGACTAAATAAAGAACCTTTTACTATACTCCATTCTGAGCCAGTGTGGGACTACTTCATTGTAATAGACTACATCTGGTACCCAACCTGGATCCCAAGGCCTCGGGCCCAGAAACTCCACCCCCGCCCA
The DNA here is from genome assembly GCF_950005125.1 of Chionomys nivalis. Lineage (NCBI taxonomy): Eukaryota > Metazoa > Chordata > Mammalia > Rodentia > Cricetidae > Chionomys > Chionomys nivalis. The sequence goes on along the minus strand of NC_080102.1, from coordinate 1,933,567 downwards.
CCTGGCTTGATTTCACCTACTAAGCAGTTTGGTTTTGTTTTTTCTTTCCAAAACCCCTCCGCAGCTGAGCTACTCCTTTGGCAGGCCCTCTGCGCAGCAACTTGGCAATAGTCGACTACACCACTGATTGATTAAGTTATGGGTAATGGACTGTTAGGAGGCAGGATTTGTTAGAGGAAGGAGGTCACAGCAGGTGTGTTTTGAAGGGTCTCTCTTGTGTGATCTCCTGTGTCCCTCTGTGCTCTGTCTACAGTGAGGTGAGCAGCTTTCCTTCACAGTGCCCCCCACCATTCTGTTCTGCATAACCACAAGTCCAGAAACACAGGACCCACCTGCTGGGAATCACAGGCTCTAAACCCTTGAGCCCAGTGACCAGGAACCACAGGCTCGAAACCCGTGCACCTCCCTTAAGAGTTGTCTGTCTTGGGTTTTGTCACAGTGACAGAACGCTGACTGACAAAGCCTCTGGCTGCACCAAGGTGTGGGTACTCTTTAGTGTCAAGACCGTCTGCAGATCATATGATCAGGAGAGGATCCTTTTTCCCATATAGCTTCCTCCATCGTAGGCTTCAGTTCTGTCTTAAATGCTGCTGATTCCCAAAGTCTGTGTCCCAAGCCCTGAATGAACAATTTCTCTCTGGTGATTCCACCTCGATGCCTTCTTTCCACCTCTAACTCACTGAGACTAAAGTCACTTCCCTGCCTTTATTGCTGATACCAAACGCAGCTGATACCTGTGCTTCCAGCCAGTCAACGGAGACACCTGCCAGTTCTCAGTACCTCTCTCCCCATCCTCTCCCTCTCTGCTCTTTCATCCCCAGCTTCCCAGTGGACCACTAAACGCTGATGGTGGGTCTGCTGTCTTTCCCTCCATGATAATCGATTTGCTATTTAAGAAATTTCTCTAAATTTCATGATCATTTCATAGGTAACATTTCATGTCGTGGAAGTTTTATAGTTACCCTTAAGAACCATAGCCATCCGTTTTTGCCTCCCCCCCGCTTCCTCTCTCATTTCATCTTTTGTTTCTCTTCTTAACTCTCTGCAGCCTGCTCAGCCCCTCCAAAGATGAGGCACATGTGCGCATCGTGTGCACAGCCCTGCTACTGTTTCCAGCTTTCTCGCGCGCCAGTGAGCTCTCTGTGTGGTCCCTCCTTGCCAGCTAAGTTGCAAGCTTGTGAGCAGCCTTTTATTCATGTCTTTGTCTGTAGTGCTCGGTGTACAGGAAGTCTAAATAACTATTTTAATAAAGGAGTCTCTGAAGTTCCCCGACAGCCTAACCTGAGGACATAGCTAGCTGTTTATTATGCAGAAGTCGTTTTCAATAACCCCAGCCGTACAAGGCTCCAATCCAAAGCTCAGACTTAAAACAGTCAAAATGAACAGGATGCACCTTACCCCACCCAGGCCCCGTTTTCTTATGTCAGGCTTTCAGCAGCAGCCTGCTCTAGGGTAATGCGTTGTACGTTATTTAATACAGTCTCTCCCTCTCAGTAGATCCGTGGGCCTGATGTAGGCATAGAAGAATATATACCCTGTGGTTGGTTTCAGACGAAGATTTCTGAAGGAGAAAGCTATTATGTAGCACAGATTAGTGATACAGATATTTTTCATGTGTTGATAATGAGAACTTGTCATCGAGGGAAGGTTCTTTGAGACTCTAGACCTCCACTCCAGAAGCCATGCGTCTGTAAAGCGCCCTGTTCCAAGTGAGACAACTTGCATCACTGGAACAAAGACTGTTAAGGTGCCTTGTTAATTTACGTTACAGTGGACCACTAGTTCCTTGGCAGTGCCACAGGCCTGCTCATAATTCATACACATTCATAAATTGTATACATTGGAAGCATAAAATCTGTTAAAAGAGACTTTTTCTTCTTTCCTTGAATTCAAACCCTTGTCATAATTTAACATTTACTAACTGCTGGCGATTTGCCCCAGTAAAGGAAGGACAAGACATCCACAAGGAGAGTCTTAATGTAAGAGATTTGAAAGTCGGGGTAGCTGCTTGCTTTACATGACGGGTTGCTACGCTGACCTGAGGTGACCAATCCCCCCGAGCCCTGTGTTCTTACTACTACTCACTTGCACGTCATGGTTTTCAGCAGTGAGCCAGGAGATTCTGAAAGTGTACGGTCTTATAATGGAAAAATAATTAGACTATCTGGAGTACGATTATGAAACTCGGTCATAACTTAATTAGAAAACACTTTCTGGAATCAAATACCAAATTCTATTGTTTAAACTGTGTGGTGTAGAACTTCAGAGATGGGAATGATTGGCGTGTACTGAACTAGAAGAACGCTGGCGTGTGGCTGGGGAGCTGACTGGGCAGTTAGGCATGCTTGCCGCTCTTGCGGAGAGCCTGAGTTCAGTTCCCAGGGCCTCTGTGAGGTTCTCACAACTACCAGGAGCTAGCTCGAGGGCACTCTGATGTCCCTGGCCTCCAAGGGCGTAGAAACTCAGTGCACATAGTCACATACAGATACATAATTTAAAATAATAAAAATAAGTCTTTGTTTAAAGAGAACACTGAAGTAGAATTGGACTCCATAGACGTTCTGGGTACATCTGTCTTCAGAGATGTGAATCCATGTCCATGCTGGGTTTACAGAACAAGTTACATGTTTTTTAATTCTTTTTATTGATATTTATTGAGCTCTACATTTTTCTCTACTCCCCTCCCTGTCTCTCCCGTTCCCCCTTCAACCTTCCCCCAAGGTCCCCATGCTCCCAAATTACTCAAGAAATCTTGTCTTTTTCTACTTTCTGCTTCCCATGTAGATTATATCTATGTAAGTCTCTCTTAGTGTCCTCATTGTTGTCTAGGTTCTCTGGGATTGTGGTTTGTAGGCTGGCTTTCTTTGCTTTATATTTAAAAACCACCTATGAGTGAGTACATGTGATAATTGTCTTTCTGTATCTGGGTTACCTCACTCAAAATAATGTTTTCTAGTTCCATCCATTTTCCTGCAAAATTCAAGATGTCATTAATTTTTTCTGCTGTGTAGTACTCCATTGTGTAAATGTACCACATTTTTCTAATCCATTCTTCGATCCAGGGACATTTAGGTTGTTTCCAGGTTCTGGCTATGACAAACAAAGCTGCTATGAACATAGTTGAGCACATGTCCTTGTGACACGATTGAGCATCCTTTGGATATATACCCAAAAATGGTATTATTGGGTCTTGAGGAAGATTGTTTCCTAATTTTATGAGAAATCACCATACTGGTATCCAAAGGGACTGTACTAGCTTGCATTCCTACCAGCAATGCAGAAGTGTTCCCTTTTCCCCACAACCTCTCCAGCATAAGTTGTCATCAGTGGTTTTGATCTTGGCTGTTCTTATAGGTGGAAGATGGAATCTCAGAGTTGTTTTGATTTGCATTTCTCTGATGACTAAGGATGTTGAACATTTCCTTAAGTGTCTTTCAGCCATTTTAGATTCCTGTGTTGAGAGATCTTTGTTTAGGTCTGTACTTTATTTTTTTTTAATTGGATTATTTGAACTTTTGGTGTCCAATTTTTGAGTTCTTTGTATATTTTGGAGATCAGACCTCTGCCTGATGTGGGGTTAGTGAAGATCTTTTCCCAGTCTGCAGGCTGTCGTTTTGTCTTGTTGACCATGTCCTTGGCTTTACAGAAGCTTTTCAGTTTCAGGAGGTCCCATTTATTAATTGTTTCTCTTGGTGTCTGTACTGCTGGGGTTATATTTAGGAAGTGGTTCCCTGTGCCAATGTGTTCAAGTGTACTTTCTCTTCTATAAGGTTCAGTGTGCCTGGCTTTATGTTGAGGTCTTTGATCCATTTGGACTTGAGTTTTATGTATGGTGATAGATATGGGTCTATTTTCGTTCTTCTACATGTTGATATCCAGTTATGCCAGCACCACTTGTTAAATATGCTTTCTTTTTTCCATTTGATAATTTTTGCTTCTTTATCAAAGATCAGGCATTCGAAGATGTGTGAATTGATATTTGGGTCTTCTATTCGGTTCCATTGGTCCTCCTGTCTGTTCTTATGTTCCTGGAAACATCTGTCTTCAGAGATGTGGGTCCCTGTCCATGCTGGGCTCACACAGCAGTGTTACATGTTTATATGGTTCAGAGAGTTTTTAGCTTCCTTGTGCATATGTCTTACCCCCACTGTGATTTGAACAGAACTAAGCACAGAACAAATGTGTAACTAATGGGGAAACTGTACACTACTACGAATGGTGTGCAAATGTGCACTATAGCAGAGTTTAAAAGCTGGGTCCGCTGGGTATTGAGGAGCCTGAGGCAGAAGAACGTTGAACTTGAGGCTAGCCTAACATATACAAGGTCAAGTTGGGACTGACAGAAAGACTCTTCCTTTAAAAAAAATAAAAATAAAAAGTAATAAAGCCAGGGAGCTTGTTTTGTGCAGTCCAGCGCAGCCCAGCGGGGCTGGTTTCCCGTGGCCGGTGGTGCCCGCCCCAGGGCGGCTGCTCGGCTTCAGCTGAGCGTCCTCCCACAGCAGTGTTCTTCCTGGGGTATTTTTGGAGCTGTCTCCTGTGACTCATTCGCGGTATCCTCAGAACCTTTTTTTGGCTGAGAGTAAGTTTGATTTGGGGAAGCAGGAGTCACTTGGGGCCAGGTATGGTGAGTAAACTGGAGGATCAGTGCGAAATGCTATCCCAGCCTCCTATTTCGGTGACTAAGCAGCCAGAGTGTTTTCTAGCTTTGACTCATAAACAACTAGGAGTTAGCTTCTTTAAAACAAGAAAAACCGAGCTTCAGCTTTTGTCATTTTCAAACTAAGTCTTTGTGCTCGTATAATGTGTCTGCTCCAGGATATCGGCTTCCTGAAGTTCAGGCTGGCTTTGCCTGATTTTCAGGGACCCACAGCTGCCTGTCCTCACCCCCTGCTCTCTACCATGCAGCCTCACTTGAGGCAGGCAGAGCCTTCTCTTTCGTGGGGCTCAGACTGCTGAGATGCTTTCTCTGTCAGGACCAGTGTGGCCTGACTCCGTGGGAGTCTGCTCCCCGCATGCCTTGGACTTCATAGCAATCTAGAATCGTGTTTAACAGGGGTCTCTCTTCTTTGTTAAAACCTAACCCTACTCCTAGTGTAATCGGAAGAGCATGGTTTTAGGGGTTTTACATTATTTGGGAGTAGGAAACCGTATGTTTGCTCAGCACCTATGTGGGAGTCAAAGAGATACAAAAGATTTGGTTTTCTCCTCCCACCATGTGCATTCAAGGAATTGAACTTATACCTCAGGCTTGAAGCAAGTGCCCTTACACACTTACAGGGCCAGTTTAGGGTTTATTTTTAAACATCAATGGGGTAAAAGCTGACTGTGTGAATGAGAGTGTGGTACAGGGCATCCTGTAGCCCTGATGACGTCCGACTGTGTGTGAGTGTGGAACAGGGCAGCCTGTAGCCCTGATGACGTCCGACTGTGTGAGTGTGGTACAGGGCAGCCTATAGCCCTGATGACGTCCGACTGTGTGAGTGTGGTACAGGGCAGCCTGTAGCCCTGAAGACGTCCGACTGTGTGAGTGTGGTACAGGGCAGCCTGTAGCCCTGATGACGTCCGACTGTGTGAGTGTGGAACAGGGCAGCCTGTAGCCCTGATGACGTCCGACTGTGTGAGTGTGGAACAGGGCAGCCTGTAGCCCTGATGATGTCCAACTGTGTGTGAGTGTGGAACAGGGCAGCCTGTGCTTTTCAGGAGATGACCCATAGCTTCCTGTTTCAACAAACAGACAAATATAGTTAGGCACCGGAGTGCTCTAGGTCCTTTTATATAGCAGAGCAGGTGATCTTTCCTGAGGTCACAATGAAAAACAGTAAGGACTGTGCTGCTGTCCCCTAAAGCCAACATGGCCAGACTGTAGTGTACCCGGTAAAATCTCATCGCCGGTTCATTCTCAAGTTGGCCACACCCAGAGCAGAACTTACACAGTGCAGTTTGAACCAGCTTTGTGTTTGTTTGTTTGTTTGTTTGTTTGTTTGTTTGTTTGAATCACAATACTATTTTATCAAAACACTTGGGGTAAAAATATTCTAGATAATGTAACTCTGTTTAAGAGCTGACATTTTCGGCATTTGGTAAAATAAAGGGTGAAACTGTTGACTGAGCCTGTGTCTGGTCTGTCCCGATTCTTGTCCTGTCGGTGTTGGCTTTCCCCAGAACATCACCCCAACAGCTGCTGTTGACAATGGCACATTGGTCTCTGGGTCTTTTCAAATGGTTTCTTCATCTTCCCGTTTTATCATTCAGTCCTCTATAACAGTGCAGGCATTGATCGCTCTGCTGTGGATTACTTGAGGTTTCTGCAAGGTGTAGCTTGTGGCTTCTTCAGGGAAAGAATTCATGCTTTAATTGTCGACCATGCTTCTAAGATGGTGTAATGAATTTTCTGAAATATCTATTTTAAAACTCATTAGACTTCTAATATATTTTAGATTATTTTACAGTATTAATTTCTTTTTTCTGCATTTAGTTAAAAAATCTAAGTTTAGAAGAACTACAGATGCGTCTGAAAGCACTGGATCCCATGATGGAACGGGAGATAGAAGAACTGCATCAAAGATACAGTGCGAAGAGGCAGCCCATCCTGGATGCCATGGATGCGAAGAAGAGGAGACAGCAGAATTTCTAACGACTCCCTCTGCCCAGCATGACCAGAGACCAAGCCACCACAGAAGGGAAGGGATTGTACTACTTTTTAATCCCTAAAATGTATGTTCTACAATTTTGCAAAAGTCAAAAACTAATGATGGTACACCTAGATAAATTCCAAAGGCAAACTGTACAGTTGTATCCACTCTGACTTCATTCTGAAAGGATTGAGAACGATAGAAATGTGCCCTTTCTGCCAGCTGTTCCACCAGCAACCAAACCAACCAAATTTAAAGCTATATTTGGAGACTTTGGAAACCCAAAACTGTTGCTTAATCACACAGTACTGGAGGGCTTTATGTTACAATACTCTTTATTCCTGTGGAGAAGTCTATTTATTGTACCCCTTAGGTAGACTTATTTATTTATGCGGTTTCACTTTTTGTTTTTTAAAGACAAGATCAGGATAGTTTTGGTGGATGTCCAGACACACTGACAGATACAAACACACGACTAAATTGTACAAAAGCAGGGAGCTCTGGGTGTGTTCCTTCATCTCCAGTAAAAACAAAGCAGCAAGAGCAATAATGTCCAAATGGACCAGACATTTTTATATTGAAGAATAATTTCATTTCTCCCTTCTTAAATATTAATTCTTGACTTTAATATTGGTATAAATAAGGCTACATATGTGTGTGTATATATATATATTATATATATGTGTGTGTGTGTCATACAGAATTGTACCCTGTAAAACCAAAGAAATCAATGAATCCTTGCACACACACACACACACACACACAGAGGTGTGGGAAATACTTATAAAGAAATGAAACCCAAGAAAGCAATACAATTGTTTCCTGTATTGGTCCACAGTAATCTCATCAGATTATTCTGTGAAAATATGCTTTTGTCACAGGACTTTTTGTTGATTTCATTTATTTCCTGGAATTGATGAGCATCATGTATCTGACAATAACAAAACAGTAAAAATGTTTGTACTAAACTGTGTCCTTGGGACCTGGGGGGAAAAGCAGACTTAAACTAGGAGACTCATTTCTGAGTGGAGTTAGCATTTGTGTAATTGAACGGGGACCAGTCCTTCTCTGCACTACCCATGGCCATTTCGAGTGTGTGTTGTTTTATGTATTAATTATGTGTGTACATCATGAAGACAAATAAATTCCACAGTGCCACCTGGCACACTTCATCTTTTTTTTTTTTTCTTTTTTAAGCTCATGGCCTGGACTCCGTTAGGCGGGTCAGGTTGCATGGCTGATTAGGGGTGACCCTGAAACTTCAGCAAAACTACATAAAGATGTAGCTCAGGTTGTTCCTCTTAGACCCAAGATCCACCATGCACTGGCAGGGCGCTCCCCTGCTCTCAGCCCCCACGGGACACAGTGGTTACAGGTGTGCTTGCCACAGGGGAAGGAGCCCTGGCAAACGTCACACTCACGTCACAGCAACAGCTCCAGTGAGTGCAGGTGTCCCCGACACTGACCACAGAGGGCAGGTCACCTCAGAAAGCTTCCACATGTTTTTAAGCGGCATTGTGCTCAAGATCTTGCCTTGAAGTGACAATTGTTTTTGTTCTGTTGGATCCTTATACATAGTATATTGTATGTGAATTATAAAGCTGAAAACAAGATGGCTAAAACTAACAAGACTTCCTTTGCTCACCCCAGTTTATATAATACATAGCAAGGCATGTTTTCACTGATCCCGCTCCTCTTTGTAGGCGACCACTTGGGACAGTCAGCCATGTTCATCAGCTCAGACAGTATCCAGGTTCCCTTTCTTAAAGGTTTCTCCTGTCACCCACTGAACCCTGATGGAATCGAAAGACTGACTTCCACCGTCCAAGCAAAAACACCTACTTGAGATGACAGAAAGTAACGAAGACAATTTCTGCCCACCTGACTAAATGAGGCTGTTAGCCACTTGTTCTTCCTGAGATACCTGAGTCAGGACAAGGGCTCCCTTTCTGTAATGCCTTGGTCTGATTGCTTGATAATACTTTTACACCCTGTTACCACTATATCTGCATCTGTTTACACACACACACACACGCGCGCGTTCTGTTTTGCTTTGCTTTGAGACAAGGTTTCTCTACATATCCCTGATTGACCTGGAACTCACTCTGTAGACCAGAACCATCTTGCACTCACAGAGATCCACCTGCCTCTGCTTCCCCAGTGCTGGGACTAAAGGTGTGCGCAGCACACATGGCTCATACACATTTTAAGAATCAAGAGCAATGAATATTATTTTACTCTGGAACTGTGTTAAATGAGTCAGAACATTTGAGCATAATCTATCCTAAAGTTTCCCTGTCTTCTCCCTCCCTGGCCCTCGCCTCCCCATCCTGCAGCAAACGCAGTGTTGCGCAATCATGAGCCGTGAGAGAGACCTTTAAATCTGGTTGAGCCCAATGAATCACGGCGCCCAGGAAAAGAAATTACCTAGCTATTTCTGAGTTTAAGAAGAAACCTTTTATTCGGCCCTCCCTGCTAAGAACTTCCAAAAATAAGTAAGCATCTTGTCTGCACAGCCACCCTTTAGCAGGCACTGCGCGTGAGCAGGACTAATGAGCCCTCATCCCAGGAGAAGCTGGCTTTGTCCTGTATGGTGAGCCGAGCGCCCTGTGCTTGATTTAGTGAACCGAGACGCTGTACATCTACAGCGATCGCAGCGATGTCAACATGAACAGGTCTGTGTTCAAAATATGGGCTATAGCTGCAACTCATGGAAACTGAGAAGAAAAGAGACTTAATGGGTGTCAGAAGCACGACACAGTGTGTGACGCTGTGTTGGACAGTGCCACCTGTATGGTTTTGTATCTCTTCTGCTCATTTACCAAATCACATCCCAGGGTTTGAAGCCGTGTTCCGCTCACTGCCAGGTGTGCCGCTTCTCAACAAACATTATATAATACGTTAGTGGGATGTTTTTAACTTAGTCACGGGAAATCTTCCCAAATTACTGACACATTTATATTCAATAGAAATGCTATTTTTGTTTCTTTCCTATTTTAACATTAAAGATTAATGATTAAAATCTAAAAATACTGCTATTCTAAATAGAATTCTTTAACTACTTGGAATTACTGAACCGTCACTATTAGGCATAGGCACTTAATTAGATATTTCATTAGAATGCTCCTTTTTTGGCACAGGAGACAAGAAATTGGGTCCATTGAGTGTTGTGTTTCTTTGCCCTTTGATGTGATGGAACCTGGACCCAAGGGACTCATATATCCTAGCTGGAGACTCTGGTGTGTCTAAGGTGTCTTAGGCCCCCAAGGACTGATCCATTTGCGTTCCCTTTTTCCACACCAACACTTGACTTCAGCCCTCCCTTTCCTGGTTGCTTTCTTCATCACAAAGACTACAAGAAAAGCCACAGGGCCAACTCATGTCTTCCCTCGGCCTTGAAAAGACATTGCTGTTTGTTTTCCTCTCACGTGGACCATGTCACACAGCCCTGCTCCCCACCACTCCCCTGGCCACTTGATTAAACTCCCCAAATCTCCACTCACAGAACAGTGACCACCAAGTGGACGGAGCATGGCTTCCTGGTATTCTGAAACAGCATGGGTCAGCTGACGTCTGTGACCTCATCTTTCTTTATTGCTTTCTTACCATAATTATTTCCTTCGCCTTCGCTTTGGGTTGTAAAGCTTTTCGAAACAGAGACGTTTATTGACCCTGTGTCCCCATGGCGCTTCTCAGTGTGCTGGGTAAGAAGGGCTAGGGTTAGATGCAACTGTTTGTCTCTGCAGCAACCAGATGTCAGCCATGTCCAGCTCTATTAAGACCTGTCCTGATGGATTAGCTCAGCGCTTCACAATAAGATGCATATTGAAAACGCAAAGGAAGACTGGAAAAAATGTGGAGAGATTCAGCGAAGTCATGGCTGATTAATACCAGTGTGGGCTCTTAAGTTTCTATGGTCACCTCCAAGCTGCCTTCTCACTGGATCACCCCGTGTACCTGGCTCTAGAGTGTTGACGCTGTCACCAAGCCTTAAAACTTAGGATTGGTGTGAGCTGATCATTAACTTTTTGCCTTTCAGTAGACTCTACATTTTCTAAAATGGCATCCTTTCTCTATGGGGAGTGGGATTGTGGGTACCAAGCTTCACAGATGTGCTACAAAGAAGACATCTTTCAGTTACTGGGATGCAGCTTGAGTCTGTTTTCTTGCTTGCTATGCTGTTTTGTATGCCGCAGTGTGTCCCCCTTGCCAGCTTTCCTTTGGCAGCACTTTGGAGAAGCATTAAGGTAGTAAAAGGAACTCTTGTATCTTAGCTGGGGACTCTGGTGTTGTTGGGAGCAGTGAGACCCCAGATCCTGAATTTCTTGTAATCCCCTGATCTGAGAGCCTACAGCTGCTCTGAGCACGAGACCTTCAGGAGTTCCTGATGGCAGGAGAGTGGTTTCTGGTGGGTTTGGTTGGGGCGTGGCTATCTCTATATAATCTGCCCCTGAACACAATAAAGGGGGCATTCTTGGGAAATTCAAGGATGACCCGTGTCGCTGTCTCTCTGTCTGTGTGTGTCTGTGTATTTTAACCTCCAGCCCCCTTGCCCAAAACTCGCGAACTGGGTGCCAGCGCACAGAGCGCAGACACAGGAACGCGGTGCACGGCATGGTTTGTCTAAGGGTGACTTGGGTCCCAAGGACTGAGTCCAGTTTTCCTTTTTCCACATCCACACAGCCACTTGACTTCATCCATCCCTTCCTGGTATGAGATGTTAAATGCTCTGGGTTCAAATCCCAGTTCTCCCTTTGTTCTCCTAAACAAAAGCAGCCACTCCACCACTTAGTGTTCAAATGCATTTGTAGCTGGAGAGAAGGCTCGGTGGCTAAGGGCATGTGCTGCTCTTCCAGAGGACCCAGGTTCAATTCCCAGCACCCACGTGGTGGTTAACTCCACATGGTAGTCTAATTCCAATCAACAGTATCCAAAACCTTCCAAGAGCTTCCATGGCCTCCATGAGCACTAAAACTTGTGGTGTACACACATGCGGGCAAAACATCTGGGCATAAGATAAAAATCTCAAAAAGAAATCAGTTTGTAATGCAACTCTTTCAGTGAGCAAATGTTCCAGTGCCTGTAAAATGTTTAGCAAAGTCCCTGGCATAATATAAATGGATATTAGCTTAGAGTTAACTTCCAACCCTTTTCGGGTTCATTTTCATGCCTCGTTTTGCAGAAACAAAAAGCGGAGTCTGTTCATTGAAAACCAAATGTGTTGTTTTCCAAGATGAATTTGACTCTTCTAGAACGCAAGAAAGCCTTCCCTGAAGAGCTGACTCTTCTCCTGGGTACGAGTTTATATGAGGAAAAGCTGTGAGCAGTTGTCTCCCTAAGCTTAAAGCCCATACGCTCTAGAACTAGTTTTCTGTTGTAGGGATTATTGCTGAGGCAGCTTCAGCAGCCCGGGAGGTGGTTGTGAAGACCTATCTGGAAAGTTCTCAGCTGTGCCCCTAAAAGTCTTGGCATCCTTGGGCCCTTGCAGATATGACGCAGGTAATTGATTGGCTCTCAGTTTACTTCAGCTCTAGGAAGCTCAAGAGCAGCTTTATATCTTGAGGGCCTCATAGGATCCTATGATCTGCATGGCTACATTTCCTTAATTATAGTTATGGAATATTTATGGAAACAAAAAATACTTTTAAAGAGAAATATCTGGAAGTATGGGCTTTTTTATACTTAGAAGGATTTGGTTCTATAGTGTGTGTAATCTTCATATTTTTATAGGATTCTTGAGAGCATCAAATATGGTATTTGGTGATTTGTTCAGGTCCTGAACCTGAAACATTGCTGGTTCTTTGTGTGGGTGCACGGCATCTGGCAAAGGAAAATGCTGGAGTATGAGATACCAGAGACAGGTAACTCCTGGGTTTCCTTTTCTGGAAGGAACACCATAGTCCCCTTGGCTCTCACAGCTCTTGTCTTTGTCACCTGCCCACATCACAGTTACACAAGAACTCACTCAAGTTGATGGTGAGGCAGATTCCTTGAGCTTAGTTCAGCTGAGGGGTCAGATAGATAGATGATAGATAGATAGATAGATAGATAGATAGATAGATAGATAGATAGATAGATAGATGAAGGTGAAAGGAAATACTCTTTTCAGGCAAATACAAATGGCAGCCTAAGCAAAAACTTTCAAAGTAGCACCAAACCCCACATCACCTTTTCACTAGAAAGTTCCAAAAGCCAACAAGTTTCAAAATCTCTCTACGAGAAACCCCAGTGCCTTCCTATGTTTAAATCTAGCCCCTGGTTGTCTTACATTTTGATAGACTTTACCAACTGTGGTGGTTTGAATGAGAATGGCCCATAAATTCATATATTTGCATGTTTTGTCGCCATAGTGACTGTTCGGGAAGGATACGGAGGTGTGGCCTTGTTGGAGGGGTGGGTCTTGAAGTTTCAAAAGCCCACACCAGGCCCAGGAGATGGGGGGGGGGGATCTGCCCACAGATCAGGATGTAAAGCTCTTAGCTACTGCTCCAGTACCAAGACTGTCTGCCTGTCACTATGTTCCCCACCATGATGATAATGGATTAACCATCAGAAACTGTAAGCCAGCCCCCATTAAACGCTTTCCTTTGTAAGAGTTGCCTTGGTCATGGTGTCTCTTCACAGCAGTAGAACAATGACTGAGACACCAGGGTCAGCTGTAGCTAGTGGAGTGGAAGCTGAACAAACTTCCACTGGCACTTTCGGGTTCTCAGTATGCTCTGATATTTGGAGTGCTCCAGTGTGCACAGAATATTCTGGAGGGGGAACCCTGCAGCTTCTCATTTTAAGCCTTTCCATCGATTCCACAACAGCTTTCTTTCCTATTGAAAAAGAAAATATTCTTGACAAGAATGCTCAAATGAGAAGACATCCCAGAGCTTGAAACAGAAGAGTTCGATGAGAAAGCCAAGCTCCATGGGAGAATCTGGATTTTATTATTAATCAAAGAGCAAGTTCATGAGTGCATTCTCTGTTGACCTTTCAAAAAGCATTTCAAAGTTTATTTTCAAAGCATATCAGCTGATGATCATAACCACTTCACATACTTAGATCGTGATCTTCAGTGTGGAGCTTGATATTAATGGGCTATTGAGTCTGTGCCATTAATTGTTGTTGTAAGGCTTTTCAATTTTGAGGACAATTAGTTGCTAAAACAAACAGTGATTTGGATTGTTAAGTACATTCTCTTAAACTATTTTAATTTCACACAAATATAAAACTGTTTGTGTGTGTGCCTGCTTGTCTGTATGTGCCCGTGGAAGGCAGAAGACTGTCAGCTCCTGGACCTGAAGTTACAGCAGTAACGCATTGCCAGTTGTTCTAGGTTTGCATGCTGCAGGTTTGCTTGTGTGATAAATATAGAAAATCCAAGTATGGATAACAGTTCAAGACTCACCACAAGAAAACAGAGGGAGTGACATCATCTCTGCTAGCTGGAAATTGTGAAATCCAGGATTGAGTTTAATAAGAAAAGCAGTCACCTTGATTACTCACTGACGTGTCAATCGCAAATCCTGCCTGGCTCCTATTCCCAGTCTTTCCCTAAAGCCACGATGGAAAACTGGGGGCCTTAAATGAGCACGGTAATGTTTGCCGTGGCAAGGCTAGTTTAGGAAATGCCCGTGTTTAGACATCTGTGAACCAGAGATATTCAGATGATGGGAACATGGTCCGTGGCTCCACCAAAAGGGGACCCATAGCCTCAGAGTGTTGAAATGAAAGCCAGCAGGGAGTAGAATGTAGACAAGGTGGTGATGGTGAGATGGGACAGAACCAAGGATTGTTAGGGAAACTGAGCCAGTGGAACTACTTGACTTATTGGATTTTGGAGGTAAGAAAATGAAAACAAAAAGTGAGCGGTCACACTGGGAACCAGGTCTGTGCCTCTCTGGTGGAGCATGCCTAGTATGCGGGCAGTCCTGGGTTGGATCCACAAATGACATAGAGGATCAAGGTATCCCCGAGGACCCCAGTGCAGACCCCAAACAGTAATGAGTTAATGGGGCAGAGGAGCATTTAAGGACAGGATACCACGTTCCAAGCTGGATTCGCTGAGCTTCAGATAACCTTGGGATCCCAGGCGCCGGACTCTGCCTGGCGCTCGGTACAGACAGCTGAAAAGGACCAGGGAAGCTGCAGTGTGAGGAGAATAAAACCCGGGGACTTAAGAACAGCAAGAGGTATGGCAGTGTGACCACAGGTCAGGAGGATGGGGCAGAGACAGGAGCCAAGAGGGGAGGGGACCCCCCCAACCCCTACCGTGCCAAGAGTGTGGGTGACCAGTGAGTCTACCTGGCCTGAAAGACTCCCGTCAGAGCTCAGCTCATCTGTACCGCAGTGGTGAGGACGATTGATCGGCAGTGGAGCCAGCGAGCAGTGGGGCCCAGATCTGCCGTTTTCAGTGGGGCGATCCTAGACAAGGCGCCCGGGCTCCAGATGAAGCTATGATCCACCTGACTAACTGCTCTTCACAGGGGAGTGGATAAATGGATTTGGGTCCAGATAAACAAAGCAGGTTTTTTTTGTTGTTGTTGTTGTTATTGTTATTTTTTGTTTTTTTTTTTTTTAAATGAAGTTGGGCTGGAGGGATGTTAAGAGCACCCAGGTTGGGTCTGAGTCCCACCAGCCATGTGGTGACTTACAGCTATTTGTAACTCTAGTCCTAGGGGTCCACTGCCCTCTTCTGGCCTCCATGGGCACCAGGCGAGCACATGCAGTACAGACATGCATACAGACACACACTCATACACACTTATTTTTAATGTTGATCTTTTTAAGCTGTCACAGGGGGAAAAAATACCCAAGTGACTTTAAGGAGCTTGCAGAATTAAACCATCTACAAAACTAGGTTTTCCCTTTCTAGGAATAAATTTATATATAGATGTACAGAAATTGCTGAGAAATGGAAAGTCCCCAATTCAGTACTTGGGGGAAGGGAAATGTGGAGTTTCAGGTTTTTTCTCTTAAGCTTGGGTTTGTTTTAATCTAATACATTCATTTTGCATATGTTGTGTTGCTCCATGCACGGCACGGAACATGTGTGGAGGTCAGAGGTGAACCATGTGCATGAATTGGTTCTCTTCTTCCACCATGTGGGCTCTGAGGGTTGAACTCAGGTTTCAGGCTTAGCAGGAAGCGTCTTTACCCACAGAACCATCTTGCCAGCGTAGATTGTTTCATTATGTTTATCACAAATCTATTCAGCTATTACTAGTGTATTAGAATTTAATGCACCTTACAACTACAGCTAAAATCTTGCCCATCCATCTGGGGAGATGAATCCAGCAAAGCATTCGCTTGTATGCAGGCTTGAGGACCAGAGCTTGGATCCCTGGAACCCACGTAATTGCTAAGCTGGCCTGGAAGCACGCTTGCAATTCCAGACTCAGAAGGTGTTGTAAGGATTCCGAGAGCAAGCTGGCTGGGAGACCAGCAGAGTGGTGGGTTCTGATTCCACCAAGACACCATACCTCAAAAAGAATAAGGTAAGGACCTCGGGTAAAATGGAAGTCAGTAAATGTGAGCTGACTGGATTATCTAATTTTAGTTTTGTCAGGAGAGAGCTTGACACACACATACACACAGGTACACACATACATGCGTGTGTGCATACATGTGTACATACACACATACACACGCACACACATGTGTACGTATGCACATATACACACGTGTGCGCGCTCACACACATGCACACATACACACTCGTGTACACACATATACACACATGTACGCACATACGCACGTGCGCGCACACACATACACACATGCACACACACGCCGGCTCTTTAAAAATGGGGGCACTACTGAGTAATTCTGGGGCTCTCTGAGCCCCCACCCACTCTTCTTTCCAAAAGCAGTTTTCAAACATGGAATCCAGGAAAAGCGTGAAGCAAGCCGTCTGGCTTCCCTCCAGCAGTCAGTGGGGAAGCCCAGGGACACCCTGGGCTCTGTGCATTGTGGTTCCCTCCTCTCCTCCTACACTTTCCACAAAAAGAAATCAGAACACAACCCAGCAAGGATGGCCTTTGTCATAAACAAGTCTGAGCACAGCGGGCACTGTTCAGATGCTCCCAAGTGAGCCAGCCACGAAGACTCACAAAGTTTGCCGGAACAGTCGGTAGAAGGCTGACAGATCAAGACAGGAGTCGTGCCAGCACTCCTCTCGGGAAACAGCTAGCCTGGTGTCTGACTGCAGACACCTCGGTTCTTTTCATAGTAGGTCTGAAAATAGCTCAGGATTCTTTAAATGTCTGGAGATGTGGGCGACAAAGTTTAGTGCAAAAAAAAAAAAAAAAACTATACCTCCCAAGAACCCCAATTCTGTCCATGTTATATCACCCCTCAGGCTGCTGGATGCCAGGCACAGTTAGACACCCCCACAGCTCTTTGGGGGACCATTATTCTGGGCCTCGGAACTGGCGCGCTGATTCTGGTTATCCAGCATGCTGCTCCCAGGGCCCTCTGTGCTAGCAACTTTGTGTGTTCCTTTGCCTGTCCTTGCCCCACTGAAGGCAGTTCTTCTCTGAAGGGACTTTTTCCTCTTAGAGCTTAAAGGGTTCATGCAGATGCTCTCCCTAATGAGCTGTGACCCCTCATATATAGCTGGATTTACCAGTAGCTAGGGAAATCACTCGTGGGTCGGTCTCAGACACTAAGATATCGGAAGAACTTATATTGGAGGGCTTGCAGAAAAGAAAGGTCAGCTGGCGAGTCTTGATTGTGAGTTTACTGGTAATTATCAAAACAAGAATTAGTGAGGTTTGAAAAGAGGGTGAGAGCCTGTGAACCGCTATGATGGATGGGACCAATATGTGACGATACAGTGATGGAGACAGTGAAACCTGGTTACAGTTGATGCAGGAATGAGATCGAATGTAAGGGACACCCCTGACATTGTATCGTCACAGGCAGACTGAAAACCACCTGTGTCAAAGCGACCTGGAGGGCTGGGGCGAGAGCTCAATAGTAGAGCACCTGCCTAGAATGTGCTACACACACACATGCACACACACATACACATGCACACACACACTCACACACATACACACGCACACACATATACACACTCACACACATGCACACACAATGCACACATACACGCACATGCACACACTCACACACATGCACACACACAATGCACACATACACGTACAGGCACACACTCACACACACATGCACACACACAATCAATCAATCACCCAGGAATTTTATCTGCAGATGCCTGGCTCTACCTCACAAATCTGGTTTTATGGATGGATGAAGCTCAAAACTCTACTTGGCCACTTGGCTAAAACCTCCAGATAAATCTGATGTGAAGTAGCTCTGCAGTGTGTACGACTTACTACGAACGATGCCCTTTCTGCTCATTGCCCCTGAACTGAACATGGTTCCTGACAATTTCTCAGCTGCTGATAAATGATTGCCATGGAAACTAACTTAGATCAATAAGTGGGGAGGAGTCAAGATGACTGACAGTTCCCCCAGTGGACAAGAAGCACTGTGATTCCATGGACAGAAAGGAGGAAGACAGGAAGAAGTTGGAGCCTGAGTGGTAAATCCATGTTAGACAGGATGACTTCTGTGGTTGCCTAACGTGCAGGAGGAAGGAGAGAAGGGAACTGTGGATAGATGATGGACTAGCTGAGATCCCTGGCCTTGGGGACTTAGTGGATGCTGGCCATTGGCAGGGTCACATCCCTCTTCCTGTGTCTTTGTATCCCTTCTATGCGCGTGACTAGAGCTCCTCTCTAGACAACCCCTGCCCTCTCACATAGTCCCTTTGGCAGCAGGGCTCCTCCTTCCCACTTTCTCTTGGTGACACCAGCAGCTAGCCACCCACCCATCAGTCCACGCTGCCCCTCCACGTCCCTCAACCCCACACACCTGCTGGATGCACGCCTGTGGAACTGCCTTTTCCTCCTGGCCTCACCCCCACGCCTACACTGCACCTGGCCTCACTGTGGTGGTGATCTCGGACAGGCCTGGACTTTGAAGTTGTTTCCAGTCACATTCCAATCTCATAAAGCTAGTCTCAGTGACTGCAGAATTCAGCTTAGGTATTCAGAGCTGCTTTGACCTGCTTTGGTACCTGGCTGCTTCTCAACCACGTTGACTTGACTATTTTTTTAATTGAAATTTTTTTGATATAACTTTTTTTGATCATGTTTTTTCCTATTCCCAACTTCTACCACATTCTTCTCTGTTCTCACACTTTCCAGCAATCTTGCCTCTTGGACTTTGTTTGTGTAGGTCCCTGAACTGAGAGGAAGAGGAAGGGGAAGGAGAGGGAGAGGGAAGGGAGAGGGAGGAGCCTCTTGTCTTCTTTCTGACCTTCACCACTTCACTCTGTCTCCTCCTTAATCTCAACAAACATTGCCTCTTGGTCTCTGTTTTTCTCTCTGTTTTTTCTTTGTTTTCTCCTGTAACTTCTTTCCCTTCCTCCTCTCTTTTTCCTGCCTTCTTCCCATCCTCATTTTCTTTGTTAGGAATTTCCGCAACTCAGGGGTGAACCCTGTCATCTGCTTGGGAGAAGCCAGCTGCGAGGACAGCAGAAGACAGGAAGCCAGCTCTTCAAATCTGCAGCACCGTGCAGGTTTGTTCACGGCTGGTCCTCGGCAGAACGCTATCTAAAGATCCTGAAAGTAAGAGATGGACTTTGTCATAGCTAGGACCTGGGAACAACCTAGATGCCCCTCGACCGAAGAATGGATAAAGAAAATGTGGCACATTTACACAATGGAGTACTACACAGCAGAGAAAAATAATGGCATCTTGACATTTGCGGACAAATGGATGGAGCTAGAAAACATCATATTGAGTGAGAAAACCCAGACTCACTCATAAGTGACTTTTAGATATAAAGAAAAAAAAAAAACCCTACAATTCACATTCCCAGAGAACCTAGACAACAAAGAGGACCCTAAGAAAGGCATATTTGGATCTAATCTACATGGAAAGTAGAAAAAGACAAGATCTCCTGAGTAAATTGGGAGCATGGGGACCTTGGGGGAAGGTAGAAGGGGAGGGGAGAAGGAGGGAGTGGAGCGGAGAAAAATATATAGCTCAATAAAAAAAAAATAAAAAATGAAAAAAAAAGAGATGGACTTTGAGCACATTATTTTTGAGGAGTGGGTGTTTGTTTTGCCTTGTGAGATGCAAAGATCTTGTTTGGAATCAGTCACACCCTGCTAGATGGGAGCCCGAATCATGGTAAGAATCCAACGCCACCTTGGTTCTGGCAACGACCTTCACCTCGGCCTTCCAGGGGATTCCAGCAGAATGTAGCACCCTGCAGTGAGTTACCTGTGAGACCTCTGAGCTACACACTGAGAACCTCCCAGTAACTCAAGGAACAGGAGTGAGCATCTGCCTCGCTTCACAAAGACAGAACAAAAGTGAACCAAATGGAATGCCCATTTTCTTCCTCTCTGCCTAATAATTTTTAATAGCAGAAATTTGGATTGCTTACTCATATAAGATGTATGACTAACTTAAAGCCCACAGGAGACAATGGCTGCTTATTTAAACTCAAGGCACTTAAACCAGACACTAGGCCCAAGCCGGTCCCCAGGACCCTTATCCCTCCTCTCTGCCTGCCGAAGAGAAGGGTGAAACCTCTGTTCTCCTACAAATAAATCAGAGATGGGGGAGCTCTTGTGCTATAATGAGGACATTGAGAGGCACGCTGGAATTCTGCTTTCATACTGAGGTAAAAAACCAGCTTTAAGGGTTATCCCATCCGTCTTTTCCACTCTCTGAAGCAATGGGAAAAAAATCGCAAAAGGCCAGGAGTTAAGGCAGTTAAGTAGTGCCCCTCTCATTGGTTCCCCTAGGGCCTCTGGTAGACCTTAGCCTCTGAGTTCCAGGTGGGGAGAACTAAGCAAGTTGCACGAATCCAACAACATTCATACCCATCACCCTGGATGCTCCGAGTTACTACAGACCTGCCTTACTATCAGTAACCACTTGAGTAGCAAAAAGATTGGCACCATGGAACAGGGCGGGGCTGTCAGAGCAGGCTGTGGAGGCTCTAAGCAGGGCACCGAGTGAGGAAGAAATCTTTCAGGAGCCTCTGGTCCACTGGGGACCCCCCCAAAATGTAACAAGCCTTCTACCAAGCACCCTGTGACACCAGCTCTTAGCAAAAGCTCCTCCCACTGCTGCCTTGGGGCTGAGGAGACCATCATTTAGATCTCCAAAACCCATGTAAGCGTGAGGAGGCAGGATGATCTTCTACCTATAATCCCAGCAATGGGAGGCAGAGACAAGCATTCTAGCAAGCTTGCTAGCTAGACCAGCAAGACAGATGTGCTAGGTTCAAGTGAGAAATCCTGCCTGACTATATAAGGTGCACAGTAATTGAGGAAAATAACCAAATTCAACTTCTAACCTCCACACACATGTGAACATGAACACACACATGCACACACACCACACACACATAAACCACACACACACACACACAAAACCAAACAAACACCAGTTCGGCCTTTACAGGCAACCCAGTCCCTTGCTTCCCAATATCCGCGTGTAATTGAGGAGGCTTAAGGAAGTTAGATAATTGTTTTCTGTTTAATCTGCACATCTGCAAGGCTGGCATCCTGACTACATCAGTCATGTGCCTCGTTCCAGAGTCGAGGCACAGTAGCTTCAAGCACAGGACTCAGAACAGTGCAGCGGAGAGCCGCCAGGATGCCACACAGTAGTGTGTTAGTGAATGTTAAAACCGACATTGCAAATACAGCGTTCTCGATGTTTAAAATTACAACCATGGAGCAAGTCATGCTGTTCACATAAAAGAAATACTGGTTAAACCTTCAAGTAGAGACCACACAGCCTGTACAGATCACCGCCATCCCAAAGTGCAGAACAAGCCATTTTCATTGAAACGAAGCAATAATTAACAGGCATTTCAGTGATTCGAGGGCTATGATAGGTAGAAATAACACATTTGGATATTAAACACCAATTACTACCTGATGAGCTAGGCATAAACTCGGCGTTCGACACGCCCCCTCCTCGGCAGCTAACCTGGGGAATGAGGACGTCTGGTGGGGAACACAGCCTCAGACCAGTGCGTCTGTACAATGAGCACGTGTCATTTCCAAACGTCCACCTCAGGTGCTGCGAGGAAAGCTCGGCCACTGTATCTGTCCCAGTGACATTGAACAGATCAAATGCCAGGAGTAAAGCTGCCCTTCAGCCACTAGCTGGACACACGTGAATGTGTGTGTGCACGAACATGATTGGGTGTGCATGTGTGTGCATGTGTGTGTGTGCACGAACATGAGTGAGTGTGTGTGTGCATGCACGTGTGTGTGTGCGTGCATGTGCATGTGTGTGCGTGTAAAAGTGTGTGTGTGCGTGTGTGAAAGTGTGTAACATGTGTGTGCGTGTGCGTGTGTGCATGAACATAAATGAGTGTGTGCATGTGTGAAAGTGTGAAAGTGTGTAACATGTGTGTGCGCAAACATGAGTGTGTGTGTGTGCGTGTGCGTGTGCGTGTGTGCATGTGTGTGTCCCGCCAAGGGATCACTGGTCACCTTGACAGTCTTGTGGGGGCACTTCATCTTTGTAGCCTTTCTTCCCAGCAACAGGACAGAGAATTAATCTGCCCTGCCCTGGTTACCAAGAGAAACTGCTGCGGTGAGGGCATTATCTAACATGGCCAACCAGAGGTTTTGCTTCTGAGCCAGCACCTGTGAACATCATATCTCGTTGTGGTGTGGTGGTGAGGGAAGGGTTCCCGGAGTCCCTGGCATCACTATGCTCTTTCTAGGGGAATTCACTGCTGTGTCCCCATCAGCTGGGGTGTCCTCCCTCAAGGTCTCCGAAACCACTGCTTGGAGAACTCAATGCCAATGGGACCTTTTCAGTTCAGAGGGGACTAAAAGTCTTGGTGGGCAAAGAAATATTTTTTACAAGTATACATACATGTATATATATATATATATATATACATATACATACAAGAAATGTTTAAAAAAAGACAGTCTCTAAAGCACTTTGGGATTCCCCCAAAGAAAGGCACCAGATAAAACAAGTCATTACCAAAAAGAAAAGTCAAGTTTTCCAGCTTTCGTACCCTTGTAGGTACCCACTAGAGGTATCTCTTTTTCGGTGGTAAACCCACTTATTTAGGAAAATCCTTACGGGAGTGACTAAGTTAGTCTGCCTCTTGCCTCATTTCTCCTTTGCCTCAGCTTCATGGTCATGACCATGGATATCATGTGGATACCATGCCTGACCTTGTGCCGTCAGCCTCAGCAGACAGAACAGTTCTCACAGGTTTATGCTATCACCTGCCTTCAGTGCATCTTCCAGAACTGAAGATACTAGCCAGCAAGAGTTCCGTGTGCCAACAACCCTGTCTTCTGTCTCCTCGGCAGGGTCCTCTAAGTCATCGCACAGCCTTGCTGCTTTGGAATCACACACGTAGGTGTGTCTGCATGGAGGCACTAGGAGGTTGCCACCCTCTGCCCTTCATGAAACTCCAATCTGATGAAAGATTTGAACCGGAGGCTCAAGGACATCAAGTAGCCAGTGCATTCACCCAACAAATCACCCACACTGTTGTAGCCATGACAACACTAGTACACAAAGCCCTCTGAGAAGATCCACTCCATACCCCATAAGGTGTGGATTATCCTTACCCGACTAAAACACAAAACGGACCAATTAAGAGGAGGTCCAAACTTTGGATAAAAAAGCCCGTTTATCTCCTTATTTAGATCGTAGATTCTTACAGCCTTGCCAAAGACTTAACAATAACGAAAGCCACTGGAAAACCATTGGATTATGTAGAGGATGATGAGAAAGAATTATCTTAAAAGGGGGCCCAGCTTCCCCTTCATAGCATCTATGCTGACTATCTGCAGAGGAGGAACACATTGGGAAAAGAAATAGTGCTAACCCTTCAACAAAGCTTAGTAGTCAAAAGGTTTAAGCTTTTTCAAGAATTTCACAGTCATTTATATTTTATGAAGTAGTAGTTTTTGGCTTTATAACTCTTTCTTTTCTTCTGGCCTCCCCACAAGAAAACCCTGCAATTGCAATGAAAATAAGAACTCCAGTGTTTCCACCTTGGGTGAGCCACACTGTCTTCATGCACATCTGTATTTTGAATACTCTTCTGCACTACCGGACTTCCACGGCACGGCAGGAGCTCAAGGCAATCAAAACGTCTACATACTATCCGGTGTCCTAGAAGCAGAGCTACCTAAAGAGAATTCTGCTTGGAATTAAAAGGGCTGTCCTATTATGAGCTTTCAGAGCAGGCAAGAAAATGTTTAAGCTACTGCCCTTGCTAGCAACCTAACGATGCTCACCTCACGACAAGGCAACACTAACCTCTTCTAGTTGAGAAAGACACACGACCTTATTCCTAAACATCTTTAAAAATAAATACTTGAAAAACATGCTAATACCAAGATACAGAAAACTTTGGTCAAAATGGCCTGGATTAGTAATCTCGGCCAGAAATAAAAGTCTCTATGATTCCTTCAGGAAAAATAGAGGCCTGACCATCAGTGAAAAGGTTTAGCCTATATAAAGTCTGTTTATAGCATCCTAGGGTTTGGCCCATGTTTAGTTAAAGTCCCTGTTCCTAATCTATCTGTTTAGGACAAAAAACATTCAGTCTTTACTACATGTGGACTGAATAACATTCTCTTATACTGACACTTAGGAGAGACACATCAATACACATCTTTCTAAAAACTGACTGGCATATCCATGCACATCACAAGGACGGAACCGAGGAAAAAGAAGATTTGCATTAGTTAAGTGTGCTTAGCTTTGCAATCTTTCTGTTTTGGTATGAAAATTAGGGGAAAGCAATGGGTAAATAATTGAGATTCTGTTTTCACAAGGTTGTGATCCGAATCTCACGGTAACCCTTGCTGACCCCATAGACAAATGTGTTTCCACCGGACAGAGTTGCCGGGGCTTTTTGTATAGAGTCCACACAAACAACCGCAGAAATGGGAGCACAGAAAACTCTACTCACAGGTGATACTAGGGCATCAAGACTAGAATAGTGTACACGTTGGACAGAGAGATCTGCATTCTATATACTCATCTGGCAGAAAGATGAACATTTTATGCCCATAATGCAAAGACCAGTGAGTGTCACTTCATTGAAAGGTGCAAAGGCATGGTGTTTGACACACCACCCTCTAAAAAAAGTGACCCTAAACATTGCAAAAGCAACCTAGGGCTC
Organism: Chionomys nivalis; assembly: GCF_950005125.1. Lineage (NCBI taxonomy): Eukaryota > Metazoa > Chordata > Mammalia > Rodentia > Cricetidae > Chionomys > Chionomys nivalis. The sequence continues at coordinate 1,908,712 of NC_080102.1, read as the reverse complement.
ATATCCCATGCAGCTCTCCCTCTAGGGTCAGGATGACTCTTTATGTCATAACCCTACAGTGCCTGGATTGTGCCAAAGGCACAAGAGGCGGATCGGCAAGGTACGTTTGGCGATCACAAACCATCCCAACTAGTGTAGAGAATCATCTAAACTCAATTCACTGGGCGAACTCCTGCTCATGTTTGTCAGGCTTGCCATGAGGGATTTAACTTTATGGGCATAGTAGTCCCTTAAGTTGACCGAGGGGACCTCCTTCAATCCATCTCCAAAGTCACAGCTACGCATGGCGCTCTCGAGTTGCTTTTGGCGCCGGTAAAAGTGGGAAAACTTATTGAAGATCAAGGTGATGGGTAAGACCACCACTAGGATGCCTGCCAAGATGCAGGCAGAGGCAGTCAGCTTCCCGGCTGTGGTCTCGGGAACCACATCTCCGTACCCGACAGTGGTCATACTGACGGTAGCCCACCACCAGCAAGCCGGGATGGTAGCCAGGCCCTCGTTCTCCTCTTTTTCAATGGTGTAGGCCACCACAGAGAAAATGGAAATCCCCACTGAGAGGTAGAGCAAGAGCAGCCCCACTTCCTTGTAGCTGTATTTCAGGGTGGCTCCCAAGGAGCGGAGGCCAGTGGAGTGTCTGGCCAGCTTGAGAATTCGGAAGATCCTCATCAGCCTCAGGACCTGAGCCACCCTGCCCAAGTTAGCCAAGGTAGGGGAACTCTCCACCACCAGGTTCACCACTAGAGTAATGTAGAAGGGAACAATAGACATGAGATCGATAAGGTTTAGAGCATTCTTGAAGAACTTGAGAAAGTCAGGGGCCACAGCAAACCTGGCCACCAACTCGAATGTAAACCAGGCGATGCCAAAGTGCTCCACGATTTCGAACCTGGGGTCCTCACCAGGGTTGCCCTGGCCATCGGGGATTTGGAAGTCCGGCAGGCTATTGAGGCACATGGTGATGATCGATCCCAACACCACCAAGATGGAGAGGACGCTGAAGACCCTGCTGAGGACTGAGTAGCCCGGGTTGTCCAATGCCAGCCACAGCTGCCTGCGGAAGTTGCCCAGGGGTTGCCCATCGAACTTGGAAGCGTCGTTATAGAAAGCCAAAATCTCGTCAAAGGAGGACGTGGTGCTCTCCTGGTCGCTCTGTTCATCCCACTTCTCCTGCTCAGGTTCCACTTTGCGGCCGTGATAGCTATAGCTGCAGCAAGAGTCGATAAAGAACTCATTGATACCCCAGTACTCGATCTCCTGGCTGAAGGAGAAGACGCACAACTCAGCCATGACGTGAAGTTTGCCCGTGTGGTAGAAATGCAAGACGTAGGGGAAGAGCTCAGGGTTACGGTCGAAGTAGAACTCACGTTGGACGTCGTCGTAGTCATCGCAGAGTTCCAGAATTGCCTCTCGCGAGTGGCAGAGAAGCAGACGGCCCAGGCGCGTTTCAGGGAAGCGCAGCAGCGTGTGGGAACGCAGCCGTCTCTTGAAGCCGCCGACATTGATGCGGATCTCTCCATCCTCGACATCGGCCTCGGACACGTCCCACAGGCTCTGGCGGGTCATGCTGGAGATGCCCAGGAGCCCGCTCCGCGCGGGGGCGCTACACCTGTATGCGGAAGAAACCGCGTCTGTGTGAGCGCCCGCACTCCCCACCCCAGTCTCTCTTTTTCTTTCTCCCCACCCTCCTCTGGAGGACCCGATCCTCTCCAGCAGGGTCTCTGTGTGCGGTCTGACACTGGGGTGCAGGAATGATTTTATGGGGGTTGACCCCTTTCCAAGGCAAGGCAAGGGTGTATCTTTCTACGAGTACAGCCGGGCCTCCACCTCCTCCCCGGAGTAGCGCCCAAAAGCTCTGAGAGCCCATGGGGGCTGCGTGCTGACCTTGCCTGTGAGCAGACCAAGGAGACGCCCCCGCCCTCTCGCCGCAGACAGGCGGGACCCAAGCTGAGATGCGCACTGGCAGGGCTGGGCCAAGAAGGGGGCGCGGAGGTTTGGGAGGGGGCGGGGAAATTCACCGCTCCAGTCCGTAAATCTGGGCCCAGGGGGGAAAGGGTCAACTCAGCGTCCCAGGTCTCCAGCCTCCAAAGACCGATCCCCTTCCCAGCCCCCTCACCACCCCCAATCCCGCGCCCTACTGGCGCCGTGCCCCCGGCCGCGTGCGCTGCGCCTTCCCCGGGCTCGCCTTGCGCGTTCTGGAAGCGCTTACCTGGGTGCACCGGCGCCCGCGGCCGAGGCCGGCGGGAAACTTCCCCGATCTGCTGGCGAGCATCACCACGGTGGCTACCGCCGGCTGCCTGCGCGAGTGCGCGCGGGTGCGAGGATGTGGATGTGTGCGCCTGTGTGTGTGCCCCGCCACCGGGCAGGCGGGGTCCGCCGTGCGCCTCCTTTCAGTCTCGGGCCCCACACACCGCCGCCTGCAGCCGCGAAAGGCTCACAGGTGGCTGCGTGGCCCCGACGCTCGTGGATCCCCCCTCTTCCGATTCGCGCGCCCCTCACCCGCCAAGAGAGGCAGGAGCCCACGCCGCAGGCGCCCGCGGAGCGGGGGTGGGAACCGAGCCCGTGCGCCTTGCGGTGGGCCCAGAGCCCCGAGCCGCGCGGTGGTGCTGAACGGACAGCTCCGTGCGCTTCAAGCTTAGGGCTCAGCCGCCGCCCCAGACTCCGAAGATGTTCCGGGGCGTCATTCTGTTCCCCGGGCGCCCCCCAGCTCTGCACCGAGCTGACACCTTTCCTCCCTCCCTCCGCATCCTCCGGGGACAGCTGTTATTGCCAGCACCCCAGGGCTCAGGCAGAAGGTTGCCTACGATGACTTTCTCGCTGGATCTGTAGGAGACAGGCTAGGAAATGAGGGATGACTTCGGTATGTAGGGCAGATGGGGCAGCAACAGAAGGATCTATGGGGCTTCCTCTTTTAGAGACCTGAAGAAAAGTTTCCCACACCTGAAAATGGGGTTATTGGAAAATAGGTGTTGTCGGAGACGACGAGTTGAGCCGTGGCAGGGCTGTGGGTGGAGCAAGAGGCTGGGGAGGTGTGCACAGGTCCTATGGGCTTGTGAAGCAGTCAAGGAGTTCGGTTTGAGAATTCTGTGTGGGTACCGTGTATGCACAGGCCAGTGAGGTTGTGTGGACTCAAGGTGGGTGCTTGCAGTTCTGTGCGCGTGTGTGATCGAGACCAGTAGGAATTTCCGATGTCTGTGAACAACATTGACTTCTGATGGATGGGAAGACGCATGCAGCGTGCTGTGTTTGGATACGTATGCGTCAGTGTGGCATGCGTTTGTGATGTGGGTCTGTGTGCTGTGTAAACGGTGTGACCTCGGCACCGGTATGCTCATTCGCAAGACTTAGGGTCCTCCTACTGACCCAAACCAGAAAACAGACCCTTACTCCTGGGTCTCTGGGCCTGTGGTGTGGTCCTTGTTTTCAGATTGCTGGGTTCATCCTTAGCATGGTGCTAACATCTACATGTCTTGGTCAAAAGTCCTAGGATAATTCTCACAGGGTGGCTCCAGATTCCCAGGAAAAACAACAGCCACAGTGAGAAACATTCTCTTTGTGTGACTCTGAGGATCTCATCTTAATGGAAAACTGTTCTGACTCAGGCTACACAACAGCCTGGGGCTGGAGTTCTGGGCTAGTGTTTGCTAGGCATCTGTGAAGGTCTGGATGTTGATCCCCAAAGCCTGCTTTGGGCTTCCTCAGGGCGTCTGGATAGACTGCTTGGTCTGGTTTTGTGTGGGATCCCTGGATCCAAGTGTGGCTCATACTTGTGTCAACTACTCACCTTTGAGCATGTGTGATATGTGTGCATGGGCAAGTGTGTCCTCACCAAGAGGACTCTACACGCATGACCCTGAAGTCTCTGGGTGTGGGACTTCCAACAAAATCAATCATGAGGAGGAGGAATAGTGTGGTGTGGGCCACATGAGCTTCCTTTCTTTTGTTTGGTGTTAGAGGGTAGTGGTGGTGGTGGCAATGGTGGTGGTGGTGGTGGAGGTGGTGGAGGTAGTGGTGGTGATAGTGATGGTGGTGATGGTGGTGGTGATGGTGGTGGTGATGGCAGTGGTGGAGGTGGTGGTGATGATAGTGGTGTGGTGAGTGTGTGTGTGTGTGTAGGGAGTAGTCTGCCAATTGATGCCTGTCTCTGTGTCCATTTATTTGTGGTTACTAATTTTTCTTAAATGTTTCGGTTAGCATATGAAATATTTATGACGTTCTCATGCATTTACCATTTACTTTGCTCACGTCACCCTCTACTCTCCCTGCCTTACTGTCCCCTTTCCTGACCCAGTGTCCCCCTCTTTTTTACTTTTTGAGACAGGGTCTCTCTGTATATCTCTGGCTGTCCTGGTACTCATTATGTAAACCAGGCTGTCCTTGAACTCACGGAGTCTGCCTGCCTCTGCCTCCCGAGGGCTGGGATGGGTATGTGCCACCACACCTGGCCCCAACCATCTCTTTCCATGGGGGTCTGTTTGGCATAGTCTCACCTTATCCTCTGTATAGTCTGACTGGCTCTATCATTTGAAGTCCGGCTGGGCCGCAGGCTTGGGACTCCTGGGTCCTTCACCCACATGGTGTGCTGCTGAGACTTTGCAGGGATGGGTAGGTGGGCGGATGGATCGATGGGCGATGGATGGGTAGAAGGGTGGGTGGAAGTTGCTTTCACAGCAGAAGGGTAAGGGCTCAGGGCAGCAACTGTAAGCACCTTGGAGCTGACTTTTGGGGACCTTCTTTCTCTCTGTTGACTTCTGGCAACCCTAAGTCTCACAGCCACCTTTTGCTACAATCTGTGTGGTGTTGTTGCAGTCACTGTCCCCAGACACTCCCATTCCTTCAGCCTTGACTTTCAGCTCCTCGGTGCCTTGGCTCCTTGTGTTCTCTGTTTGTTAATCTTTTTTCCTGCTGTACTTTTGGGGGGGGGCTATCCTCCTAGGAATAGGACATGAGTTTGATGACTTTGGGGCTTTCTTTCTCTGCTTCTTTGTCTCACTCATTCCTTCTTCCTTTCTGATTTTAGGAGTCTGTTTATGGAGAAAGAAATTCTTCACTTTTGTTTCTTTGTCCCTCCCTGGGATACACCCCTCCCCTATACCCTTCCCACAGACTTCTGGGGCCCTCAGACTTCCTATTTCCCTATCAAGGACACTCTCTGCCACCCTCAGCTCTGCCCATCCACCCCCACTTTAGACACCCACCACCATCTTCTAATGTTTGCTTGTTTTCTCCACGTTCATTTCCTGACCCTTATTCTCCTCCATATCCCAGGCTGCATTGGAGCCCCTGGTCTGTACCTGCCCTTGGTTAGGTTTTCCTTTGAGGCCAGGGTCAAGGACAAAACCCACACACACCTTTCCCTGAGTTATCAAAGTGAATTTGGAGCCCACAGCGAGAAGCTGCATATCAGCTATTTCTTGGAAAGGCCAAGCAGAAGCTCCTGGACCTGGCAGATGCCTCTGCAGAGAGTTAAGTGTATGTGACAGGCAGAGCCACTTGTTTATTTCCCAGTCAATACACTGAAGAGAAATGGAGCCATCTCCCTCCTTCTGTGGAAGGGAAGCTGGTTTTGTTTATGGTTTATTTAGAGGTCTGAGCCCTGATCTTAAAATATAGCTGCCTGCTTCCCTGGTGGTATGTGTCTGGCTTGCCTGGGGAGATAGTGAGGGAGTGGAGGAGTGGGGAAAGGCATTCTGGGAAGGGAGCTGAGGGGATCCTGGGTGGTGACCCAGATCCTTGCACCTGGGTGACTGTCTCTCTGCTTCCCCTGCCAATGCAGATCTCAGCAGAGCCCACACAGCACAGACTCAGCTTTCCCCTGACAGGCGAGGGGGCTGCTTCAGCGGCCTGTTGGGTGAGCTGGCTGCCTGACCTACATTCCCCACTCTGCAGAAGAACCAAGCCCCATCCTTCCCATGGGCTCTGGGCTCTGGTCCCTGGCCCTGACGGAGTGGACAAGTCTCACTCAGACCTGTCCTGCTGGCCACCAGCTTGCCTCCCACTGCAGCCCAAGTGTCCCTTACAAACACAAGAGAGCCATGTCTTGCCTCCTAAAAATCTTCCAGGGGCTTCCTAATACACTGACAAGGGAAATCACTTGGCTGTCACTGTTCCAAGGCTCTCCATGATGCATCTCTGGCCACCTCTTAACCTTCATCTCTTTGCTGTCTTTTGTGACCTGGCGATATGTCCCCTTTGTCCCTGTGGCCTTTGTACTTATGATTATGACAGCTTCACATGACAGACTTTTTTTTCCCTTGTCATTCAGGGCCTGTTTAAATGCCAGCTCCTCAGAGGCTTGGCTTCCCAGACAACTTCTGTGAGCCCCCAGCCTGCTTCTGTCTGTGTCTTAGCCATGCATATATTAAACAGCTGTTGAATACCAATTAAGGGTGAGTGAACAGGGCTCTGGTTGCCACATGAGGTTGCTCCATGACAAAATCTTCACTTCACCTCCTCTTGAAGGAAAAGGAGAGATGCTTTGGCCAGAGAAAGAGCCAAGCTATGGAGGTCTGTCTGCAGCAAATGACTGCATCTAGCAATCCGTGGCTCCCATGATGCCTTGGGCATTGAAGCAGACCAACTGACCCAGAATCCCTGGCTTTTTCAGAAAGCTCCCAATGGAGCCCAGATTGCTAGCGTTAGTGAAGGTGTCCCCAGAGCTGTGTACCATGAGCCTGCACCCCGAGGTCAGCTCCGAGAAAAGTGCCTGCCTATGACACAAGCTCCATGACTCTGTACCGTCCTTGCCAGTCAACCCTCACTTGCTGAAGGGCTCCTTGTGCCTGCTGGTCTTGAAATTCCTAACCTTAGAGAGAGTTCATTTGCAATTAAAAGTAATCATATTTTGTTTTTCTCCATAGACAAAGGCCGGCTCCTTAGGCTCTTATAACGTTGACAGTGGTAATGAGGACTGAGGAGGGGAGAGAGGTGGGTTAAGTGCTTGCTATATGATCATGACGACCTGAATTCAGTCCCCAGAACCCACATGGAAATCCAGGCATGGGTACCATGCACTTCTAACCCCATCCCTGGGGAGGCAGAAAGAAGAGACCTTCAGGGCTTGCTGGCCAGCTGGTCTAGACTAGTCTGTGAGTCATAGCTAATAAAAGACCTGGTCTCAAAAACCTGGGGAACGGCAACCAAGGTTGACGTCTAGTCTCTGCATACATTTGCATGTATTTTCACATGTGGACACATACACCACTCTCTGAACACATGCACACACGTACATGTACAAAAATAAAATAAAAATAAGGACTAGGGGCTGGGGACATGACACAGCAGTTAAGGACATTGCCTGCTCTAGCAGAGGATCCAGATTCAGTTACCAAACTCCAGTCAGTCCCAGGGGATCCGACACCCGCTTCTGGCCTTTTGCAGGCACCATACATGAACATGGTATACAAACATACATACAGGAAAGACACTCATGCATGTAAAATAAAATAAAATATTAAAAGGACTAAGGAGAAGGCAGAGATTTACAGAGGAAGTCCTGGGTTGGAGGCAGGGCTGGGAGAGATGGAGGGAACAGGCAATGGAGACTCTGAGCTGGAAAACTCAGGAGCCTTAGGCCTTAAGAAGGCCGCTGCTGGTGAGGGAAATACACAACTGTGTAGGAAATTGGCATAATTAGGAAAAAAGTTGGGGATCATGGATTCTATGAAGTTTTGCTGCGTATTATGAATGCAATTGCTCACTAAGTGTTCTCTCAGGAGAGAGCAGCACATATGTATGAGGCTTTTGGGTTGCTCCTCCACACAGAATTAGGGCTTTTCTTATGAGACTCCTTCCTAGCCTTTTGAAATTATCCCCAGGGGAAGCCCCTCTCCAGCAACAGCCCCTCCCCAGCAACAGCCCCTCCAGGCTGCCCCTTCCCCAACAACAGCCCCTCCAGGCAGCCCTCCCCAACAACAGCCCCTCAGGCTGCTCCCTCCCCAACCACAGCCCCTCAGGCTGCCCCCTCCCCAACAACAGCCCCTTCAGGCAGCCCTCCCCAACAACAGCCCCTCAGGCTGCCCCCCTCCCCAGCAGCAGTCTCTCCAGGCTGCCCCCTCCCCAGCAGCAGGGGGCAGCCTCAGGGCTGATAGGCAGGGGCTGCAGTCAAGGAGTGCTTAACAAAAAGGGGAGGCCCCTCCACACTGGGCCTTGAGGGTCAGGGTCTTGTCCCTCAGGCCTCCTCTTCCAAGCCCCTTCTTCTAGGGGCTCTCTCTGTCAGCCCCACTGCACTGCTTCCTTGGCCACTTCACTGAATTTTCCAGAACACCCTTGGGCTAGAATAATTAACAGAAGCTTGAGTTAAGCTCAGACTTAAGATCACCTGCGAAAAATTAGCAACATAACACCATGGCTGCAAAGGTGGGCGCCTTCTGGCTCTGCCCTCCCCTGCCTCAGGGTCTGACCATCTCTCTCTTCTTCCAGACACCCAGGATGGCTCCTCTCTCTTTGCTTCCCACTCCTCCTCTGTCACTCTCCTTCTACAGGTAATTCACAGAAGAACTGAAGCCTCCAGCCCTTCCGCTGGCAGATCCTCTCAGCCTGGAGAGAAGCCTAGATCAGGATGACCTACCATTCCGCTCTTGTAAATGCATAATCAGGTGGCAGCTCCGTACCATCTTCTGTGGCAGGTGACTGATGGGGGGACATGAGTTGAGCGTGGTGGTGGTGGTGCTGGCGGCGGTGGCAGCTGTGAGGGTGGTAGCTGTCATCATCGTAATTATCGTGATTGTCGTCATGGAGATCATGATGGTCATGGTGAACACAGCGACAGAGAACAACCAACTCAAATGCCTGCTCTGGTCCTTTCCAATCCAACTTTTCCAGCCAGGGTGCCTGGACACCCATCTTTTCTATGGCTAGAGTCTCTCATCTTTATACCTATGACAACCCCTAATTCTTGATTATTGTGTGTTGGCAGATGCAGCTTGTCTATTTCCCAACCTCCCAGACCCAAAATAATCACACAGAAACTGTATTAATTACAACACTGTTTAGCCTATTAGCTCAGGCTTCTTATTAACTAACTCTTACATCTTAACCCATTTTTATTATTTTATATTTTACCATGAGGTTCGTGGTTTACCAGTAAGGTTCACAGTCATCTGTTTCCTTCGGTGGCTACATGGCAACTCTCTGACTCTGCCTTCTTTTCTCCTCTATCTCTGCTTGGAATTCCTGCCTTGCTCTATTCTGCGCTGCAATAGGCCCAAAGCAGATTCTCTATTAACCAATGGTTATAAAACATATTCACAGCATACAGAGGGGAATCCCACATCAATTGTGAAAATTAAAGGAGCCAAGTCCTGGTGCATTGCAGCTCTGAGAACACCAGCCATAACTAATGCTGGTTGTGAGCCTTTTGGGTGTGTTCTGCCCCATAAGGTCGCTGCTCACCCCTTGGCTTAGCCTGGGTTCTGTTGTTTTATTTTCTTTTACTGATGCCTACAAAATGAAGTCTGTTTAGGTCCAAACATGCCTTTGTAGTTCCAAAATCTGCCTCTTAACTGTCCCAATGAGGGTGGGCTGACTGCTATAATGAGGCCCCCTGGTCCCAGAGGTTTAACAGAATGGGTTATTTCTCACTCCTCTTATAGCTATTGGGTCATAGCCTTCCATAGTGATCCCGGGACCCAGCTTCAATAGCCCATGAGTCCTTTCCCCTGAGAAATCACAGAGAAGCGTGGTGTGAGGTAAGTTTAGATGCTTTTGAGGCAAAGTCTAGAAGTGGCAGACTTCACTTTATCTGTGTTGCTTGGCCAGACTTCAACCATTTGCAGATAGTAACAGTAAAAGAGACAAGGCGGTTCAAAGAAATTGGGGGCAGCATCATGCTGCAGACGGATAGATGCCTTGTACCTTTTTTTTCCCACGTGGGAAGAGGGGACCACAGAGCTCCTATTTCTCAGCCTTAACTGGAAGAAGTTCATAGCCCAGGGTGCTCTCCCCCTGGAATCCCTGAGCTGGTTTGGAGGAATGGTCTCAGCCTTGACTAGAACTTCATTTTTCTCTCTTTGGTGTGATGTTTTCCACCATGACCTTCTCCACATGTGGAGAGGCTGGTCCGGACTCTGGGGTGGAGCAGTAGGGAGTTAGACAGTAAGGAGTCAGTAGGCCACAGTCTGGCAGCCAGACTTGGAAGCTACGAAACCAGGACAAACACACAGTTGGTGCAAGATGCCCAGTCTCACTGCCTAGGCTGACCAGAGGGTAGCATCAACGGTGGGGGCAGGTGCTTGATTGAACTGGTTCTTCCTGAACAGACTGCATTTCTATCTTCAAGCTACAGCTGAAGGGAGCTTTGAAAAGACTACGGGGAGACCCCACCAACATCCACGCAGGGAGTGGGGCTCACAGGCAGAAGTTTGTGTCAGGATTCACCCAGATCAAGATAGAAGCCTGAGTACCCAGTCTGAGGTTTCTCCCCTCCTCTTGCCTTGATCTGGACCCCATCCCTGCTAGGAACTTGGAATCCATTTCAGGGAGGATTCGCTTTCTGCTCATTTTTCCTTTACCATGCCCAGATGTCTGCCTAGAACACCCTCCCAGGTCCCCAAAAGTCAGCTCCAAGGTGCTTACAGTTGCTGCCCTGAGCCCTTACCCTTCTGCTGTGAAAGCAACTTCCACCCACCCTTCTACCCATCCATCGCCCATCGATCCATCCGCCCACCTACCCATCCCACACCCTGGATGCCTCTGTGGGCTCCTGTTTCCATGGTTACTTTCAGGGCCTGAGTCTGCTCTGGGTTTGCTGAATGATTCCCTTGCTCCAAGCTGTTCCTCATGACAGCCTTCCTGCTGGACCCAAACCCTAGCTCGCTTTCGAGGTCCCACCCTGCGTAGAGACCCCCACCCACATTGCTCACACACCTCTCAAGGTGAACGGTTTCTTGGATTAAAAATAAACCCCAAAGTTCTCCAGTGTTTGCCAGTGAGTCTGTCTGGAGACTGCCATGGGAAGTCAGATAGGGTTCTCAGAGGTAGAGAGAAACTTGAAAGAGAGGGTCCCTGGCAAAAATTATAAAAGCTAGCTTTTATTGGATACTCATAAACCAGATGCTGTCCTGAGGATTGACATCTAGGAACGAGGTTAATTCATATGGCAGACCTGCGGGGAATGCACTGTGGTTATCTGAAGGGAAAGAGGCACAGAAAGCTTAAGAGCCGTGGTTAAGGATGCAGAGCTAACCAGTGCAGACTTACTCCTGGACGCCGTGCCTTAAACACCATGCTCCCAGCTTCCCTGCTGCCATTCCTCCAACCTAGGGATTCTGCAATTTTCCCTGAATCATTTTTTTTTCTTTCAAGACAGGAGGTTCCGGAACACCTCCCCAGCACACAGCCCTGCTCTGAGAAGGACAAGTACCGTATGTTGAGAGTACCCTTTCCTAATCTAGGCCTCTTGGGAACAGCTGCCAGCAGCACTAAAGCTTGGGTGGGCTGCAGCTGTTCTGGGGAGGAGTCCCTTGCCCCCTGGACCCTGAGTGGGTCTGTCTGGACTCTGGAGGTTTCTTCTCCAGGGCAGAGTCAAGCAGGAACTTGTCCTCAGAGGCCTTCAGGAGGGTGGGAAGAAGCAATCCCATCAGATAGATACCCAGCTGAGGGAAGACACAAGATGTCCCTACGAGTGATAGAAAACCAATTCACACTCACACTCTTCCCTTGCAGCCAAAAGATGAAGTTAATTTTTCATTTCTCTGCTTACGTGAAGCCCAACTAAACATAGGCATCCAGGAATGCAAACAATGACTGGATTTTCTTAATTTAGGGCAGTTTTAATTAAATCTTGCTAAAATGACAGAGGCTTGGATATTTTTATCACAGTGGGAAGCTGTATGATTTGGGATAGAGTGAGGTAGGGAACATGATGCTAAAACACCCACCTCAATTCAGATGGCCTCCCAGGCCAGCCCCTGAGGGACGGTTATTCTCATTGTCCTTGCTCTAGTCAGTCTTAAAGGACTCCAGTTCCTCTGCACTGGACTCTTTCTAAGTTGGTTGAGGCTGGAAAAAGAAACTATGAAATGACTTGCTGGAAGAGAGGTTTTTGCATTACAGGAAAAAAATAAAGGACTTATCAGACAATCATAGCGCAAATATTAGGAAACCAACCTCAGAGCTGTCAGAGGGAATCTCATGTCCCAGCACTGAGGACGTGTCCATATTCAGGCTTTCTCTATCTCCAGGGCCCTTGACACGATTAACCTTCGCTTGTTTCTTCCATATTTGGAGGGACGGTGTGACTTGCTATGGAAAATGACTTGTGACTTGAAGTGATGTGTCATGTCACGTATGGGCTGGCACGTCACGTATGGGCTGGCACGTCACGTACAGGCTGGCACATTTCATTGTCAGAGTGAGAGTTCCATGCTCTGCAGGGGAATTCCCTGCAAAGAGCACCTGGATCCCTGTGTTGCCCTGCAGAGATCAGCAGCCCTGAGTGAGATAAGAAGCAGCTTGAAAGAAAAGCTAGGGGTAGGTTCTATCATCGCTGAGAGTTGAGAGCCAGTTGGTGGTTACATCCACCGGGTCTCTCTTCTCATGAGGAATTCAGTCTACGATGCTGTTTTGGTGAGCATGGTGCAATAAGACCACCTTATTTTAATTATTGTACATTAGATTATTTTGGACTTTCAAAAATCATCTGTCCAGTTTAGTCTAGAACAGGGAGAAGCTTACCCTCGCTGAGGCTAAGTAAAACTGGCGGGAAGTAGATATAACCTCTTAGGTCACAGCTTGCATGTCAGCAACGGGAAAAAGGCTGGGAAACACAGACTCCCAGGGAGGGCTACGTGGAAGAGAAGAAGGAATGAGAAAGTGTCTGAAAACCAAACAGTAATAAGTTTCTCTAGGGGTGGGGTGTGGTTCTGGGTCTCGTGCTGCCTAATGTGTGTGGAGCTCCGGGTTTAGTTCCTGGTCCCACACCAGACAAAACAGAAGTTTTTTCTGGGTGATAGGCTGCATCAAGAATGTCCTCGTTACGACATTGAAGTTGCAGTGATTCTGGTACAATAAACGGATGCAGCATGGTAGGAGATGTTCACGTTCAGAAAGTTCTGAACTATGAGCCTCTTCCACTGCGAGCTGCTGCTTCTCCTTTAGCACACCCTTCCGTTGTCTCAGAATTCGCTAACACCGAGCAGAAGAGGAAGAAATAATGTGGAATACTCTTATAGTTCCTGCCTACAACTAATGCAAAGTCTATCCACCGGTATTTCATTAGTCAAAACCCAGTCACATGACCACCTCTAATGCCTGGAAAGGGTGGGAACCCAAGGAAGGAGAATCAGGCTTGACAAATCTTACCAGACTATGTGATAGGAGGTTTACATTCTTCCAGAGTTGATTTAGGCTGTAATCTCATAAAAAATGAGCCACTAGTAAGGATACAGTAATGGTGCTTGAGAATGAATGACGGCAGATACACAAAGATAGCACTGCTTGGAGGAGTGCACAGGATAAGGTGTAGAGACAACGTAGAGGAAGACGGTGGGACCTTGGGGGTGACAGTAACGCAAGCATCTAGGGCTGCCTGGGAGAGGAACAGCTGGAGAACCGCATAAACGGCTGTGCACGCACGCTTCAGCATTGCCGGGACATAGATGATGATGACAAGTAGACCCAGCTCTCCACAGCTGACATCCTGGGGACTGATGAGTGTGATTTTTGCCTAAGGTACAATCTTCTACTTTTTGGATTAAGGATTAAAGTAATAATCATAGTCCTGAGCCACAGAAACACTTCCTGGGATAACTAAATCTTTGGCTTCTATACTAACAAGTGTCGGTGAATCAGACAAAAGCAATGAAAAGCGGGGAAGGTTGAAACAAGCAGTGGAACCTGCTCTGACATCAAAATTACTGTTTTACAGGAGAACATGGTTTTCAGCTCCCAGAAGAGTAGACTCAAATGAATATGGGGCCTTGCGGCCTGGTTAAGTGGACAGCGTCTACAAAAATCTCTTTTTCAAACTATATGTCAGTGTTAGATACAGTCCATAAAGACACAATTACAATGTGAAGTGTCCTACCCTGCCCACCTGTGTTTGACCACTTGTTGTCTGAGAGGTTGTGAGAACCTTTAGGAGATGTGACTGGAAGGACTGAATCACTAGGGGGTGGACCTTGCGAGTCATAATCCGCCCAGTTCCAGCCTTACCCTTTGCTTCATGGTCTGCTGAGGTGGACAAGCCTTGCCACAGACTCCCACCGCATTGGACTGTATCCCCTAAAACTGTGAGCTAACGCACAAACCCATCTTCCCGTAGACTATCAGGTGTTGGCTCACGGCACCCTGAAAGCACAGACATGAACGCTGTTTTAAGAAACGCGGTGTTTTTATCTAGGAGAGAATCAACAACAAACACGCAAACACTACTTCAAGTTATTGGCCCGTTGTGACAGGGATCAGTTGCCATGGGGACCCACCGGCACGGCGTGGGGCTGCTACTGTGAGACTTGCAACCATGTTGCCTTTGAATCATATGCATTAAGTGCTGCTCGAAATGCAAAACCTTCACAGGAAGGTCCACGCAAGGAACCCGAGAGAAGGACTTTGAGCAATGTTAGTAGTTCACCGGGAGGTTTCAGGCGTGACGGAGGAAACACCATGAGGTATTGTGCGTGCTGAGGATTTGCAGCTTTAAAGCCAGCAAATGTCTGATTTAGTGGCTGTCCATCTTACTGCTCCAGAGGGAGAGCAGCCAGGATTTATATAGCGCATCTGTAACTAGAAGTGTGTCACCAGCACAGACGTCTTCCCGTGCGGCTGAGGGAGGAGGGGCTGCAGTAAAGCCTCCCCCAGGGGAGCCATAGGAGCTAGCGAGGATAATTAGAAGTACTCGTACCAATCCTTGTGGGAGAAAGATCAGCGACCTTCGGCGATGAGGGACGGCACAGCCTGAAAGCTGATGTTAGACTGGGTGGGCTTCCTCAATTTCCTTCATTGCTGTAACCAATCAAAGCCGTTTGACTTCCCTGTGAGCAAGGTTGACCAGCACAGATCAGGCTGCCCTTGAGGGATAACTACACCTTTAAGCAAGACTCATAGGTAGTGGATGGAGCCACAAACTAGGGACGTCTGGAGAGTCCTAACCCAAAAAGCAATTCCTACTCTACTCTGCCATCTGCAGGAG
Organism: Chionomys nivalis; assembly: GCF_950005125.1. Taxonomy (NCBI): domain Eukaryota; kingdom Metazoa; phylum Chordata; class Mammalia; order Rodentia; family Cricetidae; genus Chionomys; species Chionomys nivalis. Next base: position 1,893,585 of record NC_080102.1, on the reverse strand, counting down.
ATGAAGGTGAAGGCCAGGGGCACATAGCTCTTCCTGTGTTTTCGCTGGGAGGGAAGCTGAGCCATCAGTGTCTCAGGGTTTCTTTGCACCAAACAATGCTGAGTCAAACAACCTTCTAAGATTTTCCAAACCTCTCTCAGCTGCGTGGTTAACAACCACCAAGATATCCCATTATCTCTAGATCAGGGTTTTTTAATTTCTCCCCTAATATCCAAAATTAGAAACAATATGGAAAAACTTCAGAAATATGAACATAGAGAAAATAAATAAGACTGATTCAAGGGCTTATATCTAAGTGAAATCTGATCCCTGAGCCTCTCACTTGAATCACTTATTTCTTCCTGGGTGTGTGGCACTCTCGAGCTAAGGAGGGGACCTCTGTGTTGGGGAACACGAGTGCTTTCTCTACCACCCAGCTTGGCCCAGAAATCATTTCATAGACGAGGTGTAGGAGATTGCCCTGAGCTCAGACGACTGGGAATGAGTCAGAAGAACCAAAGGGCACAAGGCCACAGAGTTGTGTTTTTTAAGCCTTAAAGTTGAACCACATGGGTTGGCGCGTGGGTAACAACAGGACAGAAAATCTAGAATTAGAAAATTCAATTTGCAGAATGCTGTAGCTGAGTCCTAAGTGGGATTTGGAGATTGGCTGTTGGTCGCGCTGGTCTGTGGCGCTCTGGGTCCCTGTTTGTATGAAGTGTAGGTGGGGGTCTTACTTGGCCATACAGCATGGAAGGAGTTGGTGGTGGAGTTGCCTTGGCAGAGAAGAGAAGAGCAGGCTGAAGAGAAGGGGATAATAGAGAGTCAGTTTCTCTGGGGCCTCCCATGCTGGCAGAGAGCTCATACAGAAAACCAAACAGTTGACACGCTGGGTACATCAAGGCTGCCGCGGAGCTAATGGAACATCATGGGATATCCTGGCCTCCTCTCTCTGCACGGAGCCCATTACAGCTCTTGCATATCATGAGTTGGTGCCTGTGGACACTTCCTCTTCACCACTAGTAATTGAATTCTTCAAGGGACATGAGCAATACTGGGTTTCCAGAGCGTCAGCTGAAGGATCCCAGGCTACGGGGCTTGGTCAACCGTTTAAGGATGATGGACCCTGTGGGAGAAAGAAAAGCAAAAGAACTCCAGGTCACTGGTTCTTTTGTAGTCTCGAGAAGGGAAACTAAGTTAAAGAAAAAATAGGAGTCTGCATAGCAACGGAGACATTCTCTTTCAAACTTAAAATTGGGTCATACGGTAGGTGACACGGTTGGATAATAGGATCGTGTAACTAAATTCAGGACTGGCCTAGAAAAAAAAAATTGCTAAAACAGAGCCAGGTTAGCCTGATTGAAGGTCTCGCTTGCTGAGATTCCTGGCCATGCACACTTGTTTATCCAGCCTATTGTCTAAGCAGAACAGGAACCCACAGACTGTTTTATAATGGCAGTAGGAACTTTGCCAGCCAGCGGCTGGCTTTGCATTATTTTGTGATCTAAGGTTTTGAGGAGGTTGTGTCACCAAGGTCTGTTTAGAATGCAAATGATTGCTTAGTCTCATAAAGGTTTTAAGAGTGTATTTTAATCATCGAGTCTTCCCCTAAGCTCAGCATCATATTCATGAATAAATTGTGGTGCCTTTGATTCGACAGAAATTGGGTGGACTCGCTGAATTAATGCACTTTTCTTTTCTTCTGGTCCTTCTCAGAACCGTGGCAATGTGCACTGCCGTCAGCTTTGTGAAATGCAGATGAAGTATAATTTCCCAAAATTGATCTGTTCAACATCACTGAGTTTCAGCTATTTGCATTCTTATGCCAGAATCAAATTTAGCTTATTATTATTGTCGTGGAAAATAATTATAATCCTTTAATTGTCACAGTGCTTGACAATTTAAAAAATTCACCAATCTTCCTTAGTTCCTCCTTTATGCTAACCTTGAGGACTAAGCAGAGTTGGGTTATCACCCGGCCTCCAATCCCAAAACTAGTCTTTGTTTCCAGAGGGATCAACTGAGGTTCCCAAAGGCTAAGTGACTTTCTCTAGCCAAGGATGTCTGCCCATCCCACGGTCTGGCCAAGGTCTGCAAGGTGAGCTCAGTCATCTTTAGTGTGTAGTTTACTCTGGGAAGGACGGATGTGGGCACACTTCCCGACAAAGGGATAACACCCATGTGGCCCTTTTCTCCTCCCATCTCTGGGTGATGCAGATTCTATCTGGGGGTCTTGAAGTCCAGTAGGGCTAGATTCTGACTAAACAAGCTTCTCCTTCAACCAGCCTGGAACTCCGGGCCTCAACTCACAGCACACACACAAATACACACACGCAAACACATTACATGTGCACATTCGTATGTGCCAGCAGATGCTAGCTCCTCTAAATGCAAAATCCGTAGCAGGCTAAGAAGAAAATGCCTCTTTCCCAGCAGTGGCTATTTTGGTCTTTAAAATCAGCCCCTGCCACAAGGTCATGACAACTTGCTCTTCATATCTAAACTTCGCAATGCCCGAGTCCTTGACTTTCATTCCCTGGTGGTTCTCACTTGCTGGTGGTCTTATACATAGCATTTGGTTCCTTCAGCCCCTGAGCCTCTCTCTGCTTGGCATGTCCTCCCCCGCTTCCCCCTTTAGTGATCCTTTTGCCCAGAAGATATTAGCAATGCCCTAGGACTGTTTCTATTCGGTTCTTGTGCTTCCCCAGCATCTCGAACCCCGAGTGGGGTAGTATGGGATGGCCAGGTATCAGTGGTGTGCTCTTCTGTCATACGGCACTGCTGGGAATCACCTCTGCTGCCAACTGGTCCAACTTCCTTACAGAAGGGGATGTTTCCATTTTGTGTGTTGTAGGATAACTAGATCAAACATGCCTGAGTATCGATGACAGACACTCCAGAAAGAATCAAAATACCCCACCAGTTCTCTGGAGAAATGGCACACCACCACACACACACACACACACAAGCCAAAGACTTGGAGCCTTGAAACCGATAGTCTGGAGGCAAATATCTGGTTCAAGTTCAGGGAGAGTGAAGCAGACCAGCGGGTCTCAGTCCTTTCTCCCTCTATCTCATGTTCTCAAGAGGACTGCATACCTCCAAGCTATGTCTGAGGAAGGAAAAGACAACGGCAAACTTTCCCTCCTAGCTCATTGGTTGATAATGAGTCATATGACCACTTCTAGCTGCAAGAGTTGTTGGAGAGACGGAAAACAAAAACCCAGCATCCTTTAACCTTTCTGAGTCCCTACGACTGACACAAATAAGAGAAAGGGGAATAAGAATGGAGGATTGATTTAATCAGATTTAAAGGGGAAAACATCCAGAAGGAAGTCTGTATCCTTCATACCCACAAGACTTTGGGTCTCTCCCAAAGACCAGGTGCCTACTGTGTGAAACATTAGAATGCATGGGCCCATAGAGATATAAACATTCATTCAGCAGACACACGTCAGGCTGAGCGCCCATCCGAAGCTGTGCAGAGGTCATCCTGGACAGGAGCGGTTCTGAATGGCAAGATGCCAGAAAGGAAGGTTTCTGTGAGCTGAAGGCAGTATAAGATGTTACTAGGCTGTGGGGTATCTATCTTTTAACTCACACCTGAGGGCATCTTTCAGATGGAGATAAATTCCCTGCAGTGGTAGAGTTATCACTCCACATCACCACATCACCATCATTTAGCACAGGCTTACTGTGCCCCACTGAGTTCCAAGGACTCTAATGGACGCTCTTGGGTGATGTTTTCCCATGCAGAACATCAGCAGTGAATTCTTTGGATGTCTTAGCCAAGTAGAAGGTAGACTAAGGTTATGGGAATTTGCAGACTTTCCAAGGACAGAAGGCCCTTCTGAGAAAGCAGGGCCAAGAACAGGGGTTCTGGTGCCTGACAGCCCTGGGTTCCATTGGAAGGTTGCGCTGCAGGCACAATCATAGGGCACAGCAACAGGGCCTCCTTTTCCCTGCCATCAAACTGGGAACTGAAGAGATTAAAGAGTGGCTGGACAACAGGGCAGACTGTCTGCATTCAGAACTTGTCCTTGACTTGACCGTAGCTTTTATGTGATCGGCTTGTGAAGTTCTAGTTATGTACGGCTCTTGTAGCCAGCCTGTTATATGGGCGGATGAGAACCTACTGTCAGGTTTCAAAGCGGCCACAGGGGGATGACCTAAGTGACTTTGCTGTGTAGCAGAGGAGCAAGACGGAGCATTCTAGCAAGAGGACAGAGCTGGAGGCGGCGGTGGTCACTGTAAACAGAGGGGACACATTGGAAAGGAATAACGAGAAGAGGAGTCCCCAAGTTCAGTCTCTAGCCCTTGCCCTAGAGTTTATCTGACCCCCTAAACAGTGCACACAGAGATCTGGAACTGCCACCCACGTAGCTGAATGTGAGGCTTCTGTTCAACCAAGTCATTCACTGCTGAGAAAATATAAAGCAAATCTGCATATATCCCCACAGCCACTCTGGATGGAAGAAACAATTTCTACCACTTCAGAGGTGTTTGCAGCCCAGACAGTGGGTGCCCAGGTACGTCCTCTGGCTCTTATCTACCTGTGCTATAGTATCGCAGCAGCTCTGCCTACAGAAACCTGCTGTTTGTGCCTGAAGCAGGCCAGAGGGACACCACGGTGAGTAGGGGTCCCCAACTCATAACAGTTACAAACAGTATCGTTATTCCAAAATAACGAGAGGAGAGGTGGCTGACTCCAGACTCTTGCCAAACCCTCCCAGTAAGATCAGTGTCTTTTAGTGCCCACCTCTCACTGGCTTTTCTCTCTTCCACCACACATGCTTCCCGGATAGCATCTCCTAAGATCACCTTGAAACTGCTTGCCTCTAATCTCAAGGGATGCTTCTCCTAAGATGCTGGGGCAATCTAGGCTCAGATAATAAAGCATGGCATCTAGGGTTGCCAGGTAACCTCCTATCCTGGACTTTGCCTGAGCCCTGGAGTCAAGGGTAGTCATAAAGGCAGGGTCTGGTGGATGGGTTGTTTGGGAAGGGAGGACTTGGCTGCTCTTGGCCTCTCTCAAGAACGAGCAGCTGAAGGGGCAGCGGAGTGACAGACTGATAACCCAGTTGTGAATTCTCTTCAAAGGAAAGGTCAGAGCCTCCCTGGTGTCTTCCGCCCAGTATGGGTCTTCCACCTCAGCATCGGGAAGGGGCCAGCAGATGCTGGTGTCCAGGGGTTCTGCTATGGAGAACTGGCTCCATGTCCCTCCTAGGAAAGAGTGACTTTCCACCTGATGAAGTCCCCTCAGGTTCAGAGGACAGACAGACTGCTCCCAAGCACATCCCCCTTCCCCAGATGGCCCCAGCAGAAACAGCTCTCAGGGCTCAGGATAAACACTCCAGGGGAGACAGATGACTCAAGCCGGCTGAGCTCACCAGGAGCCGGCTACCCCCCGGGGTGGCTGGAAAGCAAAACTCTCTTGATCTACAGACAGGCAGAGAGCCTCCTTTATGGCTTTTCTCTGCCCTCCAGGGACACAGAATTTTGCCTTCCTCACAGAACCCATCCCCACCAGGCAAACAAACCAATCACAGACTCCAGAAGGCTCCCGCCTCTTCAGCTCACTAAAGGAGATGAGTGAACAGTGTATCAGTCACTGGGTCTGGCTCAAGAATGCAGGTCCCAGGGAGCCTCTTCACAGAGAGATGTCAGTTTGGATAAAGGATTCAGTTATATATCCAAACTTTTCAGAGAGTTGGGTGGACCCAGATTCAGATCCACAGTTTTCTTCTCATCAACATCCCTTATGCAAAAGGCTGCGACTGTAACAAACCAAGGTGTCTCATGGGTGCCGTAGGATTAGAGGGCTGTGTTTATGCAGCTGCTGTGCAAATCAAAGCTGCATTCATGCTAATGATGCCTGGGGAAAGGCTTGAGCAGCAAGGATAGTGTGATCCCTCCTCATGATATATCCAACAAAGCATCTTCAGACGGGGTGTTCATGGCTCCAAGGGCACAGATCATGAGAGAGGCCACCAAGGGGAGGCTATACTGCCTTCTTGACACAGCTTCTTAGTAAGCCTGTAGAGTGATTTCTATTGCATCCTGTTAGTCAAAGCAGTCAAAAGACTCACCCAGGTTCATGAGGAGAAGACCCAGCCACCATCTCCCTAGGGAAGAGTTGCAGAGATCTAGAATGAGTTGTTGTGGCCATTTTTGGAAAATACAATCTGCCATTAGACATTTCACAGATGCTGAGGGGCAGGGCGGTCCTCAGCTGATATCTGAGTTACAATCAAGAAAAAAAAAAAAGAGCACTACTATTTTTTAAGACAAAATATTAACAGAATTAGACTTCAATTCAAACTAAGATCATTTGGAAGAATAGGGATAATGAATAGAGACTTTTATTATGGCAGATTTACCAGAATCGACTGTGAAAATCATAATGAAAATGTACAAGCCATAAGAAAAATGTTTCTCTTTTGTTCAGAACTTTCTGGATAGGGCCAGCTGTGCTGGAAGTACACCAGGAGAGACCTGGAAGGGGCCCCCAAGTCAGGCCAGACCTTGGCTGTTGGTAGGGACTGCCGAGGAGGAGGTCAGGGCAGATCTGGCTAGAGTGGAAAGGACAAGTCATAGCAGTCTTCTAACCATCACCTGCTCTCCTGCACATGGTCTCTCACCAGTGACACCTTAGGGACACGGACTTGAGGGCCTGTGAGTCTCCTATTCTACCTGGTGCTTCAGCAAGTGAGTCAAGGGCTTGCAGACCTTGGCCTCTTCTTACCATGGTGATGCTAGAGACCATCTTCTGCAAAGGCTTCTCCACACTGGGTACTCATGCCCGTCCCCATTGCTCTGGCTTTCTGATAAGCCTGCATTGTGAGTTCCTGTAGTAAGACCTGGAGTCCCTGGCGAGTGACCTGGATGGACCCTCAGATCATATAGACTGGAATGTGGGGAAGCTGCCCTTTTTCACCTTACCTTCCACAGTCTCAGGGTTGAAGCAGGGGAGTGGCCTTCATGTTAAGAGAAACCATGAGACTGCATTTGGGCTCAGAGAGAAAGAAAACTTTGATTAATGGGAGTGGAGTTCCAGCAGTGATACACATTTAAAAACTGATCCTAATTCGGCTTCAGCTCTCTGGGCAACAAGACCAAGAGAACTCCTCTCTCAGCACCCAGTCATCTCCTCTCTCCTCCCAGATCCTCATGGCTGACATCCTATGTCCTCTGGGACTCATCTGCCTTTCCATAAACCACACCTCCACCTCCCACACCCCAATTGACTGCTGACCTCACGGTGATGCTTTGACCACTTCTTATTACGGATTCTGTGGGTTTGGAGGGCAGTAGGTCAAGGCTCCCTGTCTTCTCTTTAATACATTGTCGTGGTGTTCTTTTGTAGACACCTGTAATGCAAGGCCCACAAAGACCTCAGCCTCTAAGACTTACAGTGCCTCTCATTTTGTCGATTTGTTTCACAGGTTGGAAAACTGAGGCCCAGAGAAGGGAAGAGGATTTTCTGCCAGTCTATCAGCACCTCTAGTAGGACTAGCAGAGATGCCGACTTGGGGTGTGGCACATGCCTGATCCCCCTACAGCTCCCTTGCTTGCAATGGGCAGGCCACTCCAGAGATCATGCCAAGGAGTGTCAAACAGGAACACGTCTTCCTCCTTGAAATATGTTACAGATCAGCAGACAGGCCCCTCAAGACCCCAACAATGCAGTTTGCCCAAAGCCTAGCACACAACAACTCAGAAACATATGTGGTGAGCAATAACAGTCATAAATTTTATGAGATTATGTGTTCCTAATGTGAGATTTCAAGCTGATGTGTTTGTTGCGCTATGCCAAGCTTCAGTGTGATTCAATCAAGTGGTACTTAATCTTCCCTTGTTTCCTCTGGGTGAGGGTGAGTCACGGAGCATGTCTCTGGTCCAGTCTGCTGAGCTAATTTACCCCAAGTATTCTGATGGAGCGGTGATTTGTTTCCTCTGAATGTTCAGAGTTTATTTGCTTATATCATTAGCAGAGTCTGGACCACATGTAGTGAAAGTCTGCAGCCATGCGAAGGCCTAGGACGTCCCTGAAGAGTCAGCCAGGAACAGGGGGTACGTCGGGGCTGTCACAGCTTCTTTCACTCCCAAACTGAATCATGTGCAATGCTTTACATGTCTGTTAACTGCAAGACTTAACTCTGTGTCGTTTCTCACAGAGAAAGACAGCTTGACCACTTCCCTGCATCTCTAAGTCCATACCCAATGGGTCTGGAATGAAGAGAGAATATTGTCTTCTCATGGAAAATGAAAAAAAGGCCTGGTCCTTTTGTCTAAGGCTGGGAGTGGGTCCAACCATCAAGTTTGTCCCCTAGGGAGACGATGGGACCATGCAGATGGAATCTTGAAGAAGTGGTCAAAGCCTCACTGTCTCTTGGACTAAGAATAGTGAGACTCATTCTACACTTGACAGCGAGGGTTTAAGGACCTTCTGCTGTTACAGGGATGGGAGAGATGTAGCCTGTGGGCTTGGGGCAGGGGTGAGATTTCCTGTGACTTCTCCTTTGATCATGGTGCCAACTGTCCCAATTTTCCTGGGATTCAGAAGTTTCCCAGGGTGTGGAGCTTTCAGAACTGAAACATGGAAAGTTCTGGGCAAAGCAGGACATGCTGATTACTCTAACTTTAATGTCCCTTGACTTTGGCAACCTAGGCCTTCAGATTTAGTCAGAACACTGGGCTGGGAATGGGAAGGCCACTGTCTCCTCAAACAGCTACTGCCTGGCCTCTGTTTCTGGGAAGAAAGGCCTCTCCTCCGGTTTCCATCTCTGACTGCGCTAGAACTCACACTACGATGTAATTAGCATAACAGTATTCAGGGATGAAGCCTTTAAGAGGGGCGAAGCTCATGAAGCATCACATTCATGAATGGATTAAGGTAATAGTAGCCTATCAGTGGAGGCTAGTTCCCCTGGCAGCGCCTCTAACGAAGTCCTGCCCCTCAGATTCCCTTTTCCAGGCACTTCCATGTCTCCATCATTCAGACACAGTGCAGGAATTGTGCCGTGTGCTTGCCTTCCAAGCCTCATCAACTAAAGAAATAAATTAAATTTCTAATTTACTTAATCTGTGGTATTCGGTTACAACAAAAGAAAACGGACTAAGACATAAGTGCCAATATCTCGGTGGAGACCTCCAATTGCCCTGCACTGCGCCCCCCGTGCCTGCGCTCTGTGTGCTGGCACTCAGTTCGCGAGCTTCAGGCAAGGGGGCTGGAGGTTAAAATAAACAGACACACACAGACAGAGAGACAGCCACACGAGTCATCCTTGAATTCCCCAAGAATGCCCCCTTTATTGTGTTCAGGGGCAGATTATATAGAGATAGCCACGCCCCAGCCAAACCCACCAGAAACCACTCTCCTGCCATCAGGAACTCCTGAAGGTCTCCTGCTCAGAGCAGCTGTAGGCACTCAGATCAGGGGATTACAAGAAATTCAGGATCTGGGGTCTCACTGCTCCCAACACATAAGCTTGTTGCTCTCCCACTCAAGAGTACAATTTACCCTTCATTCTCTCCGGCATACACCCTTAGAACTCTGTTAAGGGAGCTAAGGGAGACAGCTGCCTTTCCTGTCAGTGTGAGCGCTGGAAGGCTCTGTCTGTGCTCACAGTCTCTGGGGAGGGGAATTGTCTCTCCTCTCTCTCCCTCCCTCCCTCCCTCCCTCCCTCCCTCCCTCCCTCCCTCCCTCTCCCTCTCTCTCTCTTCTCTCTCTCTCTCTTCTCTCTCTCTCTTTTTGTGTTTTAGTAATAAAACTTAGAACACACTATGGTAAGCCCTTGGGGACTAAGACTAATACCCAGATTCTACTTTATTTTATGTAAGAGTTGGAGTTCTGAAGTCCAGACTCCGACACTTAATTTGACCTTGAGAATTAGTGTAACCTCCTTGGACCTCAGGTCCCTAATGTGTAAGATGGGGCATGATAGCAAGGTTAGATGCGGGATTAAGTTAGTTAATCACAAAAAGCTTAGAATAAGACTTGCTACATAGTAATTGCAGAAAACATGTTACCCGTTGTATTCAAAAGAAGTGGCAGGGTCGAACCTGCTAAGTTATTTGGTGTGGCTGGCGGTGTGCAAGGCTGTCCTGGTGTGGTCAGATGCTGACACGAGTGGGAAACTCCACTCTAGCAGCGAGCGGGCTCAGGGTGGCTCTAACAGCAAGCAGACCTCAGTGGACTGATCCGATAGGTGGGATCGCACCTCTGTGCTGTGCCTGCTGCAGGTCTGGATGGCTTCTGGGTCTGCTCCCCTCCACGGCATGGTGGCTGTCACCTCTGCCAGCTGTTCCTACCGTACTCCCTTTCATTCCTTCCTGCCACCAAGTCACTGACTCCCGGGATTCTCTGGACAAGTCGCTTTGAGTTTAGACTTAAGTGTGGACCATAGGAATCGACACTTATTGCTGAAGATGAGGGCTGACAAAAGGTCAGAAAAGATCAGCAGCCATGGGTTTCCAGACACAGAAACTGAAGGCTATCAGGGGTGAAGCCTGCTCCTGTGCTGTGAGACAGCTTGCCTTCCTCAGGGGTGCGGGTTGCAAGGCACTGTCTTACCAGATCCCAGCAGGAGGCAACTCCCTGAGTTTCACCCCACTTTCCATTGGCCACAGGAATATCTGCAGACGCTTAACGTCTTCCGATGCACCCCAGGGCGGTGTGTTGAGGTTCGGCTCTTGTATTATTTTGGATCTGTATGGCATTAATCTTACTTAATATAGCTTGCCAGATTAGTCCCAAGAAAATAAACTTAATAGTGGATGTTTTTGAAAGTGTACCTTTGGCTTGGATTTTATAATCTATGTCCTTATTAATATACCAAAATGTTCTTTTAAAAAATGCACAGAATCTCATTTAGTTTTTTTTTTTTTTTTTCTGTAATGGCAAAGCTTCATCTTTCCTATCATGCACTTGACAATGGTTCAAACTCGTGTCTGGTAAATGTGTATCTAGCACGTGCCGCAGCTGTATATACCTTGAGTGGTACAAACATTGTAATATGATGTCAGAAGAGCGCGTTACCACATATTCACTCCCAAGATGGAAAGATTCACAGTTGAGGGAGAAAAACTGTCCTGAGGTCATTGCAGAGAGCACTCCCTCGCCTTGCTTTCCAGGCATAGCCAAGGCACAGGAATAGGCCTAGGCCCTCGATTGTTTATTATTGATAATTTAGATAAATTGTCTAATAACACACTGTTTATAATCCTTCTCCAGAGGTGTCTTTTAATGAAAATAATCCACAATGTGTTTATGTTCAGAAATATTTGCATTTGAGGAACCTAGAAATCCAACAAAAAGTGCCCATGTTCCCTTTCCATCAGGGGTGTGTCTCATGAGGAAAGCCAAGGTGAGAGCTAAACTAGCAAGGCGCTGGAGCCCTTCTGACTCTGTTGAGACTGCCTTCCTTCACCGCATCTGCTGCGATTTTGTTTACATTTGTATTTCATTCCTTAAGTAGGCATAATATTATTTCCTGTTGGTACTTATATTACGCATTAATGTTCTGCCGTAATATTATCAAATTTTGCTCTGGCTTTTGCCAGATGGATACAATTTCTATTGTCATATCCCTGCTCAAAAAGTTTTGGGACTGGCCCTCTAAACAGAGGATTCAACTTGCCAGAGATTAAACCATGTATAATCAATGTTCCTCAATAGTACAACAATTGTTTTCCTCATGGTTATAATTCATCAGCAACTGATATTTTTATTTAAAAAAAAAAAAAAAAAAACTCAGCTTGCTTGCACCATAGTAGTGAGGGTGGTTAAGGGATGCTATGCTAGGAGCAGTGACCAGATTTTATCAGGCTGACACATGTTGGGGGAAGGGTCGCTTGTTTGGTTCCAGGCCACCTGGCTATCTTAGACCCAAAATAACAATACAGAAACTATATTAATTAAAACACCACTTGGTCCATTAGCTCTAACTTCTTATTGGCTAACTTTTATATTAATTTAACCCATTTCTATTAAGCTGTATATCACCAAATGGCAGTGGCTTACTGGCAAAGATTCAGCATGTCTGACTCTGGTGGCTCCATGGTGTCTCTCTCACTCTGCCTCCTTTTTTTCCAGCATTCTGTTTAGTTCCCCACCCCTGCCCAAGCTCTGTTCCCCTACAACTCTGCTATAGGCCCAAAGCAGTTTCTTTATTAACTAATAAAAGCAACGCATAGACAGAAGGACCTCCCACACCAGACACAAGTCAGACTAAGCACACATCTGAGCAACACTCGCTACACAGCTTCCCTCCACTATGTGGCTCAGTGATCCAGACAGACAGCCTGCCACTGTACATCCGACCTCGGTGCCCAGGCACAGCCAAAGGAAGCCTTATATGTCCCCACATCTGGGAACAGTAGAAGGAAGCCTCATATGACCCCCGCATCTGGGCACAGCGGAAGGAAGCCTCATACCAATAGGAAATACTTGGACTCAGACATGGGGTGGTTGCTGCTGTCACCACCAGTTGGCAAGAACTGAATCTAAGACTTCTCCCAGTCATGAGGAGCAGAAATAAATGATTGTCGTGTTCTCACAGAAGGAGGAAAGAGCAAATAGTATTAAATACCAGATCCCTGGCTGTGATGACTTACTATTCATCATGTTCTTTGTGTTTGCAGAAAATTATGATAAATGCTGCTTGTCTTTGCACCGCTTCTCACTTTCCTTCTTATCTCAAGGGACAGCTGACAGGGAGGAAAATACAGAATTCTCTGACAAAGGATAAAGTACACACTAGCACTAGTTCCCTGCCCTCACTGTTTGAAAGAATAAACGTGTAAGTTACTTTACCTATTTGCGGTTAGAAACCCAGTCCTCATGCCCTCATAGGTAGTGCTCGTGTTCTCTCTTCTCTCTGGCTCTTCCCAGCCCTGCCCAACAGGGCTCCAGCCTTTCCCTGGTTCCCCGTGTCTTTCTGGGGCCTTCTGAGATGATCTTCAGCCTGCTCCTCCAACTGGCCCATCAGTTCCTGTTCCTTCCACTGTTTTCCGTGTCCTGGTTTCTCCAGCTTCTAGTTTCCCCCAAATCCAACACTATCCAGCTGCTCACCACATCCCATCTTTTCCTGCCCTCGTTAGTGGTGATCTTGAAAAGCCTGGGTTCCCAGAAGCTTAAGAAATGGTGGAGAAATCGTTCAGTGTGTGTAACAGAAACTCCATAGCCAATTCTTAAATCCCAGCAGCTTAAACAAAAACCGTGGTTCAGCAGGTTGACAATTAGTCTAAAATTAGATGGGCCCCTTTTGTATTCAGAAAGCTGTAGGTTGACTTGGCTTATCTTGACAGTCTCTTTCACATGGTTGGGGCCTCTGCTGGGGTAATGTGGCTGACTGTGATCCACAGTGTCTCTTGTCCTCCAGCATGGAAGAAGCAAGACTCCCAAGAGAAAGAGCAGAAGTTTGCAATGCTTCTTGAAGGCTAGGGTCAAAACAAACAAATGTTCTTATAAAATCTGTTGGCCAAAGAGTCAGCCTAGAAGAGGCAATGGGAGAGAAATCACCATAATTCCTTGGGATTGAGGTGAGGATGCATTTCTGTCAGGTTATAGCACCTTAGAGTGGCAGACTTACTCAAAATCACTTTTGTCCCCAATACTGATCTGTGGACCTTGCCCACGTTCAGACAGCACCGTGGCAGTGAGCATAGTCCAAGGCCAAGGGGAGCCCAAGAACGAGGGAGGCCCAGGGGACGGAAGAGTGACTTTTCCACAGCATCCTGGTCACTAGTCTCAGCCCCTCAGTTTCCAGTGTGGCTGTCGTGGGACTGTGCAGGGCAAGTCAGTCATTTGGGGTGGACTCCCCACGTAGTATTAGTGACCTCCGTAATACTCTGCCAAATATCCGACAGAGCAGGGGAGGGTGGCTTTGAAGGTACCTCATCAGAAATGACTGGATATGAGCAATGGGGTGCCTTACCCAGACACCTGCTGTTGAGTCCCCAGGGCTCCGGAAGCAAAGAAAGACAGTTGTGCTTGAAGATATGATCTCTAAAATATATCCCAAATTCAGTGAAAGAATCCGGAAGCTAAATGGGCCCCAAATAGAATAATTCCAAAGTAATTGGTGCCCAGATTTCATTAACTTCTCTAACTTCTAAGAGCTAAAGGCAAGAAGAGAATCTTGAAAATTCCCAGACGCCTAAACACATATGGCTTGGTGGAAGAGCCGTTGAGATATTTAGGATTTTACAGTAGAAACCCTGGAGGCCAGAAGGAAATATTTGTAAGGTTGAAAGAGAAGAAACCGGCCTCTGAGAAGTCTGTGGCAAACAAAAACACATTTCATTATAAATTACCCAATCCCAAGGGGTTGGTCTTAAACACATGTACACAGAGCAAGACTAGATGGGCTTAGAGGTTGTGTGTGTGTGTGTGTGTGTGTGTATGTAACAACAAAGAAGAGGTCAGGAATTTGGGAGAGTTTTGGGGGCACACAGGAAGAGTTGAGAGGGGAGAGGAAGTGTAGAAATGTAATGATGTAAATACAGTACTCACTTATGCAACTTGAAGAAAGAAAATTTCAAGAGAAAATGAAAGCAGAGCAAAGTCAGTCTCAGAAGAAGGAAAATAAATACAGTTGACTTCTGTTGTTACCATTATCCAACACCACACCTCCTCCAACAAGGCCTCATCTCCTAATAAGTTCTAAACAGTCGTCCAGGGGAACCAGGGGTTCAAATGTTATGAGGCTATGGGGGCCATTCTCATTCAAAGGATCTCAGAGTCCACTCCACAAGGAATTCTGGTTCCTCTTAGTGGGAAACCGTATTTTGATGTGGGAGAGTCTTCTGTTTTGAGTTGATTTCATTGGATAATAAAGAAACTGCCTTGGTCCTTGACAGGACAGAAAATTAGGTAGGCAGAGTAGACAGAACAGAATGCTGGGAGGAGGTGAGGCAATTGCCATGCCTCTCCTCTCTAGGTCAGACGCGATGAAGCTCCAGCCCAAGATGGACGTACACTAGAATCTTCCTGGTAAGACACCACTTCTTGGTGCTACACAGATTATTAGAAATGGGTTAGTCAAGCTATAAGAGTTAGCCAAGAAGAGGCTAGAAATAATGGGACAGGCAGTGTTTAAAAGAATACAGTTTATATGTTGTTATTTCGGGGCATAAGCTAGTCAGGCGGCTGGGAGCGGGGTGGCAGGAACGCTGCCCGCAGCTCCTTCAACAGTATTTAAAGGCAACTGCCGGGTCCCTAGAGGAGCTTGTCAGTACTAACTGGTCATCATCCCTAGATATTTCAGCAAACAGAGAAAATACATGATGAACTCACACTGCACCCTCAGTCAGGTTTAAAACCACAGGCTTTCCCATAACTTCTGTGACCTTGCATTTACTTTGCTTTTCTCTTATTCTCAACATCTTGGGTCCCAAAGAGAATTAGTTGTTTGTTTTTACAATCTACTGCTGTAGTTTAGGATATGACAAGCGTAATAGAATTAACAACATAATTAATGAAACAACAGCTTAATATGTATGTATTTTTTCTTCTTACGATAAATCTTACTTGGGTTATATAATCAAATCACTGGGCTTAAAAATTGTTTGAAAATTACTCTTTCTGTATGAATAGCAATCTAAATTGGTACACAGTTAGGCCTGATTGTTTTATTTACTTTCCGTTTGAAAGGATTGCATTTTTCTATTTGATTATTTTTATAATTCTGTAGAGCATTTACATTGTTTAAAGCTAAAAAGTCTACACAAGTCGTATTCATGGGAGCTGCGCTTGCCTCTGTCTTCTCTGTTTAGTTCTGTCTTTGTCTGTGAGCTGATTGTTGTGGTCCAGCCAGCACAGCCAAATCCTCTCCCCGCTCTCAAATCATATCCTGTCCTTGACACACGCGTTCCAGGGTTCCCTGTGTCATTTTCCAGTTTAATAGCATCAGAGACACTTCTTTAGTGCGTAGAAACATCCCTCTTTTGTTTTATAGCTGTTGTAAACCTTCCATAGCAGCAAGCTGCCTGACTGATCCCCCGTGCCCTGTTAGCAGGCACGTCCAGTCTTTACCATTAGAGACAACGCTACGTTAATAGTCTCGTGCGCATGTCCCTTCATACTCCTGAGTGTCCCTTTGGAGTAGGTGTCTGAAAGGCAAACCCATAGGTAATGCCGATGGATATGGCTAAAAGTGTTCCCGTCGAGGCTGGCCCATGCTGCATTTGCAACAGCAAGGTATTGAATGCTTACTTCTCTACCGCCTCCCTAAACAGAGTATGTTGTCAAATTTTTGGAGTTTTGCTTATAAAATGGTATTTTGTGCAGTGCTATTTTTCATTGTTCTTGTTACAGTAAATTTAAGGTTAATCCCCTAACACACTTTCCGGGTCACTGTAGCAGTTCAGTAATTGTTCTTTGAAGCCACGAAAGCATGAAGTGGCATTTCAGGACAATTAATCTAGCTGCAGAATACAGATTAGTTTAGAATATGGAAGGAAGGTAAGAAGCACAAACTAAAACCACAAGAAATATAGCTGTAGTCTTCGGCAGCAATTCCTATTTATTTCTCCTCATGGAAGAGAAAATGCATCTAATTCCTGCCAGTTCAGTTTGCTCCCTTCCATGGTTGTGTGAAAATTGCTAGGTCTCAAGGCCCGTGCTACGGTGGTGTGTGTGTGTATGTGTGTGTATGTGTGTGGTGTGTGTGTGTGTATGTGTGTGTGTGGTGTGTGTGTGTATGTGTGTGTGTGGTGTGTGTGTGTGGTGTGTGTGTATGTGTGTGTGTGGTGTGTGTGTGTGGTGTGTGTGTATGTGTGTGTGTGGTGTGTGTGTGTGGTGTGTGTGTGGTGTGTGTATGTGTGTGTGTGTCTGTGTGGTGTGTGTGTGTGGTGTGTGTGTGGTGTGTGTGTGTATGTGTGTGTGGTGTGTGTGTGTGGTGTGTGTGTGTGTGTGGTACTGAGGAGTTCACGGTCATGTGCCCACCTCCTTGGTGGTCCTTGGCCATGGAAACAAGGACATGGAAGCTGTGTGTGGCCTGCTTTGATTTCAGCCCTTGTACAGTTGGCCCTTGGCTCACTCATGCCTCCCAGGAACCTGAGGAAACCTGGCTGTCCTTTCATCACTGAGAGACCTCGGGAGACTCTGAGAGGGCAGTTATCTGTCAAAATTCTGCGACCATTTCTGCTTCTGAGGTCCTGGGCTAGTTCTCCTTCCTGGAAAATGACATTTCAAATGTCCTCAAAATCTATCTAAGGCTCATGCAATTGAATGTTTATGATAGAAGGTTTGGGCTTTCTTCTAAGTAGCCATCAAACTTTCCAGTCTGTATTTATTTCCCAGTTTAGGGGATATTTTTCTTCTGGGGAGGAAAAGTGAAGAAGAAACGCCGGCTAAGGTCCCAGTCCTCACTCAGCCTGATCGCTGGCTTTGAACGAGAACTCATTAATCTCTAACACCCTTCTTTAACCAATGACGTTCTAATTTTCTTTCTATTGCTGATAAAACATTGATCAAAAGCAAGGTGAGGAGGACAGGTTTCACTTTACTCCCAGATTCCAAAGCTATAATGTCTTGGGTTGCTTTTAAATTGCAATAATAAAATACAAGCCTTAAATCCCAGCACTTGGGGCATGGAGGGAGGTGGATCTTTGAGTTCAAGGCCAACCTGGTCTACATAGTGAGTCACAGGGCAGCCAGGGCTATATAGTGAGTGAGACCCTGTCTCCAAAACAGCAACAACAAAAACGTGAAAGATCAGGTTGCTTATGAAGAAAAGAGAATTCCTAACAGCTCACTGTTTGGAAATTAAATTCCAAAATTAGAGTAGCCCCATGTGTTTGGGCTCATGTGAGAGCCCTCCCCTCAACACACACACACATACACGTGCCCACCCTGACACACATATACTCATGCACACACCTTGGCTACATTACAACATAGCAGAAAAACAAAACCAAAAAAAAAAAAAAAAAAAAAACCTGCTTCTTGGTGGTGGCGCACGCCTTTAATCCCAGCACTCGGGAGGCAAAGGCAGGCGGATCTCCATGAATTCGAGGCCAGTCTGGTCTACGGAGCAGTTCCAGGCTCCAAAGCTACACAGAGAAACCCTGTCTTGAAAAAGAAAGAAGGAAGGAAGGAAGGAGGGAGGGAGGGAGGGAGGGAGGGAGAGAGGGAGGGAGGAAGGAAGGAAGGAAGGGGAGTTGCTACATACAGATACAGAAAGGGCCAAACATGGAGTGGGCTCCCTTTGTGACAGCTTGCCCTTGTGAGAACTGACTGCTTGAGCCAGCCTTAACCCCTTGCAACGATGATGCTGCAACAACTTACTTCCCAGGAGGCCCTAAAGCATTCTGAAGATTTATCACTTCTTACCTCCTCATTGAAAAACAAGCTAATATACGAAGTTCTGGGGATTTATCACTTCTTACCTCCTCATTGAAAAACAAGCTAATATACAAAGTTCTGGGAGTATCTAATCTATAACAGCCATAAACGCTCAAGCTGCTACGATCCGAGAAGGGGTGAGAGACATGTCAAAACCACGAGGTCCTGAGAAGGAATTGTCCCTCCGGATGTGGAACAGGAGGACTCCCAGGATGGACCTGTCCCAGGATGGGCCTGGCTTCCTTTTTTCTCTCTTCTGGTGGTTGGAGGAGGGGCAGTTACCCAGATGGACTTCCTGGACTTTGAACCTCTCCCTGAAGGACAGAGCCCAAGCCCAAGACCCCATCGTGATTCCCAAAACTGGGTCCTGCCAGTCGGCCTGGTTTCTGGAGTTGGGCTTCTGGCCATTCTCCTTCGGTCACGTGGCTGCTGGAGCGGACAGCTCAGGCAGGTGGGAACATGTTAGCCTTCAGGCTGCTCTGCAGGCTGAGATGGGGAGAGTGTGGGTCTTAGTAGAGAGACAGATGGTGAACGGAACTGTGAGAGCCCTGGGGATCTGGGCAGACCCCTCAGACCAGACCGCTCTTCTTCAGGACCCCTCTCCCTCTAGCCTTAGAAGCTCTTGTCTCAGCTGAAGGATACAGGTTGTGAGAAAAAGCCGGTTTCCTTTCAGCACTCAAGGCTGGGGCGTCTGTGTTACCTTCTATGGTTCCCGGGAGCGCAGGCTGCACCGGAAGTCTACACCTTGTCACAGAATAATGCATTCTGGGAATGTGCGTAAGTCAGTGTCCAAACCAGGAGCAAATGTGTGGAAACCTCCCCCCCCAACCCCCGACCAGGAGATGGGCGTGGCACAGCGGGAGGCTGCGGTAAGAAGTGAAGCTCTTAATTTGCCATAAAATACATTACTATAACACATTTTCCCCGTGTGTGTTTGCGTGTTTGTGGATGTACATGTGGTGGTGGGGGGTGCATGTACACATATGTAAGAGTGTCAGGGTCTCTCAATCAAACCCAGAACTCACCAGTATGCATAGTCTCCCTGGACAGCTTGCTCTGAAGAGCCACCGAGCCATTTCCTTCGCCCAGTGTAGTATAGTCTTTAAAAAATTGTATGTGGTTGTGTTGCCTGTGTGTATGTGTGAGCACCGCGTGGGTGCCTGGTACCCATGGAGGTCAGAGAGGGCATTGGATCCCTGGGCACTGGAGTTACAGATAGTTGTACGTAGCCATGTGGGTGATGGGGATCAAACCTGGGTCCCTGAGAGAGAAGGTAGTATTCTTAACCACTGAAACCTCTCCCAGTCCCCTCAATGTAATGCATTTTATAAGAATCAAAATAAATGCAAAAAATTAAATGATGTGTAAAATAATCAAGTATTTAAATAAAGGCAGACTCCAACTCACACATAATTTATTCACTTACCTACTTAGTGGGTGATATTAGGCTAAGCGATGAAATGCCTTGAGCCTCTATTTCCTCATCTGTGAAATGGGAGCAATGATCAACCTTAAACGTTGTCACGAGGGTTAAATGAGAGACTCCCCAAATATTGGCTCTTGCCTCTTATTTCACACCAGTCCTTTGTCCTAGGCTTTATGGAAGTCATGGTGAGCTAGAAATAATCTCTTTATCCCCAAACCCAGGCTAGGCATATACATGGGTTGAATCTTAGTTAACTGCGGGAACAGAAGTGATTTCAGGGCTCTCAACTGGTGGGTGAGGATGTGAAGACCTGCCAGTCTCACCAGAGGCTGAACATGCCGGTCTCGGGGCCCTGGACCAGAACTGTCAATAAGCCAGGGCCATAAAATTAAAATGCCTTTCATAACCCAAGGGATTTGTGCAAAGTGTGCAGTGGACAGACATTTGGTGTCCTCGTGTGTTTCACTTTTACAAATCTACAAGAAACAGATAAGAATACGGGAGGGAAATTTGGAAATGAGAAACATATTTAAGCAAGAAATTTTGCACGTGAAGAAATACAAAGGACCAGTCATCCAGAAAACCACGTTCTACCTCGTCAAGAATCAAAGGAATCAAAAAAACCATAACTTTTTAAAGATCACAGTTCCCAGTCCTAAAAAGGTCAGTTGGGAGCAACCTCACACACACCTGCTGGAAGGAGAGTGGATGGATTTTTCTGGAGGGGGACGTGAAGGAAAAGCTATAAAACTCTGCCAGCTCTTTGAATTGGTGTCGGCCCTCTTTGAAAAAACATCTATGAGAAGCTAACAGCAGGGATGGTGAACAAACCTGTGAGGTTCAACTAAGAATTGTGCAGCAGGATGTGACCTCACGGGAGTGTCCTGCAGTAGGGGATTGTAAGCATTGTGGGGTGATAAGGCTGTGAATTGTCTTTTCCACTTTCCTTTTTTTTAAAAAAAAGTTTTCATTTCATATTAATGTGTATGTGTGTATGACCCCTGAGAGGTCATGCAGACCACATGTCTGCATGTACCTGTGGAGGCTAGGCGGCACTGGATCCCCTGGAGCTGGAGTTATAGACAACTGTCCATGAGACACTTGCTGTCTGAGAGGAGACACTCGATGTGGGTGCTGGGAACCAAATGCAGGTCTTCTGAAAGAGCAGCAAGAGCACTTAAACACTGAGCCAACTCCCCTGCCCTTCTGCTTTCCTTTAAAATATATTATATTGAGGTAGAAGCACTTTAACCAGATTTCAAGGGGATGTTACTTCTCGCTGTAGATACAGTGTTGCGCAGTGTATCTGTAAGAGCTTGTTTGCCTCCTGTTGATGAGTAACCATATTCTCCCAGTTGCTGTAACCACTATTGTAGTTCATCATTTCATATGCTTTACTCTTGGAGACTTTGAATATAAATGGGACTGTGTAGTATTATATTTCCATTATTGGCTTAGTTCATTTAGCAAAATATCCTCAATGTAACATAAACAGTTTCCTTTATGTGCATGTATGAAAGCCAGAGATCGCCAACACCAGGTAACTTTCTCTATAGCTCTTCACCTTCATGTCTAAGACAAGTTCACTCCCTGATTCTAGAACATGCCAGAGTGGTTGGCTGCTGGACCTCTAAGAACCACCTGTCTCTGCTCTTTCCTCAGTCCCCCAAGTGAAGTTACTTCCCGGCTCTTTTGAGGGGACTGGGAATCTCAATTCACCTCTTCAAGCTTGTACTTCATCTACTGCATGGTCTCCCCAGGCCAGTTCCCTTCTTCTAAAATGCTGAATTGCACCAATAGCATTAGGTATATGTACACACTGCGTTTCATTTATCCAGCTGTTCACCAAGTCTAGGGAACTGGGAACAGCGCTGCAATGCTTCTGGGGGTTCTAATATCTCTATTAAGATCCTGGTTAGTACTTTTGGATGACTACCTGGGAAGAAGATTGCAGGGTCATGTATGTGGTACTTTCATATTTTGCTTTTTTTATTGCTTTTTTTTTTTTTGCTTCTCTGTATATTCCCAGAACACATGTTACCTTTTACAATAATTTTGTTTTAGAAACGAAAGAACTCGAGGGTCTGATTATCCGGGGGAGCAAGGGAGTGTGCGTGACCTTGCACCTGTGACTTTTGGAGCCCTTGTGTCCAGCTCTCTAGTCCTGGGGCTCTGGAAGAAGGAACTAGCGCTGGCGGCTGATCCCCAGCTGCATGCTGTTGCAAAACAAAGTGGTCAGGGCAATGTGGGTGGAATCCGGGAGGCCTGGCGCACATTTTTGCAGCGTATGGCCGACTTATAATAACAATAAAGAACAAAGTTTTTGAGCTGAGTGATTGCATCATCCAGTACCACAGCGCCTAAGAGGAAATCTCCTAGCAGTTGCTTAAAGCTAATTGTTCTGTGAAGGTCGCCGAGTGCTGTGTGCCTTTGCAGTACACTTAGGAAAGTTATACAAACAGCTCGCCGCGTTGCCTGGAGAAACCAAATTGATATTTGAGTTTACTGTATTTTCACAAAAGTTATTTTTTCCTATAGGAGATTTCTTTTTGCAGCAGAGACTCCAGACCTTCTAAGGATTCTGCAGCCCTATAGAAGTCAGTCCTTGAGCTACCTGACTTATTAAAACTGCACCTCTCCTGACCTCCTAAGTAGGCAAGATAGGAAACAGAGAGCTGAGATGGTGTTGAAATTCAAGTTCTTGGATGTCAATGCCTTCAGTAGCCAGGGCATGGAACCTTTAGGATGGTAATTGTAGCCCAAATGCCTTGCATGGATTGCATTGCCCAAGGCCAGTGGGGCTCAGGGAGGCCAAGGCCCTTCTAGTACAAATAAACTTCTAGTAGTAATCAGCCTTGTGCACTGCACCTCTGAGACATGTCTTCAGGAGATGTGGAGAGTTGCTCTGTACAGGCTGGACAGTTGTCTGTCTGTATGTGCTGTCCCCTGCACGGGCTGGACAGTTGTCTGTATGTGCTGTCCCCTGCACGGGCTGGACAGTTGTCTGTATGTGATGTCCCCTGCACAGACTGGACAGTTGTCTGTATGTGCTGTCCCCTGCACAGGCTGGACAGTTGTCTGTATGTGCTGGCTACCCAGTGGGTTTTCCCTGCTGGCCCTTTTCAATACTAACTAGGCCAGAGAAAGGAGTGGAGCCATAAATCAATAATTATGATACCCAGGACAAGGAGGTTGGGGAGGAAGTGTTGACAAAGACAGGTTCCATTTATGCAGCTGTCATTTATTGACACGTGTTCATATGATGTCTCAGGCATGTGCTTCAGACACATTCCCTCAGGCCATTCACACAACCCAAATGTTCTTTTCATGTCCCTCTTAGGATTACAGACACCAAGGTGTAGGAAACACAAGTAACTGTCATGAATCATACAGCCAGTGAGTAGAAACGTTAAAATATGAGACTTTTGCACTCACAGAGACTGTTCAGGATGTGCACTCTTCGGCTGGATGTAGTTGGGGCCCTGGGCTCTGCTCCTAACCCTACCACATTTTGCTCTCTGAAAACATACCTCTCCGGGACGTTCTTTCTTGAGCCAGTGACATTACAAGGACTTTGCCTCTATTTCCACTCCCCATCTCTTCTCCAGATCCAAAGAAGCTATGACCTGATGCTGCCCAGCCAGGGAAGTCACTGGGCACCTGGCGCCTGTGGCCCCTGGTCCCACCTTTATGTGTCTGCATCAACATGTACCCCACAAGAGGCAGGAGAGGGTAACATCAACCTAGCGAAAGTTCACGCTCCCTCCAGGCCAGGCTTGTGATGTCCGCTCTACAAGCTTCAGGTGCAGCGAGGCTGCCTAGCAGATGCTCACGCTCCCTCCAGCCAAGGCTTGTGATGTCCGCTCTACAAGCTTCCGGTGTGGGGAGGCTGAGGGCGGGGGTGCATGGAGGCCTGGTGCTATTCTGTGTCTCTGTTGACTAGGGTCAGAGGGTGGAGCCGATTCCATGCCTGAAACAGAAGAGCAGTGGGGCTGAGTGCAGGCCTTTGGGGGTTCATGAAGGGAGGAGCGATAAATTACCTTTCAGCCCTCACAATGGCTATTGGTTTAACTGTACACGGGATGCTTTTCTTATAAGCCGATCTTACATTTTAATTTTGTTCCATTTTCAAGGAATTAATTTTAGTGCAATTATGAAAATCTATAATATAACCATTAATATTTTTATTAAACACTATTTAAGGACTCAACTCAAGAGAAAAAGTTTTTAACATCTGGGGCCTTATGGTACTCTTATGGTATTGGATGGGTGATCTTCATGGTCTATCTGACTGAATTTAGAGTCATCTAGAAAACACACTTCTGGGCAGTTCTGTGAGGATGTTTCCAAGAGTCCAACTAAGGAAAGAAGTTGTACCTAAAAGCGGTAGAGCCGTTCCACAGACTGGGGAATGAAGAAGCTGGCTGAGCCCTGGCATTCCTCTCTCTCTGCTTCCTGGCCGTAGATACGAGACGGTCAGATGCCTCACACGTCTGGCACCCGGCTTTCCCGTTCTGATGGGCTGTACCCTCTAACCATGGGCCAAAATAAACTCTTTCTTCCTCAATTGTCTTTAAAGAAGATATTTGGTCACAGGAATTAGGAAAAGTAACTAATGTGTGGTATATAGGAATAGTAGGCTAACATTTCTGTTTTGTTGACTAGGAATATTGCAGTTAGTATGAAGACATCCGAGCACAAGTTACATTTAATGGGACTTTGCTGAAGAAATAAAATGGAAGTAAAAACTGAAAGTAAAGAGAGAAAGAATTAGTGTAGACTTCTGTCTCACACCAACGCCATGCTGGTGCACTTTTAAAGCAGATAATGGATCATGTCACGTATTTGATAATTTCACACACTGGATAACGGCAGGGGCTGGATTGAAGACAGATAAAATGATGGAGGGCTGGTTAGGCCAGATTCCATTTGTGGAGCACCAGCTTTGGTGGAAGGGTCTGCTTGTAGGAAACAGAAGAATAGGCTTATTCGGGAAACTCCATGAGTCTCCCGTCTGTGTCTCTCCCCTCATATGATGTCATGGTTCATGCTGTGAACTGTCTCATTTCAGGGAACTTAATGATAAAGATGAAATGAGGCCCACATTATTAAATCCAGTGTGCCAGGCACATCCCAGTTAATGCTGTAGTAAACCCAGGGGGCAGATGTTCTCTTTTGCATATTGTAGATGAAGTCACCAAGGTTTAGAGATCAAGAGACCATCCCCCAGTCACAGGACTGGGAGGAAACAGCCATTTGCACTATCCAGTGTCAAAGCGGTGTTCTTCTCATGGTCCCGCATGGTCCCGCTCTTCCCTTAGCCCAGCACAGTCTCGCGCGTCTCTGTTCCCCACACTACACGGAGTGAGTCTTCGAGGACCCTCCACCCACTGGTGGAATGTATAAATAGCACCAAGGATGCTGGCGCTTGTGTTCACAGGCAGTCGTATCGTTTATTGAATCCAGGAAGAATGTTCAGAGACAAGCAAGGGATAAAGCGCCTACCAGGGAGATGTGCATAGAGAGCTCAACTCTCCTGGTCTCCTGAGAACTGGCAGGACAGCCTTGGGAGCTGGGGGCAGCTGGTGGAGTCTGTGGGGGTGGGGGAGGCTGATGGAGTCTGTGGGGGTGGCTGATGTAGTCTGTGGGGGTGGGGACGGCTGATGGAGTCTGTGGGGGTGGCTGATGGAGTCTGTGGGGGTGGGGGCAGCTGATGGAGTCTGTGGACTTCCATGCATATGGCTTTGGACCTTGGAGGCTGCCCCGATGAGGCCTCTGCATTCGTTTCCTAGGGCTGCCTCAACTTAGGACTATAAACAGAAAAAAAAAGATCTTCTCACAGTTCCAGAGACTAAAAGTTTAGAGTCCAGTTGTAGGCACCTACCGATCCTGTGATCCTGGGTCAAATCCTTCCTTGCTGCCTCTTGGGTTTCTGATGGTGGATGCCCTCTTTGGTACCCTGTGGCTTGCAGCTGTACCACTCCAGCCCATGCCTCTGCATCCTGCATAGTGTTCTCTTTATGTGGATGTCTGTCCACATTTCCATCATTCTGAGGACCCTTGTTATACTTGACCGGGACCCACACATCATCTTAACTCAGTGGCATCTGCAAAACCTTATTTCTTGACAAGATTGCTTTGCACAGGCAATAAAGACTTCAGCCCCATGTTTCAGGAAGACACAGTTCAACCCATGGTATCCATCATGACCTCAGACTTAGGAAGGTAAAAACAATACCTCATGTGGCCTCAAAGCTCACAGTGCAGCTGACACAAGGATTTTGGCAGTGGCCCTTGAACAAGCTAAAAAAAAAAAAAAAAATGGAACGTCTCAAGTTCAATCCTGCAGACATGGGGACCACTCTGCCACCGGAGACTCACCAGGTCTGGAAACATCTGAGCCGTGCTTTTGCTGAGAGGAGCATGTTTGGGGACAGCATCGAGTTATATCCCTGCCTTCTGGCTTTCCTGACTGTTCTGTCCTTGCCCTGATTCTTACCACCACTGTGATCTGGCAGCGTATAGGGACGTGGGCATATGTGTGAAGCCTAGTTCCATCACTCAAACCGCCTAACCTCAGGCGTGTTAACCCAAGCCTCCTGAAGCCTTGTTCTGCCTTGTCTGCAAGACAGAACCATCTATCCTTACTTAGATCTGAGAAACTGAAATGAAGTCATCGAGAGAGTGATGTTCAGTATGTAACTGTTTCCTCCTTGCCTGTCCTTACTACTGAGGAGGCAAAGGGGTGGGTACACTGGTGTGGCTTCACCAGTTCAACCAGTGTTTACCGACCACCTACTGTGTGCCTAGCTCTGTGTTTCACTGAGCAAGTGCATTAATTCTCACCCTGTAGGCTCACATACTCATGTAGAGCTATAATAAGATTTCTTTTTTGTCACATGGTCTCCTTCAGGCTCTTGAACTCCTGAGAACACTTGAGATCTGGTAGCCTGAGATCTTGCCAGTGCTTCCGACCATATTGAGACTTTCAGTGTCTGCTCTGTGCAATGCTTGTATACTCCTGATTTTTACCAGATTTTCTATAGTCTTAATATCCCCACTCTACTTGAGGGAGCTGAAGAAAAGTCACGAAGAAAGCGTTAATGGATGCCACATGGCTTGTTCATAGCCAAACACGAGTCTGCTGTGACTTCTAGCAGATTCCACCTCACAGTGTTTAAATGAAGACACTAGCATGACCACAGGGAACTGGTTCCAGGAACTAGCAGTAATGGTGGCGTATCTTGATGCTGAATGCCCTCGGCTGGAGTAGTCCTGGAGAGAAGAGTGTACACCTGAGTCCACCTTCCCACACACCCCCTTTGTATCTGTCTGCTCACCCATAGCACATGTGTGTCACAGGGATGCCTGAGATGCTAACTTTACCTGTGGAGTTAGTGCCTCATCCTCTTATGCAGATTTCATTTTTACTGGGACTCAAAATGAGCCATTTTCAGTTAAGAGGCAGGGCCATTCTATAAGGTTCCAAGCTTGGGGGCAGTGTTCTCTAAACACACATTCACGCAATGAACACACGCACACACAGAGCCAGGGTCGGAAAAGTCAGAAAGTGCTTTTACAGAGTTCCCTGGCTCTTCAGAATGGAGTGTCAGGTCCCCCAGAATGGCAGCGCTGCTGACAGTGTCCCACGATGGCAGCCCAGGCCCAAGCCAGGCCAGATTCTTACTAACAGGCAAGCAGCATTCCTCATGGGTTGCTATTTGTCAGGAATGTCACTACGTTCCTCTAGCTGACAGGGACAGATTGCATCTCGTTCCCGATTAGCCTGCGCAGCCTGCATCAGCTCAAGGGTGCTCCACCCTGCTTACTGCCACAGAAACCCGTTTGCTGTCCCCCTAAGCTCTGCGGTTTCTCTCCTAATAAGCTGTATTTTCCACCCATGAGTTCGGTGGCATCATGGAGCCTCACATTTGGTGCCAGAACATGGAAGGGATACTTGGACCCCGAAGTCCCTCATGTAACTGAAGTTGCTAACTTGGTCCTCCTGGGCATGGATCACTTGACTCTGCTGACTTTTTCCACCCACCTCCAAAGTTATAGCCCGTCTCTTCGACCACTTCTCTTCTCCACCTTCATACCCACTCAGCTCTTCTTGTCTACTCAGGTGTCTTTCTCTTGGAGGTGCTTGCCTGGTCTCTCTTTGTTGCTTGGCAGAAGCCATACTGATATACCAAACAGTCTCCCAAGCCCTTTTGGGCACCCCATGCCATGGACAGGGGTGCCTGTCTGCTGTGGCTCTGGGCATCCCTCTGACGAGTCTTGGTCCCCTGGGGATGCCCTTGGATTGAGCCTGTCTTACTGCACTTACCCCGTGTTGCTCTACCTGTGTCTCTACTCCTATCCCGTTTATCCTCCAGACAGACAAAGGGTGGCGAGCTCTACTTCTTCACACTCAGGACTCCCGCTGGAGCCTCCTTCTGGCAGGGCTCCTCTTCACAGCTCCTGCTCCCTAGACATAGAAAGAAAAATCTTTCTTAAGTCTCCTACCTCCCCTCCTTTTCTCTGCTCCTGGAAATTCTTTATTGCCACCCTTTCTTCAATGGCGCCTCATCTCCTCCCTCTAACCAACCATGGGTTCTTCCCCTCAAAATTAGACTCTTCCACTCCTCTTATCTTCCTTCCCAAATACCTTTCCCTCCTCAGACTCTGGGATACCTTTAAGCCTGCCATACAGTGGTAAATTTCGGCAAATGGAGGTGGGTCACCCAGAGACCAGATAAGACTCCTGCTGAGTTCATTGCCCAGCTCTCAGAGGCTCTCCCTCAGCACACCAAGCTGCGTCCTAATTCTCAAGAGTGCACGCTTGTCCTCAACTCACTTCCTTTCCCAGTCAGCTCCTGATATTAGGAAAAAAAAACCTTAAATGCTAACTAATTACCCTCAACCCTCTCAGCGAGCATAACCTCTCCACCAATGCAACACACCTTTTGACTTAAATTTTGAAGTCAAGATATTTTTAAAATATATAGGTTGGTTTGATCTAGCAGCCCTTATAATCTAGTGTCTCTTAGCTGCCAAAAAAATTCAGAAACAACACAATAACATATAGGATCCAGACTCTCTGTGTATTTCCCATCTTTATGTGACTATTTCATTTATATTACTTTATTCCCCTTTTAAGGACTTTATTATTATTATTATTATTATTATTATTATTATTATTCAAGACAGGTTTCTCTGTGGTTTTGAAGCCTGTCCTGGAACTAGTTCTTGTAGACCAGGCTGGCCTTGAACTCACAGAGATCCGCCTGCCTCTGCCTCCTGAGTGCTGGGATTAAAGGCATGCGCCACTACCACCCAGTTTATTTTATTATTTTAATACTATATATATATTTCTTTTTATACCTATATCAAAACGGTCTATACCTTTTTTCTTTTCTCTCCCAAGCCTTTGTACATTTTAAAATACGTTGTAACCCATTTAGAGATATTTTCTGTCTCTGTCTTTACTGCATATCTGTAGTATTTTTCTGACTGCATGATCCTTTAAACTGCTAAGCAGCATGGCTAGAATCTCTGCCTCTGCTTTGGCTGCTGGCTCTGCCCCACTTGGTTTCCTTAGAGCCTAGTTTCATGGCAGAGGTACCCACGAGAGCCACGTTTACCACCCCAACTCTTGGGTCAACATTGACATCAAGTAGTGCACAGCCTGCTGCTCATAAACCCCATTAAAGTGTTCAGTAGCAGGGCCTCTTAAATTTTTGTTGCTAGCACTGAACCAGGAAGCTGTCTCTTAAAAGAGACAAGACTCTGCTAGCCCCTAGCAAACAGAGCCTACTCAAGAAAAGGCAATTACCAAGAAACCACATGACTTCATTTTTGTGTGTTTAGAATCTTTTTTTTTTTTTTTAACTTTTTTTTAGGTCTTATGTGGAAATTGTGGCCCCACTCTGGAACGCCATTTGTTGGCAGACTTTTCTTTCCCACCCACCAGTTCCCAAATAACCTACATGGAGACTCAATATTAATTATAAATGCTCAGGTGATAGCTAAGACTTATTACTAACTAGCTCTTACATTTTAAATGAACCCATTTCTATTCATCTATGGATTACCATATGGGCTCATGACTTCACCTGTCCTCCAACGTGTCTTGCTCCCCCTGGGCCTCCTGGTACCCTGTCAGACTCTGACCTTCTTCTTCCCAGTGTTTTACCTAACCTTATCCTGTTCCGCTATTGGCTATTCAGCTTCTTTAGTAAACCAATCACAGCCTAATTTACATAGTGTCCAGAAGGATTGTTCCTCAACACCTCGTTTCATTGGTGCTCTCCATCCCCTCTGGCTCTTACAACCTTTCCACTCCTCTCCCACAGGCTTCCCTGTGCCACAAGGGGAGGAAATTGTTGGAGACATTCCATTTAGGACTGGGTATTCCATATTCTCTCTCTCTCTCTCTCTCTCTCTCCCCCCCCCCTCTCTCTCTCTCTGTGTATACAATTTGCAGCTGTGGTTCTCTGTATTTATTCCCATCCACAGCAGGAGGAAGCTTCTCTGATGATTGCTGAGCCAAACGCTGACCTGTAAGTATAGCAGAGTATAGTTAGAAGTCATAGTATGGCCACATTCCTTTAACCAAACAGTAGTATTTGGCCTTCTTCTAGGTCTTTAGCCTATCTAGTCTCAGGTTCTTGGCCACCTGAGTAGTGTCAAGGATGGGTTCCATCTCATGAAGTGGGCCTTAAATCCAATCAAATTTTGTTTGGTTACACCCACGTGTTTTGTGCCGCTATTACACCAGCACATCTTACAGTCAGGTCACAATTGTACACTGAAGGATTTGTAGGTGGGCTGGTGGATACCTTTCTCCTTTGATAGCATACAGGGTACCTTCCAACATCCGGAACACTAGTCAGTGAGGATAAAAGCTCTGGATTGGCACCTGCTTGACTTCTTTGTGTTTGGTGAGAAGTGTGGGTGTTGTCTTCATCAATAGAGTCTTACCACCAATGGCCTAGATTATTTGGGACATTTTTGGAACTGAGTCTTCATTTGGTGACAAGAGATGTCCGTATGGGTAAGTGCACCTCACTTACAGTGCCCTTGTCTACTGGCCTGGAATTCTGAGGGCCTCAACATCTACTCACTGAAGGCCTGCGAGCCCCAAAGACTAGGCAGTGCTAGCAAGGGCCTTTTGGATGCTTTGAGACATGGTCTCATTGTGTAGCTCTGGCTGGCTTGGAATTTACAGTGTGCCCAAGGCTGCCTCAGACTCACGGAGATCCACCTGCCTCTGCCTAGGATTAAAGGCAGGCACCCAGGTCCCCCTTGGTTTTGATTTCCTTATTGGGCCTCACTTCTTCCCAGCAGGAGAGTTCCAGGCCAGGCTGACCCTTGTCAAACCTGGGGGACACACAAAGTCTGTTTTCTGGAATCTTGAGCCTGACTATCCTTTCTCTCACATCCATCAACTGGTGAGTCCCTTCACCTTATGTACCATCTTCATCCTGCCATCAATCAAATGAACTTCAGAAAGGACCAGAAAAGTTCCTCCCACCAAGACTGCACTAATCCCAGGTCTTAATACATTACTTTTGTGGGGAGAAACGACTGTTTTATACAATAGGACTTATTTTTAACAGTGAAATTTAAGGCATCAACAGTAGAACAGACTTCAGTACAGTCAGAGTTCCCAGTCCCCAATATCCTCACCTCAACTACCTTGCCTATACCCCATAGCCTTGCTTGATTAGTTTAATGGCTTCGTTCTGTTAAAAGAGACTCTTCACCAACTCTGGTCCCTCAGACCCAGTGTGTGCATAATTATTCTTCCTTTCCCTGAGGACAGAGTTTCGGGAAGGGATGGAGAGGAAGAAGAGGTTTGGTGGTGAAAAGATAAGAAGTAAATGGAAATTCCAGCAGGAACGGTCAGAGCTTCTGGAACACGCTCCTTCCCAGGCATCTCAGTTCACAGCGACACAAGATGCTTACACATCTGGACCTGGAGACAGCAGTCCAACCTCACCTTACACAAAAACAGTCCCCCGCCTACAGCTTATCTGACTATCAGCTTGACTGAACCTAAGAGACACACCCTAGACACGTACCTCTGAGTACATCGGTGATGGCACTTCCTGGAGGGACAATACGGATCGCTGGACTAGGGGCCCTGACTGAACAAAAAGAAAGCCAGCTGACACCAGCATCCATCTCTCCCTGCTTTCTGACCACAGATACAATGTAACCAGCTGCCTCATGTTCCTGCCCCACAGCTAAAGCAGCTCTGGCCACCTTGCCTGCCCCTCGGTGATGGAGCCCAACCTCAAATAGGTTCCCAAATAAACTCTTCCCTATTTAAGTGATTTGTGTCAGACATTCGGCCACAGCAATAAGGAGAATAACGGGCACAGTCACACAGCAAAGGTCAGGATGAGGGCTAGAGTCCAGGCTTCTGCTTCTGTATTAGCACCGTTAGACATGAGACACAGCACAGTTGTCCACGGTCATCACTGAGCTAGTCACTCCTCCAACCTTTTACTGTGACTTACGGCATCGTGCAAGGTCTCAGCGATGAAGGGAAAAGGGCACAGTTGTTGGTGTCACTCCCTGGAATCGGCCTAACCCTGGGTGTGTCATATGGCTCATGTATGGCTCATATGTTTGGTGTGGAAAGAGGAAACCGCCACCACATTAGTATGTCAGGGAACGAGGGTCCTTTTGGATCCCTCCAAAGAACACATTCTCTTTCAAGCCTCTTTAATCTTAAACAGAAGTTGAATGTTATTCTTTCCCTCTCAACCATATGGAAAGGTTATGAGGTCCAGGGTCCCCACTTGGTTTGGGGAAACTGTACAGTGTAAAGAGTCCTGCCCCTTACGGATCAGCCACCTTCAAAAGAATCCCACAGCCCTCAGCAGCTGCCTGAAATGCTCCCAGCCAGACCCCAGCAGAGGAAAACAGGCTTTGCCCTTTCCCGGTTCTCTTTCCTAACCTGATGTCATTTTCACCTCTTCTAAGACTCAACATATTGCTTCTTACACGACTCCGAAAGAATTTCCAAGTCAAACAAGGGAGAGGGTGTGCTGTCCTTCCCAGTGATGTTTTTCTGTTATTCTGACCCCTGCAGAGTGCCCTGGGGCCCTGGTGGAGCTGTCAGTGACACAGCACAGATGTGCGTGGAGGAGTCAGAGAAGCTAATAACATAGCACACAGCCCGCTGCTTCTGAAACAGAGTAAGTGTGAGCAACCTGTGCCTGCGTGTGTGCATGCACACATGTGTGTGTGTGCACGCGTGTGCGGTGCGTGTGTTTGCTTTTCTATGAAAAACTTCAATTAGCAAGAAAATTGGGAGCGACCATAGCCTTCCCGCGTTGAAGGCAGGCTGTGTGCTGGGGCTGCATTCTGCAAGCCCATCACCTCTTCATCAATGTGGTTTCCATTAGCCAGTGAGCTGCCTGGAAAGGCGATGCTGTTTCACCTTCCTCTTTAGGGCAAGGCTTCCAAGTTGCCTTGCTGCCATGGCAGTCACTAAAGGGATAAGGATGCAACCTACCAGGGAGGATGCTACCCCCTCCAGCTCCGGGTGCCCAGAGAGGTGGGATCTGCCTTGCAAGCACAGAGCTTGGCTCTCAGCCTCCCAGGTTTGGCATGAACTAAAGGAGGTTTCAAAGGGTTCTGGCCTTTAGATGTGTCCTCTTGCAGTCTTGCTTGCTCCTGGGAAGCAGGGCAGAGAGGAGGCAGCCTGGAGATCTCTTTCACTTGTTCTCAATTTAAAAGGTAGTGTAAGTAAACCTGGTCAGATTTGTGCCTTTCTTTTAAATCTTAGCCAGCACTTCCTGCTGCTGCTTCATGTTAGTTGGTGCTTACTGCGCACCTGTTATGGGTTAGACATGTGCCAAGTGCTTTCATATGTATCATCTCACATGGTCCCTATGACAACGCCGGAGGGAAAGATTAATACCCCCTTTGACCAGTAGAAGGGTGTGGAGATCTTGAAGGCTAGAAAATCAAAATGGAATGCTCCCAACACACTGAGATGGACAGAACTGGGCTCAACCCCCTGTGTTATCTTTCCCTGGCTGTGGAACACAGGCAAATTACTCAACTCCAGAGCCTCAAGGGCCTGATTGGAAAAGCAAGGGATTATCTTATTAGAATTGCTAGGAGTGGGTGGATAACACGCATCCAGTTAGCATGCTGCCCGGCACACGGCGGACAGCCAGTGAAAGTGAGGGTTCTTAGAAAGCTTTTTCTAGTGATGTATGTGTAAACTGAGGAAGGAGATGGGAGTGGCTGATACAGGAAGGCTGTGGGTTTTATCTCACATCATCAGGAAGGGGGATGTATGATGCAGATAGAAACACACATCAATAAAGCAGAAGAGGAATCCATAAATAGAGCCCATAGAAATTGGAGCTCAGTTTGGTATAGAGGAGGCATTATAAATTACAAGGGAACTTGTGAACCATTGGATAAGAATGTCCATTTCCTATGTGGAAAAAATTAGACTCTGTACTTCACACCGAAAATAAACTCCGCTGGCTTAATGGCCTAAATGTGCAACAGTGTTTTATGACACGGAGATAAGAAAGGATTTATTTGAGGTCATTAAAATCAGAAACCGTAAATGAAATGTTAAAATTTAAAACCAGAAAATAAAGTAACTAGTATATCATAAAATTTTATGCCCAAGCCAGCCTGGTCTACAGAGCTAGTTCCAGGACAGGCACCAAATCCACAGAGAAACCCTGTCTCGAAAAACCAAAAAAAAAAAAAAAAAAAATTATGTCCAAGATATGTAAAATTCCCTAAGTCGACTTTTTAAAAAGGAGAAAGAGCCTAATAGAGAAAAAAAATAACTAGAGAGCCCATGAGCCAGAGTTCACACAAGAACATTAAATGTCCGAGATTCGCAGAAAGGAAGCCTGGGCCTTACCAACAAGCTGGGTTAGTATCTAATTTACACAAGTAAATTCTACTACACATTTTCAACTTGGTAAAAAATAGAAAGTGTTGACAAAACAAAGTATAATTAAAAATGTGGGGACACATGGGTATGACCACTGGACAAAAGAATTCTGGAGAACATCTTTTGAGAAAATCTAGTAACACCATAAATATAGTACTCAGTGACCAAACTCTCCACTTCTGGGATTTCCTAGAGAAATTCTCAAATGAGTTTTATAGGCATTACTTATAAAAACCAAAAGTGAAAAAAAAAAGTGAATGAATGAATAAATAAATAAATAAATGAAGAAGACCCCAAATCCCCGTGACAGACTATGGGGGTCCATATGTTATACATCACCATATGTTATACATCACCAACATACATATGCATTGTGAAAATATAAAGATATGACCTGAAACATGTAGAATCCACTGTACTTGCTCTAAAGACGAAGAACAGGAGTAATGCAGGGGCATGGGTACCTTGGCCCTGTAATGTTTCATTTCTTTTTGAAAATATTTGATATAGAAAGTTTGAAGTAAGTCTTTGTTAATTTGAAATGGCAGGTACATGAATTCTTCATGTGTTTTTCTGTTTCTTTTTTCTTTAAAAGGGGTGTGTGGGGGTGTGTGTGTGTAGATGACTCAGCCATTAAGAAAACTGGCTACTCTTGCTGAGGGCTGAGGTTCAGCTCCCAGCACCCATGGTGGCTCACAACCATCTGTAGCTCAAATTTCAGGCAGTCTTCCGTCCTCTTCTGGCTTCTGATAGTTCAGTCACACAACTGATATGCATACATACATGCAGGCAAAACATCCACACAAATAAAAAATCATTTTCAAAAAGGGAGAACATAAGCAAGGAAGTCAGGACCACGAGGGGTGCACCCACCCACTGAGACAGTGGGGCCGATCTATTGGGAGCTCACCAAGGCCAGCTGGACTGGGACTGAAAAAGCACGGGATAAAACCGGACTCTCTGAACATGGCAGACAATGAGGGCTGCTGAGAAGCCAAGGACAATAGCAGTGGGTTTTGATCCTACTGCATGTACTGGCTTGGTGGGAGCCTAGCCTGTTTGGATGCTCACCTTCCTAGATCTGGATGGAGCAGGTAGGACCTTGGACTTCCCACAGGGCAGGGAACCCTGACTGCTCTTCGAACTGGAGAGGGAAGGGGAAAGGAGTGGGGGGAGGGGGAGAGGAGGGGGGAAGGGGAGGGAACTGGGAAGCAGGGAGGAGGTGGAAATTTTTTCAATAATAATAATAATAACAGTAAAAAAAAGTCTTGAAGCAAAGTTGAAGCTATTCTGTGTTACTCTCTCCATCTGCTTCTTGTCAAGTTTTCGTGGAAGTTTCCACTGATCACAGAAGTGGCGTTTTGGTGCTTAGGGGTCATGTCATCCAGGCTTAGCCTCTCCCCATGGCTCAAAGGCGTCTAAGTTTGTCTAGAATCCTTCTACAACTTCTGGTAAACACAGTATGGAGAGCAAAGCACTTCTAAGACGCAACCATCCCGTTGGTGTGGTTGCAAGGGGAAACAAAATTGACCTTGGAAGGCTGCTTCCCTAAGGACTGTGGGGGACACAGCATAACGGAGGGCCAGTAGCAAGAAAAGGCAAGTTACACTGTAAGGCAAAAGGCTGGACAGGAGGGAAAGGCTCACTCTGGTCAGCAAGAACGAAAACTCTAGAGAAAGAGATGCATGGTGGCAAACAGAGTCACACAAGGCCCAAGGATCTCACCGAGCTAAAGGAAATACTGTCCCAGAGTAAGCCTCTTCCCATTGGCTGAACTCCAAGGAAAGCCAGAAATTTGGTATTATGGGATATGTAGTCTACAGACTCAAACCACCCAAGCGGGTGAAGAGCAGAGAATGACTCTGGCATGGGGGTGGGAAAAGGAATAAGCAGCCAGATTAACTAAAGGAATTAGTGGGCTCTAAATAGTGAAGTTAGTGAGCAGGAGTCACACAGTTTTCTTTAGGGAAAGAGAGGAGGGAGGGAGGGAGGGAGACCTGAAGTAGGATCCCCAAAGCGGGGAATATGGCTTGCATTCTGGGCTCCTGCTGAGACTCTGGAGTAAGCCACTGGCCCCTTCGTGAGCCGAGTGTAAAGGGCAAAAGGGAGGCACAAAGGAGTCATGGAGGAACAACAGAGAGTAGCAGTCGGTTAAAAACTCCCATGTGGTCCTCCAAGCTGGAGTCGTGAGTAGCCCTGGTTTCGGAGAGCGCAGATGTGGGAACAAGCAGGAAGCTGTTGGGAAGCTGGCGGAGAAGGCAAGCACAGCGCTGTGGGTGAGACTTAGCATCTGCAGGATCCTACCGCCAAGACCACCCTTCAGCCTGAGGCTGCTGGGACCCCACAGGGAGCAGCTGTCTGTGTCCCTAACCAGGCTCCAGGCTGTCTGGAGATGCCTCTGGGCGGGCTAGGGATACCTCAGGGACCCCCAGGCTGCCTTCCTCCCTCCCGTGGCTCTCCAGCAGGCGAAGCACTCCTTAAGACTGCTTTCAGTCCCAGGCGCTCTCTGAGGGGTCTTCTGGGCCTTCCAGGGACAAGAGAAGGATGAAAGGCAGCTCATCCAGGAGCCGGGTCTGGCCCTTGAGTACAGTCAACGCAGCGTTTCTAGTCTCTAGTGATGTGTGTGGATTTAGAGTTCCCCTCGTTTAGCGGTGGTCTAGGCTAAGGAAAGAAGAACCCATAAACTCTCTTTTGGCTATGTGGTGACCCTTAACCTAAGAAGCTCAAATGGGGGCCGGGTCCTTAGGTTAACCTCAGCGCATCAACCACCTGCAACTTGTTCAACTCTGCTCTGTCTGGTCTCCTCTTCCTTCAGAGACAGGCTCCCTGAAAGCAGACATGCTTCAGAGGTAAACACAGTCGTGGAGGGAGAGCTTGTGCTAGAACCAGGGTCTCTGCTTCCTTAACCAAAGCTCGTTCTACTCCAGGGGCCGGACAGTCCATTATTCTGCTGAGTGCCTTTCGGATGTGTACATCCACCAGGCGGAAGGTGTGGCGTGTGGCCTCCCAGTTCTCCTGACTGCTAACTTCCCCACTACACACAGATGGGCTCATCCTGGCATTGAGCTGGATGCCACGAAAATCTCTCAACTTGATTTTTAATAGGAAA
Organism: Chionomys nivalis; assembly: GCF_950005125.1. Taxonomy (NCBI): domain Eukaryota; kingdom Metazoa; phylum Chordata; class Mammalia; order Rodentia; family Cricetidae; genus Chionomys; species Chionomys nivalis. The sequence goes on along the minus strand of NC_080102.1, from coordinate 1,855,790 downwards.
GGTATGCTGCCAAGTTGGGCTCCCCAGGGGACATTTTAGCTGTGTGACTCATGGGTATTTAGAAATTCTGCTCCATTTAAGGGTATTCCATTTACGAGCATGTGTAGGTTTTTAGAGTTTGGGAGCTGATTGTGATGAGGGTGGGGTATATATTAAGGATGGATGTGTCTCTCTTGGGCTGTAAACAAAATTGTGTGTGTGTGTGTGGAGAGAGAGAGAGAGAGAGAGAGAGAGAGAGAGAGAGAGACCCACAGATGCACACACACGGCATATTACTGAGAGTGGCCATATAAAAACTTTCTAGAAAATGATAGCTAACTCTCGTCAGATAATTTTCCGCAAGTAGAATCTGCTGATCCAGTTTTGACCTGCAGAGCAACCATCCTCCATGGTTGCTGAGGTGCCCAGCTGAGGGAGCAGATTCAGGGCTGAGGTCAGCGAGAAATAAAGGAGTCACATTTTGCGATTCTGTGATGATAACTCAGGTGGGAGTGGTGTACTCTCCTTTCCCCCACTGCCCGTTCTAGAACTGTCCTGGAGGAGCCCGTGTGGCAGAAGAAATGGCTGCCAATCTCTGACCCACTGCCTCTGCCTCAATCTGATCAGCAGGATGTGGCTGGACGCAGCCTTGACCACAGGAAAAAAGTGTCCCAGTGGGGCACCACTTCAGATCTCTGAAAGAATGTCAGCTATCTTGACCTCTGGAAGGGAGCTATGACAGGCGTAATGATGAAAGAAGGACCAGCAGGGCAGCCGCTGCCCTCCAAGCTCAGCTTTGAGACAGGGTGTGCAGACGGGGCACCATCAGCCACGCAGATGCTCCCAGAAAGGAGCCAATTCTCTCTTCATTTGCAGGCTCCCCAGATCTCCTATCAGTCCCGACACTGAAGCCACAAAGCCCACATCTTTCTTTCTCTCCCTCTCCCTGCTAAGCCATCTGCACCCAAATTGACTTTGTATTCTCTCTAAAGGAGACAGCTCTTACGGGGCCTGAATCCCTTCACGCCACCCACTCTACCATCTCTGGGAACACCGTTCCTGGAGCCTTCCTCCTGTGCTTTGGGTGCCCTCCCCAGACGGCCGCTTACCACCTGGAATCCAATAGAACTGATCCCATCCGGAGGTATGCAGGTCCCAGCTTCTGGAGGACAAAGCTGGCAGCAAGGACTAAGCTGAGGTCACCACGCCCTTGGGACTGACTTGGCTTCAAAATGCTATGTGACCTGAGCCAAGAAACAAGAGAACTCACCTTGGGTCCCTTTGTCCCGGAACCACAAGGCCACAATCTGAAGGCTGTCCCCATAGCTCATTGCGGTCACGTCAGACCGGCAGAACTGTTTTAGGCCAAGGCCTCTTCTAGAAGCTAACATGACTTCCCATGTCCCCATAGAAAGCATGTCTTGTGCATAGGTGTGCTGCTCTGTCCCTGTCCCCAAAGCAAAGCCACTGGAGATGGTACCCCAGATAGATCCTAATGTCTGTTCACCACTGTCGTGACAACCACAAAGATAGCTGATCTATGTTCTTCATTAGCTGATTTAATCTTCTCAACAATACAGTGAGGAAACCAAGAGCTCAAACAACTGTACAAGTTCACAAGCTGAGACAAGGAAGACAGCCTCCCCCAGGGCCTATGTCCTCAGTCGCACACCATATGGACATGGAGGCCATGCCTAGTTTTTCAAAAACAGCTGTGGCCATGTAACCGCAGTTACACCTGCACACCGTGAGAAAGAAGTGGGGCCTAGATTGAAGAATGTGTGGGCCTCCCACCCCTGGGAAGTGGTTCTCCCACCACCAAGGGTGTTGGCTATCTCTGAACACTCAAAACTAGACTCTGTGTCAATCCACTGTAACTGGGAAGGGGCATTTAGTGCAACGGATACATCGGTTGTCTGGTCCTTTGTGGGTTTCTGTGTCCACACGACTCTGTCTAGACCAGGTCCTCAGAATGTTGAGGCCCATCTTTGACCCTGTTCTGGTTCACTGTCCTCAGAGTTTGGGTGCTGTGGGGATCAAGAGAGTGAGCTGACCGGTTGTTTAGTGAGCCTCTGACACTCCTGGGAGATGCTTTAGAAATCACTGATCTCTATTTATTTAAATATTTTACATAAAAGTCCGGAGCATGTATTCATATATCCTGTTATGGTTTGAGGCTGAAATGTTCCCCTCTCCAGCTCTGGTTTTGAAGTTTTTTTTCTCCAGATGTCAGTGCTATTTTGGAAGGCTGTGGAATGGCTGTGAGGCTGCCCAAAGTAGGGCCACTGACAGCAGGCCTTTCAAGGTCGCTCTTTGGCTCCTGGTTCTGGGCCATCCTCTCTCTGCTGTCCGGTTCACCATGTTAAGGAGTCTTCCATGGATTCTATTCTGCCTTCCCCACCATGACTGGCTGAAATCCCTTTGATATTGTGAGCCAAAATAAACTTTTCCTTCTTTAAATGGGAATTTTTTTTCCAGATTTTTTGGTCACATGAACACAAAGTGACCGTTAACAGCATATAGCTTTAGCCTCCTGGTCTGCTAACAATACTGTCTGGTTGCTGGATTGCTAATGATCTACACGCCTTGACGGCTCTACCCTGCTGTTCAGGTGAGTAGAGGTGATGTCTTCGCAACACGAAAAATGACGGCATCATCCATTATTAAGGCAATGGGACTGTCTGTGAGTAGGAGCTTACAGGGACGGAGAAATATTCCTTAAATGCAGAAGGGCAGTCGGGTAACATATGGCCACGATGCCCCATTCACAGGCCAAACTGCGGCTTCGTTAATAAGTTTTAATTCAAGAGGTGTTATTTGAGCTGCGAGGCAGGTGCCGGACTAGGCATGGGGACACAGCCAAGAAGGTCCCACCTTTGTGTTTCCATTTAGAGGGGTCAGTAGCTGTTTATACAAATGAAACAAGAGGGGTGAACACGGGGTGGTGTAAAAGAGAGTGGGGTGTCCCTCTTGTGGGTTCAGGAACCTTGTGGGTTCAGGAAAGGCCTCCATAGTAAATAACTTATAACTCAGCATCTGAAGGATAGCAAGGGAACAGAAAGAGACAGACTGAGAGAACAAAGCCTATGCGTGGCCAGACCAAGAGAAGAGGGAAGGTATCCAGGTCTTAGCTTCTGGGAGACTCTCGAAGAGGTATTTGACATCTATCCAGTACCAGGGAAGAAGATGGAAGGAAGAACAAAGGCCACAGCACCTCTGAGAATGGAAAGCCGTAAGATTTTCAGAAAGGTTTAGCAGAAAGGACAAGAACTGAGACCCAGAGACCTCAGGGATGAGAGTCTGGAGGGCTCCCAGATCACATTAAAGAGTTAGGACTCTAGCCCGGAGGCAATGGGAGGCCGCTGAAGGAGTCTAAGTAGATTAGATTGAAACGATCCTCCTGGATGGTGGATGGGCCCAGGGGAGGATTTAGCCATGAGACACCACAGACTCCCCTGAAGGAGATCACAGTGGCCTGATTCTGAAATAGGCATTCAGGAAGATACAGCTTTCTCCTTTCTATCACTTTCTCTTGGTTCCCTTGCCTTTGGGAGTCTCTGAAGTCAAGACATGTGTTTGTGCTCCCACCCCACTCCACAGCTGTTCGCGCATGGTGCCCAGTCGGTGCACATGGGAATGCATGCCTTTTCCCCAGAATATATCGACTTTGTTCCTCAGCACAGGAAGGAAATACCATTTCCCCAGCTCTTTCTTTACAAAAGTCACTTCTCATTTGTTTCCCTGAGCTGTTGGTCTCTGGACCATGTTTGGATTCCACGCATGCATTGTGCGTGCACTGCGGTCCGGCTCAGGGGTGGCTATGCCTCTCTTAGCTTTTTTGGAGGCGGTGTACTTCCGTCCTGATGCTTATCTTCAGCCCCGTTCTCAGAATGTCTTGCCCACTAACTCTGTAACAGCATCACTTTCGGTGGATTCCTGAAACAGGCCAGACCCTGAGCCAAAAAAGACAGGATGCCTCAAGACAAAGCCACACATTTCTGAGAATCCGTTAGCGGCTCTCCCCTGCCCTCGGGGTAAAGTACAAACCTCCTCTGTATCTGTTGTTTTGGACAGCCGGCTTCTGTCCTTACTTCTCCCTCCTTAAGGCCAAGCATTTATTTTTTATTATTTTTTAAGCAATGGGGTGGACCACGGGAGGACTGGCATGGTAGCCTGAACCAGGAGGAAGAGCTCCCCCTGGTGGCGGGCAGGTCTGCTGCACTTTCGTCGTGATTGCCCTTGTATTTTGCTTTAATGCCGTTTAGGTGTGTTTATGAAGATTTTCGGGTTAAATCAAATTACATGTGGAATTAGTCTTGGAGTGTGTACTTTTAGAAGGAAATCTTTGGCATTTTTTCCCTCGTGACACGAGAAAGCCTTTTGCAACCGGGAAATAGTCACTCCTTATCATCCTTATATGTCGCTGAGGTTATGAATTGTGGCAGGGTGCTGAAGAGGTTCTCCTGGGGATGCTGTTTCTGTTGAAGGCCCTGAGGAAGCTTCCCAGGGAACGGGAGCAGTAGCTGAGCCTGATCCTCAAACTCGTGTGCATCTGACATCTCCATGCCTTGCAGAGGAGGCGCCCGCCAACTTGAAGTTTGTCTGTGTGAAGCAGTTGGTGCTTTAGGAAGCCTGACTGGGGCGGGGCGGAGGAGGAGGGGGAATAGTGTCAGCAGCCATCAGGGGCCTTTGTCTGGCAGAGTCAGCAAGACCAACGCACACAGTTGGAAATAAACCAACTCCTCCCGCGGGTCTTGGCTCTAGATTGATCAAGAGGAAGAAAGGAGGAGAGGGCAAGAGCAACACCCCTTCATCAAAAGGGTATCAAGCTTATTACCCACAGGGATTGTGTCGGTCGCAATTAGGGTTGTTTTTTTCTCTCTCCACATGCTGTGTGTTACTGGATCCGTAGTTGGTAAGCACAAACATACATGCCCCCCTTAGCAATGGCTTGTGCCAATCTAACGGCTTTCTAAGCAGAGGTTACCACTGAGCACGAACCACGATACTCTGGGCACCGATGCACATACGCCGTACTACGGGGACTACTAAGTGAGGTCTCACAAAGCAGAGACTCGGTCTCGTTTTGTAAATGCTTTCTCACACGATGGGATGAGGCCCACCTCATCAAATGGGTAGATTTGGCCCAAGCAATGGGATTAGGGGTACAGGCTTGCTCTCGTTTTTGTGACTGGAATTCTTGCCATGAGCCCTTCAGCCGAAGGGTGGCACTATTTTACCGGAAGCCCCCGAAGATGGGCCCTGGATAGTTTGCAGACTAGACTCATGGGGCTCAAAGTCTGGAGGAATCAGCCTACTTTTATGTAGTTGGGTGGTGCGCTACAAACAAAGGAGGCACCCGTGGGATTCTCACTCACCTAGCCATCTACTGGGGTCAGAAGTCACTGGACCTGAAAATTATATTCACAGCATCTTGAGCTAGGGGCATGAAGGGAAATCCAGAGGGAAAAAAGAAGGCGTTTACTTCTTCAATCGAGAGGGCAGACAGGCTACATGCATTTGAAATTGGTTATAAACAGCAGACCCACCAGCTACAATTTCGGAGGTCTTATGTGCAATCTGCCCAGGCCCAGGTATTTTAATGCTACGTTGTAGGTTCGTAAGTGCCAGCTGGCAGCTGACCGACCACGCTCAGGGGTCAGTTCTAAACAGCACTGTTTGGGAAAAGCTCAATCTAAAACAGACAGCTCTGGATGTGTTTAGGTTTTTGCTTTCTTTCCACTTTTAAATATTAAAAATTGACTCCAGCTGTGGGGTAGAAAGTAACGCCTAACCTATAAAAACATTGACAAATAAATCACAATGCAATTTGCCGCGCATTTTTGTGAGGTCTAAACACCAGTTCTTGAAAGGAATTTTCCATTATTGCATCTTGGGAAGATAACTTCTTCATGAAAAATTCATTTGACTTTTATATTTCATAAAATCATCACATAGCATTCCCACATTTGGGATCTCTGTGTGCTGGAGCACCCGGGGCACTCAGCTCTGTTCTCTGTTCCTCTCCTCACCTCTCCACCATGGCTTCCTCAGCACAGGGGACCATGGCTTCCTCAGCCTCTCCACCATGGCTTCTTCAGCACAGGGGCCAGGGAAAGGATCTTTATCTGCCACAGGCCCTGGCCTTTGGGAAAACCAGAATGGGGTTTAACAAAGGGGCAGTTCTTTCTGAGTTTAGACTGTCACATTCCTGTAGCCACACCTTGGACATCACCCCTCCCCAAGCAAGCAAGACAGACCTCTTGTCCTGTTTGGGACAGAATAGGTGGTATCAGGAACTCACGGGGGAGACCTGGGACCAAGGGTAGAAGAATCGGTGTGAACTTGGTGCTATGTTTTCAAGGGTCTTTTTCCAGACAGTGCTGGTCCCCTGCCCAGTATGGAGGGCATCCATTCTGACATCCGTGTTCCCTAGAAATATGCCCCAAATCCCAGAGACTTCATTCTGCTTATAGTGCTCGTCCATCTCGGGTCCTCTGTGCTGTAAAATGTCTGGCAAAATCTGATGGATGGAGAAACCACCATCTGAGACATAGTGTCATGGAAAGAAAAGGACCCTCATGAGAGCCTCCCCCAGGAATCAAGCAGCTCTCTCATCTCGTTGGCCAGAGTTAGTTACATAGTACTATCCTACCTCCAGGGGGTCAGGAAACCTACCTGCCCTGAAGACTGATACCCAGAAAGACCTGGAGAAGACTACAGGAGGACAATTTGCCCACCACACCTCTTAACCGTGGGGGTCTTTGCAGTATCTGCATCAGCTGGTGAAACTTCTGGGCCCTAGACTCAACATCACAGCCTTGGGGTGGGTATCGCCATGGAGAACAAGGTGGTGGATACGCTCTTGGCAGCCTCCCCAGTCCCTGTTTCCTGAGGGTTATGCCAGCATTATTTATGGGAGTGGCCCCAGCCCTTGCGCAGAGCCTTCTCTTGGGCCAATTGATTAGCTCAAAGAAATAAATTTACCCAAAGCTGACTTCCAGAAATGTAGTTTCTGAAATGGCTATCTGTGTGCCACAGGGGAATCTGGTGGCTTCAGCAAAGCTGTTGTCTGCAGTTTCTTAGCACAGAGAAGCTGAGAAAATTGAATGGTGGGGCAGGAAGAAAAATCCAGGCACAAAGCCGAAGAGACCGCATAGAGAGAGGCACTCCCAACATCACTCTAGCAGACAGACAATACCAAAACAAAATCAGCACTTCGCTGGCCGGGAAGCATGACCGAACATGGGCACTGAGTTTCTAGGAGTTTCCTGTCAACATTCTGACACAGAAAAATTAATGCCTGGCACTTTAAACAGCCCCTTTTCGCAAACCATTTACCTGATCAGGCAGCTCTTTGGTCATGTCCTTCAGGGAAAGCACCCAGGATTTGTGTATTTTGACTGATTGGAATGTATGGGGATTATGACAGCAAATAAAATGTTCAATTGCTTATAAAAGAAAATTTCTAAGTAAGAGTAGCTTAATTTTCCCACAGAAAACCAATCTGGAAGAAGGTAAGCTCTGGACGGTGGCACAGCCCCGCCCCTCACCCCAGTTCTTGGCTCTACCTTCCTTCCAACAGCTACCCTACCCTCCCGTCAAAGATGGATGCAGGGTGTGACCACACTGCTGCTCCATGATCCCAGCAGAGGAAGGGAAGGAGGGGTATCTTGTCTTGAACCCCACCCCCAGACTCGGTGGTCAGAGTTTAGTTACTAAATGAATGAGGTGAGGGAAACAAGACAAGGCAGGCGGAAAGTCTGTCTTGACAGCAAGTTGGCTTAGCATTCTGTCTAAGCCAGGCTTTCTGTTCCTATGGAGCTCTCTGTGCTGGATGGCTCCACAGGGCACTGGTCAGAACCCTTCTGTGGGGAGGGCACCACACACAGGAATGGAAGTTCACCGTCTTGAGAGACGCCATACATGGTTCTGAGCTAGTGTTCCTTGTCTCTGTGGGTCCTGCTGTACATCCTCAACTGGAGTACTGGAAGCTCAAGGGAAGCTCACCGTCATGGAGGCCATGCCCTTTGTCTTTGCAGCAAACTTTGTCTTTACTTCAAAAACCTTTCTCATAAGCTCTGAGAAAGCCGGACTAAACCACAAATTATTGTTAGCGTTACTGTGATTATAATTAATGCCAGAAATGTTCAAGGACAGCAGAGCACCAGGGAGAGATGGGAAAGGGGACAGCATCAATATTGTACTTCTTTCTTCTTCTTTTGTTTTTTCTTTTTTTAATGTTTTCTGAAATGGGATTTCATGTGCTCCAGGCTGACCTTGAACTTGCCACACAGTCAAGGATAATTTTGAATTCCTGATCCTCCTGCTTGTCCCTCCCAAATTCTGGGATGAAAAGGTATGAGTGGCACCCCGCGCAGGCTGAAGCTCATGTACTGATGGCTTCTCTGCTTTGCCTGCAGCGAGCCTGAACTTGGCAAGATGTAGCCGCCATTATTTCTCCTTGTCAGCAGAAGAATGAGGTAGTCTTTCCTTATCTCCGCTGGTTCTGCTGGCCTCAATATTTTTATCTACCTATAACTGGTCTCTCGTTAAAGAGTTACAGATTGGCTATATTGTCATTTTCATTCATTGTCTGTTAGGAGACTTTCACAAAGAGGTGTTTGCTCTTGTTACTGGCTGGCTCCCAAAGGTATATAGTCTAAAAGTACAAAGGGAGCAGGTGAAATAAAGGGCCCCATGGTCTTTAGATCTCTGACTTTATGGGCATTTAAATACTCTCATAGGATTCTAGGTTTAAACCCGGATGATGGTTGTCAACCCCCTGAAATGATCAGCAACGTTAAAGCTAAACGTCCGCCTGTCTCTCATTAGTGGGGTTCTCTATAAGTGGGCCCGTGAGTGCCGTTGTTACAACCACAGAGTTTTGATAGTTTCCTTGCTAATATTGCACATTTTCCACATTTGTTAGAACCAATCATTTCTCTAAAGATATTTGAAAAAATGACATTTTGACAGAAGTCTGAGTCTGGGGATGTGCTAGAAGGTTGACCACTGTTTCCAGGCCTTTCCAATGGACAGACCTGGGTTTCAGAGAGGCAATATATCTATATTGATATGTTGATCTTATCTCTACCTATGAAAACTATACACATATGTGAGAAACATATACATATGAAAAGCATATTATTTACAGAGCTTTGATTAACACTCTCAATCTGTATTTTCTTTTCTCCACCCTAACAGTTCTGATCATCAAGGACACAGGGAGAAATAGGAATTCAGTCTCTAATAACAATTACTCATTTGTCTGATCCCATATTATATGGAGAGCACACACAGAATAACAGTGCTAATCCTGCCACGGAAGACATCTCAGAACATTTCTGTGCCTGGTCACTCCATCTCTCCTACATGAAAATATCCTTGCCTTCATCTAAACCATCAAAGAAGAAATCCACCTGTGCACTTTATACCCTCTTATCGCGTCTTAGTCTCTTCTGTGTTCCTCCTAAGTGCCTCTGGGTCATTTTGACTGTTGCAGTATTGTTCTCTAGGAGACTTCTCAGAAAGAACTAAATTGTTGATAACATTATGTCTGTCTTCCTTTAGATCTGAAATTCACTCCTGCTGCATGTACAATCCTTGGCGTACATTTTCTTTTCTTGAATGTCTTGAACATTCTCCATTTTCTTCTGGCATAAAATGTTTCTGTCAAAAAGTATGATAATAATCTAATGTTCTTTCTCTTTTATGCCACGTACTCTTTTTTTTTTTCTCTAGATGCTCAAAGTGGCTTTTTTCTTTTTCTTAGAGCTCTGCAATTTTATTAAAATCTTTCTTGGAGTTGATTGTTCTGATCAATATCCCCAGGTACACAATGTACTTCTTCCTCCCAAAGAACTAGCCACGCTGTCCTCATAAAACAGCCTTCTTTGTCCCTGGTAATGCTGTACTTCTGATAATAATATGCCCACTTCAACTTTATTTTGATTAATGTTAATATGATAATCTTCCCCACTCTTCTACTTTTGTAAAGATAGGATTTTTTTTTTTTCATAGAATGTGTAGGTTTGTGACAAAATTGAGCAGGCTGCCTTAATCCATTTGCTTCTGTATATGCAATCTCCCCCACTCTGAGCATTGCATGCCGGGGTCAGGGTGGTACATTTATTATGGTTGATGAAGTCGCAGTGACATATAACCACCCAGGGTCCGTATTTGGCATTAAGGAGCCCTCCTGGTGTGTTGAATGTCCTGTCACTTTCTGAAGAGACACCTCACTGTCACAGTGTCACGGACTCACTGCCCTGGAAGCCTTCAGGGCTCCTCATGATCAGCCCTTCCCAATCCCTGACCACCGCTGTATGGTTAGTTCTAATTGACACAACCCAGAATTATCTAAGAAGAGAGTATCAACGAGACTTTTTAGACCACTTTGGCCCGTGGTATGTCCATGGAAGATTATCTTAATGGCTTTCATTGTTGTGGAAAGACCTAGCCTAGAACTGAGCGATGCTGTTCCCTGATTTGGGGCCCTGCACCGTGGAGAAAGCTAGCTGAGCACTAAGTCAGCATCATTCATTCTCTCTGCTCGTTATTCTGGATGTCTCTGACCAGCTGCCTCCATCTCCTGCAGCTGTGGCTTGGCCCACAATGATGGACTGAACCTGGGGACGGGAGCTAAAATAAACCCTGTCTCCCCTAAGTTACGTTTTACCACAGCAGCAGGAGTAAAGTCTAGGACAACCTCTGGTCTTTTTTACCATCTTCATGACTTTTTCTTTCCTGGATGCCATGTACTTGGCATCATACAGCATGATGGCATCTTTCACTTTAATAATAAAATGATCAGACTCCTCCTTGTCTTCTCATGACTCCGTGGCTCACTTCTGTGTAACACTAAATGCTATCACACTGTTAAGATTGCTATAATTTAATTATCCATCCATCTATTAAAAGATATCTAGGTGGCTCCAAAATTGGGACCGATCATGTACACAGCCGCTAGAAGGATTTTGGATTCAGAGTTTTGCACAGGCCTATGTCTCAACTCATTGGTAGATGCCAAGAGGATGAACTGTTGGATCAGATGGTAGGAGCGGATGTTTAGCCTTGTCAAGCACCAAACCTCTCAAGCGGTTGTCCCATCTGCACCCTGGCAGTGCCTGAACGCTCACAGCGCTTCACAGCCGCACCTGCCATTGGTGCGGCTGGTGGTTTTTAATTATAACTATTGTTTTAACTTGCAGCTCTTGATGACACAATGTCAGGCATCTTTTAATATGTTTATTTGCCGTGTGTGTTATCTTCTCTCGTGAGGTGTCTGTTCGCATTCTTTGGCCCATTTTTAAAGAGGGTTGTTTGTTTTCTTAAAGTCAACTCTCCAAGTTCTTTGTGTATTTTGGATGACTGTTGTTCTTGATCAGATATGGGTTTTTTTTCGCAAATATTTCCCCTATAGCTTGTGCTTTCCTGTCTCTGTGCATGCTTTGTCATACCAGGCATTATTTCCAGCCCTTTTCGAGAAGCTAATGTAATTCGCCCTAATCTTTTGGGGTCTCTTTTACACGGCCTCCAGGTGGTGAGGTTTTGGGGGCAGCTCTTCTTTAGCTGTCACCTCTCATCACCAGAGGTTCTCTCCTTCCACCACGGGTCAATCAGGCATGCACACCATGTGCTTTTATCCACCGGGCTATTAAGCCAGTCATAGGTTTGTTTTTAGAACGAGCAAGACAAACTCAGTTGGGAAAGGCAACATGGCTGAAAGACAGGAGACTGGGAAGGGAGCAAGGCACTCTGGGATCTTGTGTGTTGTTCCCACCTATATTTGGTGTTAAACATTTCTTCTTGTTGGTATAACCCTTGACTGACCAAAACTAGGAAAGGTGACTGAAGAGTTGACATCTAGTCAAAGGAAATGAAGAAATGTCCTGGGTAGTTGCCAGAGGCCTTGAGTGTAGTGGTCAGTACACTCAAGGTCAGTACACCTCAATCGACGAGGTGAAGTACAGGGAGCGATGCTTCACCAACTTTCACTGAGGAAGTGTGGGTTCCTTGTGCCCGCTGGAGAGTGGCTAGGTACTGCTAGATCCAGTAAGCACAGCTCTCAAATCTCTTCAGGTTCAGGAGGTGTCAGTCTGTCCTCGTTGGTTTTGGTTTGTTTTCAACAGAACTGGTCCATCTCTACACCCTCACATACATCTAGAACTTTCGGTTCTAATATTCTTAGCATCTCAAAGCATTCAACAGACATTTTATGCACTTTATTTTATTTATAAACTAAAATTCCATCTATCCAGCAGAACTTAGATTTCCCTGGCCTGAACACCTTTGTAGATAATGAAAACAACATTACAAGATCTTAGAGTGCCTGACTCCTCCTCAGACTCTTGGGTTTCCGTCATCTGGCCTTACCCAACTGAGTTTATCTTGCCCACTTTTAAAACAAACTCAAGGCTGGCCTGATGGCTCAGTGGATAAAAACATACACTGAGCAAACCTGACAAGCTAGGTTTGGTCACCAGAACTCACGGTGGAAGAAGAGAACTCATGCACATTTTTGCACATGTATGTCCACACTTCTACACGTATCACATATACATGTATATGTATACACTAACAATGATAAGGATGATACATAATACAATTATACACACAGGCTACTTGCTGGGAACTTCACAAGACAATTGATAATGAGATAGTTAAACTGTGTTGAGTGTGTGGCTCCTTCGTCTTTCTTCTGCAGTGGGGCTGTCCTGGCCATCTGGCTTAGTGAGGATGCTCGGAACTGGAGGTAGAGTCCTGCTCCTCTTGACCCAGAGACTTAGGGAGCCAAGGAAGGAAGTGGGATTTCCAGATGAGGACTGTGTTGTTGGAAACCCTGTTGGAATTTGGGTAAACTTTACTTCCAGATGGAAACAGTGCCCTCCTAAGGACTCGCCATGTGATGATTTGCAAAACAATCTTCTGCGGTGGCAGGGGCCAGCGTCCAAATGGGGTTTTTATAGCTCTGAGGTTCCACATGACAAGTCTCCTTTCAAAGTCACATTCAAGCAAATACATCTATCAACTAAAAGTAGCTTTTGAAGCATGAAAGTCCTTATTTGTATCTCTTAAAGATAGGAGCCAATTTATCCAACTTCTAATACTAGACAACGCAGGGGACAATCAGGCCTTGACTCCATCTGTCCCTACCCTCTGCTCTCCAAAGAGACCCCATGGCAGAGGCCCTCTCTCAGACATTCCCAGAGCTAAACCCTTCCTCTTGACAAACTGGAGACTAGCCCTAATTACAGCAGAACCACAGATGGATGGCCCAGAAATTTTGCCACCCATTTATGGAAAGGTGGGCTTGTCAGTAGACAAGCATCTTCCAAATACTTTGGTGTGGAGAGGGGTTTAAACCGGGAGACAGGTGGGGCAAGTTGACAGGACATTGCCCAGTGCCAAGAGATGGCTGAACCAGGAGAGTGGAGGTCATCGAAGGATAAGCAGATCATCAGCAACAGTAACAAAAGAAAGGAATAGATATCTACAAATACAGAAAAAAGCATGGTAACCCAAGTAGAAGCTGGGATTCATGGGCAATACTGGCAAATCCAGGCGGATGTTCTATTCTGATAAACTGAGATCCAGAGTGCCCAGTGCAGGGGATTAGACAAGAACACAGTATTTATTACAAGTATAGCCTACAGGGACTCCAAAAGAAGGAGTTGTCACAGGGATCAAGGCAGACCTAATGTTAGAAAGAGAAGAGATTAGAGTGGAACCGTAGGATAACTGAATGCAACAGAACCCCAGAGTATAAGAAGTACCCGGCGTGCTTGGGAGGCGACAGTGCTTGGCAGTGGTTAGAGCCTGGGTCCTATTTACAGTCCTCACACATGGATAGAAACCAGTGTGATGAGGAGCAAGGTTTGTGGTCACACAGTTTGTCTGGGTTTAGTGTCCTTCTCCCTAATAGGGGTTAGTAATTTCTGCTCACACAATGCTTGTCGGCACTTAACGGCAGGATTGTTTCAAGCCACTTGATGCCATATAGCGGGATTATTAAAAATAAAACTTTAGATATATCAATTCAACCAGATGTGGTGAAGCAAAGAACAGTTCCTGAGGAAGCCAGCGCCCAAAACTGGAATCAGTGAAGGTGACTCCCCAGCTGGTCATCTTTGCAGGACTGAGGACGAGAGGCAATGGATGGGAAATGAAGTACGAAGCTAGGTTGATGGACGCATGCCATTTTCTTTCTCTGGGCTTGGTTTAAGTAGTGGATGGCCTGTGGGTAACCTGCTGTGTCTCCTTGAGAGCCGGCTACTCACTGTAAGAGTCAGTTACGGGCTTGGAGACAGCACAGCCAAGGGTGTGAGGGCTCAGTCTCCATTTCCCTCATAAAGAGCCAAGCACTTGCCACTACAGAAGTGAAGACAGGCAGACTTCTGGATCTTGACACATAACTGGCCTAGCCAACTTGGTTAAGTTCAGGGTCAATGAGGTATCCTGTTTCAAAAAAAAAAAAAAAAAAGGAAGGAAGGAAGGAAGGAAGGAAGGAAGGAAGGAAGGAAAGTGAATGGCCCCTAAGGAACTATACCAAAGGTTGTCCCCTGGTCTTCACGTGCCACACACATACACATACACAAGCTCACACACGTGTGTGTGCATATACATATGTAAACACACACTCACACGTGATAGACTGCTTTCTTCATCAAGTTAAGCTTTAGCCCACTGTACAAGGAGAACCCTTTAGGCCAAGGTCGGCTCAAAGGCCTCACCAAGGCTCTTTTAGACCCACTTCTCTTAGTGCCGCTTAACCACCCAGCTCCCTAAGTAACAAGGACCCCATCACAGTAAGGAGCACCCCAGCACAGTAACGAGGACCCCAGCCGGAAGCCCGCATCTGAGATCTGCAGGGAGGGGCTTTCATCGTCTTCCGCCCTCCCTATGCTACCACAGAAGCTGCTCCACTGAGTGGGACCGTAGAGGATTAAAAGTGCCATTTGAGACCGTGATAATTTAATGATGAGCTGCGAATTAGGGCGTAACGGCAGAACCGCGCCTCCTCCTCAAGCTTAGATTACTGGAGTTGAGTTTATCTCTCATGGCCAAGCATGGGCCATCACTGCAGCTCCGGGAATTGGCCCCTGGAATTCTCCAGAACGAGAAGGAGGAAGCATAAGATTTGATGGGAGACATTGAGCTAGAGGAGAGGCAGCAGAAAGTCTCAGGTTCCAATCAAATGGGGACCGCAGCAGCGGCCGACTATCCCAAGTCCCCGAGAACAAGAGGCTACAAAGAAAGCGTTTTTTGACAACTGAAAGCAAACGCTTTTCCCCAAAAATGGAAACTTCTAAAAACACCCTCATCGTCGTTCCATGCTGTAATGGAGCCATGTCCCGAGAAGGCATGTGGAGTTATTTGCCCTGGTGCTAACTGACCCCGAACTAATGCGTTTTTCTATTTGGGGACTGCCCCCCTTCCAGATACCACTTTTGAGTGGGCCATCCCCAGCTCGGCTTGCCTGTTTGAACTCGGCAGGGACTGAAGCTAACTGGGAGAAACCAGGAAAAACAAGCCGTGAGAAACATAAGCTATGCTATGTGGGTCCCAGGGGAAAAGGCTCAACCACGGGGGTTCTTTTGTTTGTTTATTTCTTTCCTATGTATTTATCTGTCGCCGCTGCCACCCTTCTCTCCAAAATACTTATAGAAGTGCGCACACACCACCACACCACACCTTTCTCTTTCATGTTACATTCACACCACACACACACTACACAGGCATACACACATACTACACACACACACACCACACACACCACACCTTTCTCTTTCTCTCCCTCTCTCTATCATATCACATACACACCACACACACCCCACATCTCTCTCTCTCTCTCTCTCTCTCTCTCTCTCTCTCTCTCTCTCTCATTATATTACACACTACATACATGCACACCCCACATACATGCACACACACATACACACACACCAAACTACACAGGCATACACACATACTATATATACCACACACACACGCACACACACACACACACTTGTTGAAGACCAAGGTCTCAGTTCATCGCTTTTTCACTTCTGTCCCTGCCATCTCTATGAAGGACCTCATATTTAGAAAACCCTCCTTTCCCAAGGGCAAGGAGTCCTAGGGAGCAGAGGAAATGTCCTGCAGAGAACCTAAGCCTTCTCATCACTCTCAGCTTTTGTGTGCTCAGGTTGTTGAGAACGTCTGCCCAGTAGGTCCTGAGCCCACTTGCAAGACCTCTGGTGGGCAGGCAATGTGAGCCGTGTTTCCTTTTCTGTGCATCAGAGCAGAGCAGGGCTGGGCCTGGGACGTGAGACGAGCACCTCTATACTCTTGCCAGGGCTGAATGGATCATAGAGAGGGAACATTCCGGGTGCTTTGAGTGTAGTAGGAGCTGCAGGCTGTGTTCCTGCTGGCCCAGCTCCTGGTCGCCTGGCTAGCTTATGCCCCGAAATAACAACACACAAACTATATTCTTTTAAACACTGATTGGCCCATTATATCTAGCCTCTTCTCGGCTAACCCTCGCACCTGGACTAGCCCATTTCTAATAATGTGTGTAGCACCCCAAGGTGCACTTACCGGGAAGATTCTAGCCTACGTCCATCCTGGGTCGGAGCTTCATCACATCTGCCTCTGAGAGGAGCTGCCCTGCATCTGAGCTCACTTCCTCTTCCTCCCAGCATTCTGTTCTGTTTACTCCACCCACCTATGTTTTAACCTATGAGGGCTAAGCAGTTTCTTTATTTTTTAACCAATGGTCTTTCTCCATCATTTCCCCTTTTTCTGTTTAAACAAAAAAAAAAGGGAAGGCTTTAACTTTAACATAGCAAAATTACATATAACAAAACAATTATCAAGTAAAAATTACAATATTTACATCTATTTTATCTTTATCATAACTAAGGAAAACTATAACTATAACTAACTATTCTTCAACTCCATCAAAGACTCCAGAAAGATACAATATTACCTAAGCAAACAAGAAATAAGCAGCTTTCAAATTCTAGAAATGACAGAGACATCTCGCTGCCTTGACAGTCACCCAAAGTTTCTCTGTACTGTTGGGGCATCCATCTTCGGCCTACAGGTCCATAGTATCCAGCAGACATTTCCATGAAGCAGGAAATTTCAAAGGCAGTTCAGTCACTATCTGCTGTGTCTTGCAGAATGTCTCGCAGACTCTTTCATGAATCAGGAACCCTGAAAGATCATCTCACCTTTAGGCAAGTTCAGCAGTCCTCTCTTTGTGGGTTCTTTGTGTCCAGTTTATGCAACAGTCCAGGCAAGAGCAGTTTCTTGCCCAAATGGCTATCAAACTCTATAAGGATCCTCTTCGATGCCCATCTTCTTCTTGAAGTACATTGGTGCTGCCAGGAGCAGAGTGTCTCATTGTCATGAAAAGTCCTAAATTATTAAAACACTTAAAATGCCATATTTTATAATCTTTGAAAGATATGAAGAATGCCTATCTAAAATATATCTATGCACATCTAGAAAATCTAACTAACATAACTACAAGCTTGACTATTATTGATGACTATCCATTAACAACCTATATACATTACATTTTTAAGTGAACTACACAATCACAATACCTTAATCAAGATTAGAAATACATATACATATAACAAAATTGACCTTAAATCTCTATCAATAAAGCAAAATCTATACTAATACAAATTAGTCATACCTATATCATTTGAGGGTGTATCTGACACTCTATTTAGCCTTGTGAGTTTTCTACCTGCTTGATTCCAGTGGGATCTTGGCATTATTCCACACTTCATGAGTATTCCCAAACTCACTGCCACTCAGCACACCAAATATAATGTTGAACCCAAACCATTCCCTTTCCTGCCTTTGTCATCTTGGAGGCACCAAGGCTACAAACTTGGCCTCTTCCTTTCAAGATCTGGACTCCCTGTTTTCCCTCCCATCCCTATAGTTCCCTCCTTTGGGGAAGCCAGTTAACCCTTTCTTTACCTTTAAGATGAAGAGTAGGTGTCTTTGAAGGCAGGGCTTAGGAGAGGGCTCAGAATGTGTGAGTACTTGATGCAGGAGCACCAGAAGCCAGGTTCAGATCCCCGCTACCCGTGTAGTGAGGACATCACAGCGCTTTGGCTTGTGCACACAAGAGGTCCTCTGCTCCAGGTTCAATGGGAGACCCTGTCTCAACGTGGGAAGTGATCAAGCAGGATACCCAGCAGCCACCTCTGGCCTCTGTGTATGCACAAGTGAGCACACTCTCACACACTTGTGCATCCTCCACATACACATACAAACCATAAAAGTCCCAGACATGCAGGCGTCTGTGAGTAATATTATATCCATATCTCTCTATCTGCTGTAACATACAACACGAATCTCAAGGGATATAGTATGGGAGTCAAGAAGAAATGTCTTCCCATCTCAACAGACAGAAGGCACCTTGTGAAAACCACTCAGCCACCTGCCTATCCTCTTTACTCTGAGGTCACTGTGCCCAGCCGCTCTGGAGCAACTCGGGCCCTTAGATTCTGAGCTGCTTTGTCTTCCATCACACAGAACATCCTGCCATTGTATCTCTCGGATGCTATGACGATCTCTACCTGGTCCCTGTTCCTGAAGCCTGTGCTTCGTGCGGCACAGGCAGATGACACCAGCTACTGGCTGAACAATGAAACGCCGTGGGTGTCCCCCATTCCCTGGTAGGAATTCCAAGCCCTCTGTGACCCTTCACCTCCTCTCGTGCATTTCCAGTCACAGCAACATCAGGTCACACGCAGCATCCCATGTGCAGGACACATGCCTATTCGGCTTTCACTGCTTGTCCGTGTCATTTCTGTGCCTGGACTCTTCCCGCCACGATCCCGCTCCTTCAACCCCATTCCCTGCTATGTTCTTCCCATTTGTTGTCCCTCAACAGAGCTCAGAATGACCCCTCGAAGTCCTGATGTTTTATCTTGCAAAGACTGAGGTGGTGACCTTCCTGCTGGGTTCCTACAGAACTGGCTGGGTCTCAGTGTCTCTGGAAGGGCCACAGCACATTCAAATTACCCATGATGCCTCTGCATGTGATGACTTTTTGTGCTTGTTTTGTCTTGGTTTTTTTATTTTCGTTGTTTTTTTTCCCCCACTTATGTCCCAGTCTCACTGCACTGAGCAATGTGTGTTTCCTGGACAGATGTGAACCAAGTAGAACATATAGATTTGAGGATAGAGAGTCCCTCGTGAGTAACTCACTTAAATATAAGGAACTCTCTACGGGACAGTTTGCTTGTTTCTGGGTCTTCTGGGCTTCTGCTAGTCCATGCATTTCAAACAGTTCATTGTTAGCAAATTCACTGAGCATCTGTTATACGCCAGCCATTGTGAACAATTATACCCAGAGATTTAAAAAGTAAAACATCGCCCCTGCCTTCAAGGAGATTATACCCTTCATACTTTTCTGGAGATTAGAAATGGCATCATTTACAACAGATCATGGTTAATAGGAAGCACATGAAACAGTCTGTCCTCCCCCCTTTACTGTCTGAAAACATTGCATTATCAGCCTGTCTCAGGTTCCCAGCCACAAGGGTCCTAGGCTTTGTTTAGCTACTTCGGTCTGTCTGAGAGAACTGAGGAAAATCAAATAGTGGTGGGATGTACCCAGGAATGTGTTTGGGGGCAATAAAAAGATTCTACAAGACGAAAAGGGAGTTAGAGACAAAAGAGAGGAAAGGCGGGGCTTTCTGTTTCTTCTTTTTTCTCTTTTACGGGAGAACTATAATAACATTCTTGAGAGGTTTCTAAAACAAGTTTCCTAGCTGGACGGGATGGTGAACCTGTAACCCCAGGAGGATGAGGCAGGAGGATGGCGAATTGGAGGCCAGCCTTGGCAGATCAGTAAGACCTGTTCTCAAAAACAAGAAATTAAATTTGCTTTCACGGCAGTGACTGTGTGGTTCTGTGTCAGTGGCTCACAGAAGGGACAGCTGGCAGTACAAGGAGACATCTTAGGCTTTGACAGCAACTTGGCAGAGAAGAGGGACCATGTTTACCATACTCACTAGAGGATAAGAGTCATGGAAATACTAAGCATTCTATAGCGGACAGGGCAGAACAATTATACCTATAGATTAAAAATCCCATAGGTGACAGGGAGCCCCCCCCAGCCCCTTTGCCATCAGTGCCCTGCTGAGAAGCTCTGTTCCATGTTCCAAGTCAGGATGGACCCTAGCTACACCCCCAAATGTCATGCTGGTTCCTGATAGTCGCAAGCATGACCCTGGGTGCGTCTGACTCATGCATCAGGACAAAGCCGGTCCTGTGACAGAGAGGAACAAGGCACTTAGAGGACTTTAGTGCTATAATTAGTTTTGAAACACTCTTTGCCCTCCTTGCCCATCCCTGTTCCCAGCTTCCTCTATAAAAAATGATATAAACAAGAGCAGTTTCCAAAATACCCTTTATTTTTATCGTTGGGGCTTTTTCCCCTCTGCCCTTTACTCTTGGTGAAATAAAACATACTAGAGTGGAGGCAGAACATCATCAAAGACTATTGCTAAAGACAGGGGAACTCTGGTGTTCAGCAGAACCTGCTTCCTGCCAACCATGCACCGGCAAACGCTCAGGCACACCTGGAGCCCAAGGCTCTGCTCGCTGTCTGCATGTCGGGGTTGATTGTTTGTGCCCAGCAGTATATGTTTGAAGTGAATCTTTCCCAATCTCTATTGTTATTTTTTCTGGATGAAGGTAGTTTTATTTGTATGTAACACAGGCTCTGTTTCCCCAGGGCCCCTAATTCTATTTGCTTCTAAGGGATAAAAATGCCATGTTTTCCTTAAGATATTTACTCTGGATCACCCTGCTAAAGAATACAGTAAAAACCAAGACGTTCAGGACAAGAAAATCTGCCTTTCGAGGCAAATGAATACACAGATTGAAGGCAAGTAAGAGGTCTGAAGTTGGACTTTCCAGAAGGCTCAAAACTATTTCTGTAAAGCTAGAGCTAACTATAGTTGTGGCTATTATGGTTGTATAGTATCCACAGTTGGGTCTCCTTTCCTGTCCACCAAGGCATCCTTATAGACTACAGTCAAACACCTCTTTGTATTGGCATGGACTGTGTGTGCGCGCATGTGTGTGCGTGAGTGTGCATGTGTGTGCATATGTGAGTGCATACATGTGTGCATATGTATGCGTAAGTGTGCATGTGTGTGCGTGTGCATGTGTGAGTGTGTGTGTATGTGTGTGCATGTGTGTATGTGTGTGCATATGTGAGTATGTGTGTGCGCATGTCTGTGTGCATGTGTGCGTGTGTGTGTGTTGGAGGGGGTTGTTGCAGATCTGGAAAAATGATGTTAGCTGGTGTTAGCTGTTAGCTGTAGTATTTTCTGTGTTCAAAATCCTTTCCCTACTTGTTTACCCTGGAGAAAGCAGATTCCCTTTCAAGGCCTTGCTGACATAGCCTCTCTAGAAACATTCTGCTCTTCAAACCTCACCTGCCTCAGCGGCAGCTGACTTGCTCTGTCAGTGAAGCAGGTGCTATTATTTACTCTCTCCTCCACTGAGAACTGAGGGAGCAACTCCTGCAGGTAGCTACGGCTTTGTTTTACAATGTCCCCAGCCTCCGGGCTTTCTCTGACCATAGGGACTCATCACCTCAGCAGGAGGCCAATGCTTTAGAAGTAACCCTTCACCCACAACAGGCAGGGACCTGTGGCTATCCCAGAGGGTGCTGACAGGGCACTCCAGAGGAGTCACAGAAAGACCCAGCCCTAGTTGCCTGTAGCATGTTCTACTTTTTCATAATGCGAGACTGGCTTTTCTCCCTCTGGTCCACTCTCTCAACACGTTTTCCTGGATCACCTCCAAGTAAACAAGGGGCTTGTGAATCCTTATTGTTGCATCTCCCTAAGTGGGGAAACCGTCCTGAGCAAGCTCCATTATCACCCACTTGCCCTCGCCTGTGCGTGTTTTGTGTCCACGACAGCTCTCTGGAAGGGAGCCACTGCTTGTTATTTTTATTTATCCCCTGTGTCTAAAACTCAAAGACCCTTCTGGAAATGCTTATGGAAATGAACTGAGGGGGAAAGTATGAAGCTTTAGGGGTCACCTGCAGAAGACCTCCGGGGCTGAACCAGTGGGTGTAGGAACGAGGGGAGGGGAACTATTCAGAGAAACGCAGTTGTGAAGAGAGAACTCAGATGAACCCAGCACCAGCAAAACCATGAAGTTCCTGAGGAAGAGGCATTATCCAAGAAGCTGAAACGGTATGCCAGATGAGTGAGAGGCATCGAGATGGTGTCTGTGCTGGTGTTGGAGTGCTCAGGAGGGACCAGCAGGGCCAAACAGAGGGCAGGGCGGAAGGAGAACTTGGCTGTCTTTGAGAATAAAGTTCCTTGGGGAGGCTGAGTACCAGCCTGGTGTATTGAATGATCTTAAACTCTCTGAGAGCTTGTCAGGTGCCTAAATGCAGTTTTATTCATCAATCAGTGCCGACATAGTAGGCAAGAAAGTCACCAGCCCGACTAGGTTTGGAATCGCCAAGGACAACACCTCTGGAGAGACTGTCCAGAGACCACTCGCTCTAAATGTGGGTGCTACCGTCCCGTGGGCTGGGGGCCTGGGCCGAAGCGAAAAGAGAAAGTGAGCTGAAGGCACCTTGTAGGGAGGGGAGATGAAATT
The DNA here is from genome assembly GCF_950005125.1 of Chionomys nivalis. Taxonomy (NCBI): domain Eukaryota; kingdom Metazoa; phylum Chordata; class Mammalia; order Rodentia; family Cricetidae; genus Chionomys; species Chionomys nivalis. Next base: position 1,833,158 of record NC_080102.1, on the reverse strand, counting down.
AGGGAGAAAGGATATCCTACTTAGGTTTCAAGTCCCACAATCTTGTTCTCTGTACACTTGGACCAGTTGTGAGTCTCCATGTTAACGGCCATCTACTGCACAAAGAATCTCCTCGAATGAGGGTTAGAGATGCATCGAGCTGTGGTTATAAGGAAAAGCATTGAAAGTGCAGTTTAACACTGTGTCTATTTAGCCAAATACTAGCATTAAGTTCTCCCAGGCTGTATGACCTACCTCACCAGGGCTTCTTGGCCCAGTTAACAGCACCAGGCATGAGTCCCACTGTGCAGAGACAGACCGTATTGTCTGTAGAAATATTTGAAAAGCTTGGTTATTTCTAACCAGCCAAGGTCCTTTGTTACACAGACATTTCAGAGCCCTTTTGGGTCAACGAAGCATCAATCACTCTATTTTCTACTTTTACCTGAGCACAGACACATGTTCACCCTAAAAACCCAATGAAGCATAAAAATGAAGTACTTTGAACTCCTGGCTAAGCTCGGCAGGCCCTCTGACTGTTCCGCATCTGGCCTTGGGAACAGATACCACGCAGGGAAAGCCCAGACCCTCCTGCGTGAGGCAAGGCCTGTGACCCAGGGTCTGGGTCATTTCTAACCAGAGGCCTCATAAAGCAACGAGTCATTGGAAGCCCTCCTTCTTCCCCTTGTCTTGGCACAGAAAGTGTAAACACACAAGGATGTGAGCTTCTCTGCCTCTGAGTCAGAGTAGCTGGAGTTCTGAAAGCCAAGTTTTAGGGTTATAACGGGGTAAAGTGATAGATACTCCCCCAAGGACTAAAGGGCCAGTGAGTTTCCCATCAAGATGGTGTCTTCAACCCCATGAACTTCCCTGGTGGGTGACAAAGAAAAAAGTGGTGCATGTACAGCCCTGAGAAGTGACTTTTCCTTTCCACTCTCTCTGGTTACTCATGATTTCCCCTCCAAAAATGAACTCAATAACAAAATGGTAGCCATTGCGCTGTGTTTTCTCAAGCAAAGGCTGGTGTCCTTAACAGCCTTGCTTGCCAATACTCTGATATTTTGAGAGATGGCTCCAAACTGGGCCCTGAAAACATCTTTTTATTTTTCCAAAACACTGGGGTTCATCATTTAAACACAAGAGCAAAAATTACCTCTGCCACCAAGTGAAAACCAGGATGGCCTGGTGAGGCAAGGGGTTTGCTCCCCATGTTGAGATTCAGAATCACCTAAGTCTGTTGAGGTCCACACTGAATAAACGAGGCAACATTTTAAACTGCATCAAGTCTTTGACCTTCCACTCGTCATACAATCTCAGTGCTCTCAATACCAAACAATAACTTCGCAGTGAAATCGTATGCATATAAGCATTCATACATTTCTTGCCTTTCCCTTACATCTTGGGGAATCATATTTTTTGAGCTATGGAAATGGCAGAAAGATAGGCTACAGATCCACGAGATATTGGGAGCACCGAGCCAGTGTAAGCGCCGGGCCCGCCCTCCGACTTTCCACCCCATCCTGCCTGCTTCAACCAGCTCCACTGCCACACAGAAGGCTGATGACCACATCCACGGTTTTCTCTGTGGCTAAACAATATTTAAATAGTGGTCCCTGGTGAGTTTTCTTTACGTTTTATTTCCTTGCTGACTTACGAACTGACCAAAAATCCGGAGGCGACTTAGAGGTTTCAAAGAAATGCAAGCCTGTAATTCAGTTAAGATATTGAGTATGTTGAATAAATCAGAACCAGTAATAAAAGATATAAGAAAAACATAGGATGCTGTTGGCTAGTGAGCAGAAATTGAGCGTTAGGCTTTATGGTGGGGAGTCTGTCCAAACATAATCCAGTTAATGGTACCATGTTCTGTGTCCAGGCCTATTATCCTTCGTCATATAATTTTGGAGAAGACACTTAAACAAAAACATCTTGGATCGGACTTGGCTTTTGGAGTCATCTATGGTTTTTGGAGTCAGATTTTAGTTTAAATCCTGGCCCTGCTACTTACAAAGAGAGCGACCTTGAACATATTAATTAATCTGTCTGAGTCCGTTTTCTCATCGGTCCAGCGGAGAGAGCACCCTTACCTCAGAGGGTTTAATGAAGTACAAACGAGGTGACGTGTGTGAAATGCCTTCTAGTTCCTCCTGGTTTCTTTCTCCGACTTTAGAAGATTAATTACACCTGCCATCTACTTGTCTAACAGCCTGTGGGGGAAGATTAGCGATCGCCTGGGAACCAGTTTCAGTAAGTCAAATAGATTAGTTCATAACAGAACTGTTACTGTTATGCTGTGCCGTGCAAATGCCCAGGGGCCTGAGAAGTGGGTGGGATTCTGTGTGTTGTGTAAAATGCATTTGTGGGAGGTGGGAGGGGGGACAAAGACAAGAAGGATTTCTGTCCGAGTGATGCTTACAGCATCTGCTTTCCGTTACTAAGGGAAAATGTGATTTCCAAGGATTTGCGGTATTACATGAACGCAAATATTCAGATACAGGGAAGAGCTGTCTGTGTCAGAAAATATATGTTATCAAGATAAAAATCCTCTAGTTGCGAGCCAAAGAAATTGTGTGTATGTGTGCACAAATTTGGCAGAAAGAGAAAATCTGTAGAATATTTTATAAACATTTTAAATCAGATGAGCTTTTTAAAAGCTTAAAGTTACCTGCTCATGGCACAGTTGAAGGCATACTGGTGTCTTTGGAAACAGAGTTCAAGAAATCTTGCAGAACTTTTCTCTCTTGTCATAAAGCAGCAAGACTACCAGGATTTTTCAACCTCTAAAGAATAAGATTTCAAAGGACTTCTCTTCAAGCATAAAGCATTTAGTAATAGCAACTTTTAGGATAAAGTGGGCCCTTTTATCCCCGAGATTCAATGTGCATACTTCGTTATGCAACAGGAAGGCTGGAGCTGCTGTAGAGTTCTATCCCCGTGGACCATGCCCAGGACAGTCTCCACGGCGTCTTAACAATGCGACGTGTCAACACGGTCTTGTTCATGCAACATTCATTCGTTCTCAAGTTAGACTTTGAAGATTCAAAGCATTTTCTGTCTCTCAGAATTCATATAGGCATCACAGCTGAAAGTGGTTCACTTTCAAATAAGCTCCCAGGTATTTCTTTTTAAAGATTGGGCAAGTTATTGTTTGAGAGAACCTAAAATCTCAAAATCTCACAAATTGCTAAGACTCTTTTTATTTTATTTTATTTTATTTTTTATTCTTTTTTAATTAAAATTTCCCCCTTCTCCCCGTTTCCCATTTCCCTCCCCTCCTCCCAAATATTGCCCTCTCCCCCCAGTCCCCTCCCCCTATCCCCACTCCTCTTCTCCTCCCCCCACACCATTCCCCCTCCCTCTCGATACTGGAGAGCAGTCCAAATTCTCTGCCCTGCGGGAAGACGAAGGTCTTCTATCTATGTCCAGGAAGGTGAGCGTCTAAACAGGCTAAGCACCCACAAAGCCAGTTCATGTATTAGGATCGAAACCTAGTGCCATTGTCCTTGGCTTCTCATCAGCTTTCATTGTCCGCCATGCTCAGAGAGTCCAGTTTCAATCCATGCTTATTCAGTCCCAGACCAGCTGGCCTTGGTGGGCTCACAATAAATCAGTTCCACTGTCACAGTGGGTGCATCCCTCGTGGTCCTGATTTCCTTGCTCATGTTCTCCCTCCTTCTGCTCCTCATTTGGACCTTAAGAGCTCAGACCGTTGCTCCAAATTGAGTCTCTGTCTCTACCTCGATCCATCGCCAGATGAAGGTTCTAAGGTGATATGTAAGATATTTATCAGTATAGGATAGGGTCATTTCAGGTTCCCTCTCCTCAGTTGCCCAAGGTACCAGCTGGGGACATCTCCCTGGACACCTGCGAACCCCTCTAGAGTCAAGTTTCTTGCCAACCCTAAGATGGCTCCCTTAGTTAGGATATATACTTCGCTGCTCCCGTATCCTCCCTTCCTATATCCCAACCATCCCAATCCCCCGAGCTCCTCCCATCCTCCCCTTCTCATGTTTCTCATCCCATTTCCCCTTTGCCCCTTGCCACCTCACTTCTGTATCTTTTTAATTTACTGAGGTGGATGCTCTGGAAGGTTTGGGAGCCCTGTATTGATAAGTTTGCATTCTTTCTGTTGTGGAAGAGAGATGAATTCTAAGCTGACAGGACATCGTGATATGTTTTCTTTCTCCATTTATTGTTTCAAAAACAATAATGTCCTTCTTTATATTCAGGATGAGCTAGTGTCTCTCTGACTGTTCATACCTTAGCTTACATGCCAAATGCCAATAAGTCACTTCCTAAGGGGAAATTCAAAGCCAATTGGCTCCCTTGTGTCAGAAGTAGGAGCTTTAACCTGAGCACTGAAGCAGGACTCAACCTTGTGTTGCTCAGCGTGCAGAGCTAAGGACTCTGCATCCCTTTGAATTTCCTCTTCCTGCTTTCACAGACTTCAGTGCTAATGGGACATCCTGTCACATGCTGCAATCCCAGGACCCGGAGTGGGACCAGGAAGCTCAAGAGTAACTTTGGCTGCTCGGTAAGTTTGAGGCCAGCCTGAGCTATGAGAAATCCTGGCTCAAAACAGCAAAAACTGAGGGGGCTGGAGAGATGGCTCAGCTGTCAAGCATGTATGCTACTCTTGTAGAGGACCCAAGTTCGATTCCCAGCTTCCATAGTGGGCGGCTCACAACTTACCTATAACTCCAGCTCCCAGAGTTTCCAATGCCTCTGACCTCCATGGTCGAGTGTTCAGACACACACACACATACACACACACACAGACACACACGTAAATGTAACTAAAATAACAAAAGCCGATCTTGAAAACAAAAAGAGAAAAAGTCAGTGCTGAGGTTTTTTGAGGAGTTGAGAATTGGCATGTCCCTGAAGAAACCTCTGTGGTAAAATACACCATGGAAGAACAGGCTTTATAATCCTCAGGAGAGCTTCATTATTAGGCCACTATATTATGTTCATTAGCTGGAAGGTTTTAAGAGCCCAGTAGTAATTGCGTAGAATATACTGACATCTGGTGGCACTGATCAAGCAAACAGGAGTTAATAGGTAACACTGAGATTAAAATTATTGACTGAAGTGTCTTAAATATTCATAACTCTCCCAGAGCTCTCCCTGTGGTAACACTAGTCATCTGACTTAATCTACTCATTTAAGAACTTAGTAGTTACATTTTAAATTAATATTAATCCTAAATTAATATTGATAAGTCTGATTTTTAACAAATTTATAGGTCCAATTTTAACAATACCTTTTGGTTAGTATTTATTTATGTTTTGTGGTTTTTTTTAAAGATACCACTTTAGCTGAGCATGGTGACATATGACTTTAATCTCAGCATTCAGGAGGCAGAGGCAGGAGACTCTGTGAGTTCGAGGCCAGCCTGATCTGTATACTGAGCTCCAGGACAGCCAGGGCTATGTAGGAAGACTCTGTCCAAAAACAAACATACATGTGCTTTTCCTAGTTTCCTGCTTAGAAGCCAACTATGGACAGCCACCTACGGTGGTGATGGGGTGTGGTATGTATAATTTCATGCTACTAAATCACTTGACTTTTCAAAAAATACACCTAATTGAATCTGGGAGAGCCACCACCGTCTCTTTACCAGCTTGACCCTCTCCATAGCTGCCACCCTTCTAGAGCAGTGAAGCCAGAGTTTCCACTCTACTGTGCAAAGTGAAGAACACAGACGTCAGTGTTGACCGCATGAGTAGACTCTGGGAGCTGCTGCCTCGTGGCTCTTGCCACCTCTTGATGTATGTTTCCATTTAGGATGGGTGGCATGGAGTCAGCTGTCACGATTCTCAAAAGATTTCTCTGCAAGGTCTGGCTTTTGCATCAGGTTCTGGACTGAAATTGTGTTTAAATTTTGTTTCCTCTCATCTCTTTCTGGTTCTGATTATTTTTTTAAGAGTAGTTGATGGTCTCATGACACGATCTTTTTATTTTGTATTTTGCGTCTCGTGTTTTGAATTTTATGTGAAATTGTGGGTTTGATCTCTGACCCCTGTTTACTATAATACTGATTTGCTACTAATTTGATAGCAAGCCATAGGAGCCTACTGTAAACACACCGCTCACTTTGCACCCCTCCCCTTCACTCTTAAGTGAAGAAATGTGTGTGGAATATAACCGAGACTCTTGCACAAGTAACGAAAACCACGTAAGTTTCCAGCTTCCCAGGTAGCGCTCAGATGAATACAATCTCTTTCTGTGATGCAAGACCCTAGTAAACCGAGAGGAAGTCAGCAAACAGGCACAGCCTAGCATTTGGTTGTAGTGCAGTCGATACATTCACCCAGAAAAAAAATACGGAAATACGGCATGGACCACACAGCTCTGCCTCAGCAGGCTAGGCTCTGAACCCCGAGAACTCTGGTTACGAGTGTGCTCAGTGTGGGATGCAAGATCAGTCCTGGACCTGGTCACTGATCCCGGGGAAAGGCACAGTGACTCGGTGACACGGGATCAGGGAGCACGGACTTGAGAGTGCAAGATGTTATGCCCGTGGTTTTTATTTCCCACTTATCAGACTTCCCAGAGCTGATTGCGCTCAGTTCCCAAGCCCATAGTCAACCAAGGATGAGGAGAGACTCTCTGCAGGCTATTCCTCCAGGAAGCTGTGGAGTAACAATGACATTAAGAAGATGGATTATGGCCAGAAAAATACTAGGGGACAAAACACTGCCTTTTTCTTCCTCCCTGATATGCCAACCGTCTGTGAGTTGCTAGCACTGAAGCAAAATGTATGAAAGGTTGGCTCATCAATCAGTACTGATTCCAATCTTCAACTCTTGTGGGCTGGATTATGACCTGCCTAGTTGTACTGGTCATCCTATGAATCCGAGCATCAGTTAAAAATGGAGCATTGTCCTCAAAATACTTTGGGTCTGCTGAAAGAGATGTGCTGCCCAAAAGACTTTTGTTGTGTTTAGCGTGGTCCACCATTCCTGTTTCATCTCATTTCTCTTAATCATATACAAAGATAGTGGGGGATGAAATTATTGTTTACCCTCCAAACAGTTACTGAATCTCCTCCTTCTTTATGTACAATCAAGATAATATGGAAGAGGGGAAAATGCACGGTGCACAGGCATCCTGTCCAAGAGAGACGTTCTGCTGGAGCTGCAGAATATGTTTGTGGTGGTAAAGGAGCTTACTGTCCAGTCATTATAAATACCTGGACGGTGAGTGATGTCACAAAGCCAGGCCGAATTCTAAGAGAAAAGAACGATGCCAACAACAACATCTACCACCTAGCAAACGAGCATCGAGAGTGGGAATTCAGGCCCCGTTGGCTAACAGAGACCAAACTAGAACTTGAAAGCTGTCCCTGAGCCTGGAGAGGTGGGGGATGTATTAGTTTGCAGATGAAAGCTACCTTGAAGGAGAACCTTCACAAACACTTTGGATGCGTCAAGAGACATAAAGTTCAGCCCTTAGCGAGTGCACGTGGGTGGCTGTTCTTGTATGCACCTGTAAACTGGAAATCCTAACAGCTCCCCCAACTTGTGTTAGCGGCCCTACACTGACCGGATGAGGTGACACACATGGAATGCTGCAGCATGGAAATGCTGCAGGACACCCAGCATGAGGGGCAGATTGGAGCACACCAGAAATTCCATTCCGGTGTTGACTCTAACCCCTTACGTAATAAGCAGTCACTGGAGATCTTTGAAGAGGGGAATGAACGACATGATGAACAAGGTGTAAGGAATTTAATTCTCTTCTCCAGCCCCCCGCCATTGCCTGGCAATCAGTCTCTCCTCTCTGCTGACAATTCCCTGTGATGTCAATTCAACATCTCCTGCAGGCTCTGGGAGGAAAATCCAACCCCGCGTGGGAAGGGCTGTGTGCCTTGATGTCCTCGTGCTATGTAAATCAAAGGCTCCAGCTCAGCTTCCACACTCTGGAGCGTATCTATTGTTTGGAACGCCCTCCGATTTATTCACATTTCAAGATGCTTCGTACTGTGTGCGGCACATTCTCGCACTGTGGCACCAGAAAGCACCCTTGTTTTATGATGTGCTGCGTTTGGCTAGACAGACTCAAGATCATTAGCCCCTTTTCTCCTCGGTGCCCTGCCTTGCTGAATTCAAAACACTTCCAAATCCCTAAAATCTCCGTACTATTCCTCTTTTTAGACAAATATGCTTCTAAATATGTTTAGTTTTCTTAGATTTGAATTTCACTGAATCACCAAGCTACTAAATTTCCGTGACACCTCTTATACAACAAAGTCTAGTGATGAGTCATCTCACTGCAGCAAGTTGAAACACCAGTAAATCTCTACAGTTTTTGTCTTATAGTCAAAACATATTTTGCAGGGTTGGGTGTTGTCTCACTGATGAAAGTGCACGGCCAGGCCCTAGGTTCCGTCCTAGGCTCTGAAAACAAAACACAATAGCTATATTTTCCAGATTAGCTATTCTTTTCTTTATTTGAAACAATTGCAAGGTTTAAAGCAACTTGAAGTTAATACCCAAGGTCCTTTAAAAGTCCCTGAGTATTTTGTTTGCCTTGTTTTCTGAGGCGACAAGGTGTCTCTAGCTGGGTCAGGCTGGCCTTGAACAGTTCTGCCTCAGCTTCCCAAATACAGAGATTATAGGTGAGCACCTCGGTGTCCCTCCCCGTTAGAATCCGTGACTCACTTCTGAGTTGTCGACGTGATCACGGGAGCAGATGGATGGATTCCATGGATCTGGGAAAGCGTTTTCTTTTTCTAGTATGTATAATTCAGTGGTCAGGACATGTTTCTATAATGTGATGTAGTAAATATTTTCAATCCTGCGGCCCTACATTCTTCATCTCAACTCTTTGACTTTGACGCTACAGAGTGATGACAGCCATATATAGAATAAAAATGACAGGCGTAACTAAACTTCAGTAAAATATTACACAAAACAGGCAGTGCCTAAGTGGCCTTGGCCCGTGGGTTGGGCCGGTTGTATGGTTCTCAAACACTGATATATTTGTGATGGCGTGACTTGTGACAGGAAAAGATCCCCAAACCTTAGCTACTGTTTCCATGGGTTTGCCCAAGTATTTCTAATGCAAATGAAACTTGCAATCTCTGTTCTTTCCCCCCAATAAAACGCAGTCCCAAAGCCCTATTTCTACTGATAAATTTTTGATGAGAAATTAGTAAAAAGACATATCTATAAGAGAATTAAAGTTGGATCAATGAAGACTGGCATGTATCAAATGGAAGAAAACAATTTCTTTCTGTCTAGAAAACTGGGGAGCCAAAAATTTTGCTCTGCAATTGTAGCTAACACCAATTTCTGAAAATCGTCTATCTAAATGGTCATGTTTAAATAAATCATAACTATAGCTGGAGCCAAATATTTTAGATTTAGTCACTAAGGTGTAAATCGAACTTAAATAATTCCAACTAACTTGAGTTTGTTAGCCCTCCAACCTCTGGAGTGGTTTACTGCCCTTATTATTAAAATTATCATAACCGAAAAAAATTGCTTAACAATGAGAGCTTTGCAGCCCATAAAATACCCACATCTTCTCAGCATAGCAGGGTTGATACTCTGTAAATCTGGGCCCAGACGTTTTCCAAAAGCTTGCTGACAGATATTCATCAGAGCAATGAAAAGATAGAAAATACTTTTTTCCATATAGAAACTGAGAGGAGCTTGGGATCCGCCCTGCACAAAAGCATTTCTCATACCGAGAAAAGACAGTCAAATTATAAGCAGATGTACAATCGCATGACAATCAATTAAAATATATCAGGTAAGGTCTGGTTCCAAATCTGAATTCCACTTTGTTGGCTCATGCCAGCACTTCCCTAATAGTGGGATGTACTGCTATGTGGAAACATCCACTCTGGTTCCCTCCAGCCCGCCCAACCCCAGAGAGCAGAGACCTTGGCATCTGGGGAGCCCTGCTTTACTCTCCGGCGCATCTGCCCGCCGCTGGTGATGAACGTGAGAGTGAGCACAACCCTTCTTGGCTGGTAGATGGGTTTTCATCTGGTGCTTCTCTGTTGTTCAACTCAAAGCTAATAATTTAACATCTTTATTCTTTTCTTTCTTTCAATCTCAACGACATGTTTGCCTGTCTGGCATACTGTACAAATAGACCTAGGATTTAATTTTTCTTGTCTCTGTATTTTTATTTTGAGAAAGGAAAGAAAAAGAAACGATTAAGTTTTACAAATCAGAATTTAATGTTTGACTTGCAGCCGTGAATTGGTGAACATAGCTGGATGAATTACCTCATTTCCCTGGAATTAAATTTTTTTGAAAAATGGAAAATAACACTTTCTGATGTGTTTAATTGAGACAATAAACAGGTTAATCCTGGCCACAAGGCAGCTGGACACTGGAACACAGGAAATTCAATAATCTGATATTTTAAATTGTTTTTGTAAGTGATACAAAGCTGTTTTAAATATGTGGTTAATGATGCAAGACTTCAGGGCCTGGGTAATTAAGAAATGATTTTTTTATGTTTTCATCTGGCAAGAATAAACTGACTTATAAATACATACTTAATAACTTAATAACATAATGGCCTCGTGATGTGTTCAAATCCTCTTACAACCTGAGCACCCCCTCTAATGATGAGACATTTAGTGCTTTTTGGGTTTTACTCCGATAGGCTGCCAGTCCTCAGACTGCCCTCACCGATGTGAATGCTGCTCAAGGCAATGTAAGCCACACTGGCATCATGACTGAAGCCAGAGACAGTGCCTAACTAACACTTCTCAGCCACAAACGAGAATCCACGCCCACCAATGCTCTGGATCCCGCATACGTCCTGCGTACAAAATCTAGAACTGATTTTGAGAAGTCAAACTTATAACTGTTTTCTCCAAAGACAGAATAAAACACTTTTCTGTTTGTTTGATGGGATTCCCCTCCACACACACCAACCCAAAATATTAGTGTGCTACCAAACTGTTTGACCTTTGAAGGCTGGCGACTTAAACAATCACCCTCCTCCTAGAGTACCGTCTCTAAATGTCCCTTCCTCTTCAGAACATCTTCTAGGCTAGGTTGTTTTTTTGTTTGTTTTTTTTTTTTTTTTTTTTTTTTTTTGATTTTTCGAGACAGGGTTTCTCCGTAGCTTTTGGTTCCTGTCCTGGAACTAGCTCTTGTAGACCAGGCTGGCCTCGAACTCACAGAGATCCGCCTGCCTCTGCCTCCCAAGTAGGCTAGGTTTCTCTCACTCTGCAATCTAGCCTCTGTATTCCCTTCACACCATCTATGCTTCACGATTCCATGAGCCTCCTTCAGAGTGTCGTTTGAATTTCTAAGTTGAACAGCAAATCGCTTATTTGTTTCTGTTGCTCATGAAGTGGAAGGCTCTGTAAGTAGCTGCTTAATTTTCTAAGGACGGTGTTATTACGCTCGAGAGCCACGGGCTCTGTTGGGAAACCCTCCGAGTTCGCATCTTAGAGGAAAATGAATGAAGCATAAAAACTGGTTTGTCCCAAAGGAAAGTTTTTCATATAAATATTTTTTCTCCTTTTGTTTTTTTTTCCATCGAGCACGGAATAATAACATTTAAAATAAACAAGATTCCCTTCAGTTCTGAAACAAAGAAAAAAGAATCACAAAGATTCTCAGCGAAACATTGTATCCCAATGAGGAGTCACATTGGGGAATGTCTTCTCCCTCCGTAAATCCTAACTACCTAAATCCCAGAACCTCGTTCCCTGCCAACTACTCGGTGTTCTCTACCGACTACACGGTGTTCCTAAACCCCTTCAACCCGACCACACATTTCTAACAGCCGGGTGCAATCAGCCTCATTGCTTCAGATGTGCTTTGTGGCTTGCCCAAATTTACATAACTAGTAAGGAGTTGGGAAGAAATGCATACTGCCTGAGATCTACTTGTCTCAGGCATCTCCTTGATGGCTGTTAGGCGGTAGTAACAGTATTTCACCAGCTGTTACAGTTCTTTGCCTCTGTGTTGATTCCCCCTCTGCTGCCCCTGGGACTTCTCCGTGTTTGTTTGTCAACTCCTCTTCTTGCTATTTTTTCGGATCTCAAGTTCCCTGTGGCAATACACCTTACATTTTATGTTTACTTCACCCATAATTTCATGTATACCTGTGAGTTCAATGATAGCTTCAGTATAGACAACCTTATCCAAGTCTCTAGGCCAGGTTCCAGCACCAGATGATCTGAGTCTACCGAGAAATGATTAGAACATTCAGAGAGAAAGTCATCACATCTCCTGTTTCCCTGCCTCCTCCCACCTCACCCAGATCCCCTTAGCTGGAATCTCAAGGCCATCTTTGGTCCCCCTTCACTCGGCTCCATTCTGGTGACTAACCAGACTTCTGGATTTGTCCCCATTTCTCGTTCCCAATGCATCACCCAATGCATCATCAGGCCCTGGTTTGAACAACTGATGTAGATAACTCTTTCTCCCTTCCAGCCAGCTCCTCCAACATTCCTTCCTAGGTAGCCCCTGAAGGCAGGGAGTCAAAAGATAGCAAAGCAAAGGAACTGGGCAAGGACTGGGCCTAATAGATGGTACAAGTGCTCAAGGTAAGAGAGGCATAGTGTGTGTGTGTGGGGGGGGGTTAAATGTAGGGAGAGAGGAAGGGAAGGAGAGAGGAAGGGGAGGAGTGTAAGAAGAAGAAGAAGAAGAAGAGGAGGAGGAGGAGGAGGAGGAGGAGGAGGAGGAGGAGGAGGAGGAGAAAGCTAAGGGAGGGAAGCAGATAGAGACCAGATATTGAAAAGGGGAAAGGCAATATTTGCCTGCAATTTATTCTGCTGTCTCACCGTCTATCTTATCCACAGCAATACAATCCTTAAGCGCTAACTTTCCAAATGGTGGCCATTTTATTTTAATGTGTATTGTCGGGTAATGATTCTCAGATTAGCAGAGCAGGAAGTTGGAGCAGAACTGATTGGAATCGAAATCGAGAGCTGTTTAGAGGTTCTTTATGAGAACAATGATTATTATCAGTCTCAAAATACCTTCCTGATGAGATTTAATTCTGCATATTTATCAAGAAAGACATCAGATTTTATAAATGCCAGGTAAACATTTGTACCTTCCCAGAGGAAGTAATAGCAAAGGGACGTTTTGTATAGTAATCCACATATTCCACCTGATATAAAACCTTTTATTATTTGGTGACACTTTGAAGTGGCTGGCGGACTGGGGGTCAGCTCAGAAGGTGCAGTGCTTGCTGCTAAAACATGAGGACCTAAGTTTGATCCCCAGCAACCGTCCATATACTCCAGTCCTGGGAAGACAGAGGAGGATTGATCCCTCGATCATCCTGGCCAGCACTCCTAACACAGTCAGCAAACTACAGGTTCTGTGGAGACCCTGTCTCTAAACAAAGTAGAGAGCCATCAAGGAAGACACATGACACTAACCTCTGCCCGCACACACCATGTATGTGAACACATGCATGAAAGTAAAATAAAAAAGCATTGGCATCAAGATAGAATTAAGATTATCGGCATCTGAGTCAATGCGGGGAAACAAGCCATTAACAGCTGGTGAGTGTCTGTACTTTCAGACCAGAGAGGGAAATTGTAAATGAAACTACCTATATTTTGAGCCAGAGTTTTTATTTTACTTTTCCAGCTTTGGTTTCCAAGCTATTGGTGAGATATGAAATCAATTTAGGGTCACAACCAACATGTTTTTAATGTAACAGAATAAAAGTTTTCAGACAAAGTAAGTATTGCACTTGGTAGCATGCAACATGGATGAGAAAGGTACCATGCTCTGAAAGTTCAGTTGGGTCAATGAATCTGCATGCACATGCGCATTCACGAACAGTACCCAATGCATCTGCACGTACATGCGCATTCATGAACTGTGGCCAATTCATCTGCATGCACATGCGCATTCATGAACTGTGCCCGGTGCACCTGTATGCACATGCGCATTCATGAACTGCGTGTGCATGCGCATTCACGAGCAGGGTACAGTGCTCCTTTCTGCATGTTGTAGCAAAAGAAAAACTTACCCAAGATAATATACTTTCTTATTATGTTTAAAATGTAAGAAGAAGGCTCCATCAAATGGCTCTGTCTCCTACTGAGCACAGCTAAAGGAACGTCTTAGCAACAGCTAACGACTGTCCTCTGCTCCACATTCAGGACATTACTGATGCCGACTATTATCCAAGGGCTATTCCTGGACCCTCAGCTTTCCAACCCTCTTAGATGACCCTAAGTTCAACACTATTCCCAGGACAGACTGGGGAACCATGCACCATTGGACCATCCGCCATTAGCACTGGTGTAGAAAATGGGAAAAATGGACAGAACTCTTAGGAAATATGAAGAAATAGAGCGCCAGCTGAAATGAGGGTGAGAGTTTCTACACTCGATAGGGTCTATGCTTATGTCACTCAGAGTCGCTATTACCTCACTGTGGTCAGTGTATATCATTATCAGCAATTGTGTACTCAGTATAGTCAATATGTATGTCACTGGGAGTCACTGTGTGCACACTACAGTCAGTGTACACGTCACCGGGAGTCACTGTGTGCACACTACAGTCAGTGTACACGTCACCGGGAGTCACTGTGTGCACACTACAGTCAGTGTACACGTCACTGGGAGTCACTGTACACACTACAATCAGCGTACACGTCACTGGGAGTCACTGTGTGCACACTACAGTGTACGTATCACTGGGAGTCACTGTACACACTACAGTGTACAGGTCACTGGGAGTCACTATGTGCATACTACAGTGTACAGGTCACTGGGAGTCACTGTGTGCACACTACAGTCAGTGTACGCGTCACTGGGAGTCGCTGTACACACTACAGTCAGCATACACGTCACTGGGAGTCACTGTGTACACTACAGTGTACATGTCACTGGGAGTCACTGTGCACACTACAGTCAGTGTACACGTCACTGGGAATCACTGTGCACACTACAGTGTACATGTCACTGGAGTCACTGTGTGCATACTACAGTCACTGTGTATGCTAAGTCAGTGTACACGTCACTGGAAGTCACTGTGTGCTCACAATTATGCACCTACTGATTTTCCATGTGTCAATTCAGTCAATAAAGACAACGATTAAGCAGCAAACTTGTATTTATTTTATTAAATATTCACCTTGGTGAGAAAATGAGAAATTCTCATGAAGACCTAGTTATAATTTTTTGGCTCCAGGAGAATCATCCTATCACCTGAGCTGTGATTCTAACCACTTGCTTCTGACGGACCCCCTTTTCACGGGAAAACAAGCAATGATTAATCCTATGTGGGCATTTGCCAGACCCTCTCTCTAAAGTGAACAAAATGAAACTATCACTTCATGGAAAACAATCCAAAGTATTTACAGCCAATAATAAAATTCCAGCTTTGAAATGAAAATGAGAATCTGGGAAACTTGACAACATACCAGTACCCAAAAAATTTATGATGAAATCAGTGATGATATTAATGAAAGTGATTACTTGATCCTGAAATGTGTCAGCCTTTGGAAGTCCTGCATAACTTAAGGAATCAATAGTTTCCAAATGCGGAATGCTAGACTTCAGTACAAGACAGACCAACGGCTTCTTAGTGCACGGGATGACAAAAAGTTATGTACATGAATGACTTCAGAAACTTTAAGAAACTGCTACTTTGTGAGTTTTTGTGTCAAATCTAAAATGAATAACCAAATTATCTTCAAAATGCTGTTAAAATGCTCCTCTCTGTTTCAGTTACAGATTTGTGTAAGGCCAAATTTACTTCAACTACTTCAACCAAAACAATGTCTCACATCAGATGGGAGGCAGAAGCCAGCCTGGGACCACAGCTGCTTGCCATTAAGCAAGACATTAAAGAAACGTCTAAAAATGTAAAACAATGTCACACTTCTCCCTGATATTTTCATTAAAAGTATCTTATTCATTTTACTATGCAATAATCTTATGATTTTAATGAAGAAATTAAATTCGCATTTTTTTCTTAACTTGAATTGTAACACAACAAGCAACGATTTACATAACCAACACACAGACATTCTGGGTTCTTCAATCAGTTTTGAGGATACGGAGGAGTCCTACAACCCAGATGTTGAAAAACCATTTCCCTAGTGCTCATTCAACTCCTCCCTCAAAGGTCACCAAATCTGAAAATACAGATTACGTATTTGAACCTCTG
Source organism: Chionomys nivalis (assembly GCF_950005125.1). NCBI lineage: Eukaryota > Metazoa > Chordata > Mammalia > Rodentia > Cricetidae > Chionomys > Chionomys nivalis. The sequence continues at coordinate 1,817,049 of NC_080102.1, read as the reverse complement.
TGTCACCAATCAGTTGTCTATTTAAGAAAAGCTTGCTAACAGGTATTGCTTGAGGATATCTATGCCATTTCTGAGGTTTAAGAAGTGAATCTCATAACTAAAGAAGTTAAATACATAACTTGTGTGGTAGGCAAGGGTGACTTTGTGTTCAAAAGAAAGACTTGGTTTACCCTCCAGGGGATCCTGAGTTCACTGTACTGTCAGCTGGATGTAGGGTAAAAACGTGACCTTTAGCTATCAGTGGAAGCCACCATCTGTCCTGGGCTCTTAGATGTGTGTCACAGACCCTGCAGGACTCCTGCCCTCCAAAGTGTTTCCTAATGAAATGCCAGTTCAAAAGCCGCGATGCCCATTCCCAGAACATTCCAGAACAGATATCACCCTGCAGTGAAAGTTCGTATGACTTAATTGCATTCATCATGCTGCTAATCGAATTCTGTGCCAATGATACATGGCACTCGGAGCTCACTTTACAAACATTAACAGTTAATCTGCAGAACATCCCTAGGAGGCCAAGCATGCTGATATATGAGTTGACAACCTAATGATGTCTAATTATTCAGAATATTTACCCCTTCCAAGTGGTTTTCTATTGCCAGTTTAGAGAAGGGGCCAACTAAGGTTTTAAAGCAGACATTGAAATCAACTCTATTATCCAGTCTAGAACTCTTAGATGAGCATGGGTGTACATGTGTGTTGGGTGAGCGTAGGTGTGCATGTGTGTTGGGTGAGCGTGGGTGTGCATGTGTGTTGGGTGAGCATGGGTGTGCATGTGTGTTGGACAAGCATGAATGTACATGTGTGTCAGGTGAACTTGAGTGTACATGTGTGTTGAGTGAGCATGGGTGTGTATGCATGTTAGATGAGTGTGAGTGTACATGTGTGTGAGGTGAGCATGGTGTGTATGCATGTGTTAGGTGACTGTTGGTGTATATGTGTGTTAGGTGAGTGTGGGTGTTTGTGTGTGTTAGATGATTGTGGTGTGTACATGTGTGTTAAGTGAACATAGTGTGTATGTGTATATTAGATGATTGTGGTGTGTACATGTGTGCTAAGTGAACATAGTGTGTATTAGATGATAACTTACTTATTTTTCTGCTGCTGTAATGAACACCATGACCAAAGTCGCTCATACAAGAGTGAGTTGATCTTGGCTTGTGGCTCAAGGGAGAGCATTTGGCACGACTGGGAAGCATGGCTGCTGGAAATAAGCATGGCAACAGAAGCCGGAAACTGAGCACTCATATCTGCAACCGTAAATAAGAAGCAGAGGGCAAACCAGAAGAGAACAAGGCTCAAACCCTCAAAACCCACCCCAGCAATATACTTCCTCCAACAAGCCTCCCCCAAATACTGCCACCTACTGGGAACCAGGTGTTCAAATACCCCAGCCTAAGGGGCATTTCTCTAATTTTAGGAACTGACTTTCATGGTTTCAGGGTCTCTAAAGTCTAAACTACATGGGGCAGGACAGGAGGCTGGGCATTCTGACCAAAGCTGATGATGTGATCTTGAATCTACAGGAAGAGTGCCCTGGAGGCTGTGCCTGCACCAGGAAGGTCTTTACTCACAGCCCGCTGGTTTCCGTACAAAACTCATTTCAGAAATAATTTGGCAGCATCATGTGAACAACTGAGTGTTAAAGCCTAGATGCCGAGAACTGAGCATCACAAGGACCAGCAGGGAGGCAGGGAAGATGTGTGCTGTGGTCCTCCTTGCTAGTAAAGCACCTGCTCCGCGCGACATTCCCTGACTCCTCTGTTGACGGTGAAGCTAATGAACACACACCAGAATTGTTTTCCCAATAAAGCTGTCAGCTCAGGAGACAATATTTCTCTTGCATTTCTTGTAACTTACACCCATATTTTCTCTGTGAGCCCTGGTGTAAAGTGCTCTGCCCCCATGTCACACTGTGTATCCTTGTGACATCAGCCGTTGCACTTCTACCAAACAGTTTCAGGCTACACACAGTATATGAGTCGCAGTAAATTCTCACTGAAATAGAACTTCCAGCCAGTGAATTATTTTGTTTAAAATATGACCAAATACAACTGGGGGAAATTAGCATTTCTTCCCAGACACTGAATTCAATCTGGTTCTTGTGTTCTGAATTTTCCGTGTCCAGCATTCAGGGTGTGGTGAGAATGAGTTTTTGTGCTAACATGACGTAAACTACTCCGTAATCAAGGACAAATTTAAGGTGGAGTGGACTTGCAGGTAATGTGCTCAAGGGAGAGTCTATTTCTAAAAGGAGGGACACAATTAGACAATGAAAAGATGTCCACAGGGTCTCTGAGCAGCGATAAAGCCTTATGAGCATAAGGGAAGGTTAGTGAATTTTTCACTATGTAAGAAGATGGAAGAATCTAAGCATAAATACAAGACTAAAAATTGTGTGTTTTCCAATAAAAATTGCCTCTCTGGAGCCCTGAAATTATTTTCCTGCTTCATCATCTGATACAATTTTTTAAACAGCTGATTTGTTCCAAAACAATATCTCAACAGAGTACAAATTATTCCACTTAGAATTTAGATAGTGCTGGTGAAAATTTAAAGTTATTGTTTAAAGAATGAATGATGGATCGGCTTCAGGGAAGGCAGAAAGTGCCTGGACCAAAGCCTTCAGATGCGTAGTCAAACAATGAGTAAGGCTTAGCAGCAGCTTGGGTCCAGCAGGTGAGGATGTGGAAAGAGACTGAAGCTGCGCTGGCCTCATTGTGAGAGATGGAGAAATTAGGACCGAGAACCACGTTGGGATAGTTAATAAAAAGCAAAGCACTGAGAGATGTCAGACATGTTGAATTTAAATGGAAATAGGGAAGCATCCTGTAAACAACTGTACAGGCAGCCTGAAAATACAGTAAGAAATTAAAATCAGGGCCGACTTCCAGGATCTTTCCTATGGGATTTAAATAAAGAACAAACCATTGACTATGATTATCTGTCATCATCCCTGTGCGCAAATCACAGGTGTGCTCTCCCAACCTCCAGGTGGATGAAGCTTTTCTCCTGCCTAGGATGCTGTTTTCCTTTACCCATCCGATGTTCCGACAACCCACACCGCAGCCTCTCAGTCTTCAGCTCTCACGTTAGAAGTCTGTGACTTCCCCTTCACATGCACACACACACGCACTGGCACACATGTATCCCCCATGTTAGGTTAGTCACTGTCCTACCACCTTTCAGAGTACCAACTATTTATTCCTTTATTTCAATGTGTTCCAAGACCTTGCTTATTCTTCCCCCAATCTCACTCAAACTTAAAGTTCCCAGATTGGAGATTTCATCCTTCCTATAAACTACAGTCTTCATTAACTCTGTTACATATTACACTCGGTGAATTGAATCAGCAAATGACATTTCACAGAGAGCAGTATCTAAACAAGAGCACAATGAATAAAGGTCTCCAAATGCATGATGAAAAAAGAGAAAGGCAATTGTTGCCTACCTCAACAACACGCTTGACTGTATTTGCAGCTGACAGTTCCCTGTGGTAACGTGTGCTTTGTGGACTGAATATGGCTTTGCGGTTTCTTCCAACATGGGAGTTTTTGTTTGTTTTTTTGTTTTTTTGTTTTTTTTGTTTTTCGAGACAGGGTTTCTCTGTGGTTTTGGAGCCTGTCCTGGAACTAGCTCTTGTAGACCAGGCTGGTCTCGAACTCACAGAGATCCACCTGCCTCTGCCTCCCAAGTGCTGGGATTAAAGGCGTGCGCCACCACCGCCCGGCTTCATGGGAGTTTTTGAAAGAGAAAAAATTTAAAAATGACAGCCACTTGTGTAAGAGCGTGTGTTCCAAGAAACGGGAAGCTGTTTTCCAGGGTAACCACTGTGAAGAGAATGGAGTCTTGAGACAGGAAGTAAGGAGAAGGCTGGGCATGTGGTTGGAGGGAGGGTGTAGGAGGGTCCCCCCATCTTGCTATCTTGCTTGACTTTCCCTAAAGTAGCCGCTGGATAAATGCGAAGATGGCTGCTAAGCACTGATCTCCTCTGAGGTGTGTCCCGTGTACAAAATTCATGCCCCATTTCAAAGTTCATATGGAAAATTAATGAGTACTTTTTGTGTGTTACATGTTGAAATGACAACATTATAGGAATGATAGGTAAAATAAAGTCAATTATTAAAATTATTTTAACCTGCTTCCTTTTGCCTTTTCCACATAACTGCAGAAATGTTTTAGAGTCCACTTGTGACGGACCTTATATCCCTACTGCACTGCCCTGCTCTATGCTTGGGAAGTGGGTAGGTGCAGACATCTCTGAATGGGTGGAACCATTAGCATGGCAGAAGGGACAAGCCTGAAATCACGAGAGCTACACCATTCCTGCTGAAGGTGTACAGGCAACTCTGCAGTCTTGGATTCCCAGCCACTTGGTTCTTTGTAGCAGCCTCTGACTGCTGTTGTGAGTGTAGCTGGGGACTGGCAGACCCGGGAACGTCTGCTCTTTGTATTATCAGATCAGTCTACTTTTTAAAGATTTTAATTTTATGTATATGGGGACATATAGAGGCCAGAAGAGGGAGTCGGACCCCTTGGAGCTGGAGTTACAGGAGGTTGTGAGCCTGAGAACTGGATTCAACTCTCCAACCCCAGACCAACCCACTTGACCTACCAATAACAATTACCACACGTAGACAATGAGACAGAGGATGGTGCCCTGTTGGATCTTAGGCTGCAGCATCAGGGAGGCAGTACACAGGAGTGAGGTCTCCCCAGTCACTCAAAGAGAATAAAGGGGCTTCTTATATAGTCAGTCACACATATGCATACCCTCCCTTTCGTGAACCACAAACTTTCTGCTCAATTAAGACAATCTGCAGATTTCACTAGACCTTTCTGCCTCTGCTACCATGGGAAGCAGGAATTCCTTCATGACCAGCTTGAAGACAGCTTCAGGGACAACCGGAGTGTCTCTGGGAGGCATCATCTGGAGGACCTGAAGGCCAGGTCATCTACAGCTGGAGTAAATTAGATCAGTGCTAAGGTGTCTCATGCAGATATGGCTCAGGTGTCCAGATGCAGAAACTATGGCTTGAGCAGCAGGGACAGCAGTTGCAATGGTTCCTACAACTGAAACGCAGTATGCTTGGGGGATCCCAGACTGGACTACACGTTTAGCTGTGAGGATGTTAAATCAACCTTGGTTCCTGTGATGACAGGAGGAATTCTTGAGGAGCTAGTGCATGTTTGACTTCCTCAGAGGTCTCTACAGATACATAATGGCTGCACTTCCCCGCCACACACGTAGCAACGTCCCCATTCGCTTCTGAACCCTGCTGGGTCTCTACTTAACTTTGGATTGTGACCAGATTTGACTCCCAGGCTGCTGTCACCAAGTGGAGGATGCGTAATCTAGCAACCAAGTTAGCCAGAGTACTCTGACCGGTTCGGTTCAGACATTTACGAAGGAAAACCATACACTAAGGGGTGCTACAATAGGGATCTACTATTCACATCTGTCTTTAACAAGCCACAATGCTCAACCCCTAGACAAATACCCGTGCAGAGGGATTTGAGCTCCTCCTGATCCATCCCACTTAGGGCATGCTCCCATAGGGAATGGTGAAACCCTCTCCAATTCCTCCTTCTCTTCATTCCCTGTCTCTAAATAGAAGTCATCATCATACCATGCTCCTGCCATGACATGCTGCCTATCAGACCTAAAAGTAACGGGGTCGGTTGATCACAGACTGGAACTTTAAAAACTAATGATCCAAATAAGACTTAAAAGAGGTAACCATCTCATGTGCTTGTTAAAATAATAAGATAAACACATAATGTTATTTCATGTGGTGATTAAAAGTATTGAATGTTTGCTCCTGGTCAGACAGGACTGAGTACTTTTAGTATCTTGTCTTGTGAAATTCTCACCAAAGCCGGAAATTTTATCAGTCCTGTAAAGAAGAGAAGATGGGGGTTTGGGAAAGTAAAATCACTTGCTCAAGACCACATAGTGGTCAGGGATGAACCCCAGGTTGGACCCCAGAACGACCTAAATCCCTTTGTGTCACAGCTGACCAGCTCTGATGTCTTTCTATGATCATAATAATCATACGTCAGTCCCTTAAAACGTGGTCCCTTCTAGAGCCTCTCTCTTCCCTAAGGAGCAAGGGGAGGAAAAAACCGTGAAAGGTAAATGTGAGGAAGATGAAATCTTTGTAGATGTCCACTTCTGAGTGAGACACTTTCTAAAAGACCGTGTAGTCCAAACCTCTCTTTTCAGTGGTGAGAAAACAAGGCCACAGAGTTGAGGGGCTTTGTCCAAAGCCACATAGCTGGTTAGCAACAGAATCAAACTGGGGCTAGCAATGCACAGCTATAGCCGGAACATGGTGCAGGAGGAGTTGGGGAAATGCGGGGAAGCATATGGGGAGGGTACAGGGTGGGAAGCTGTGCTTTTGGCTGGTAGGAGGCAAAGCCTACCCTACCTCATCATGGATGCTGATTCCATCATGTCCTCAGCACACGCAGGAAAATTTATAAAGGCCACAATACCGAGCGGGGACCCACAGAGCAAACTCCAGAACTGGCCTTGCTGTCTTTGACATCCCACACCAATGCTTTGGATGCAGACAGAGAAAATCAACATCACCTCCGTGCAGGAAAATGAGGAGATTCCCCCCCCCCTTTTTGTTTTTCCTTATTTTAAGCACATGCAAATCCAGAGAAGTCTTCGCAGAAGGAACACATGTGAGTCGGTGGAGCAGCCATGGTACTTGACTGGCTAGACAGGTTTAGGAAGCCTGCCAGAGATGCATATGACACTCCATGCTGATCCTGGAAAACTACAGAGAAAAAAAATTCTAATTAGCAATCTGGACCTCAAGCTGTTCCTGAAGGCTGCTCTCCAGGCATGGAGCTGCTGGGTGGAGCTGGTGCCTCCGGGCCTTACACACATTTGCATTTTCCTCTTTCCTTCTGGTGTTCCCTACCCTGCTTACTGTCTGCTGTGTTCATGTTCATTTTGGCCGCACTCTTTTCCCAGGCTCTTCAAGAACCGTGACCATGAAGGATTTTCCACTGTGTACATCTTATAATGGAATCCATGGTTACCACCGGGTTTCTTCAACATTTAGTCTGCACACATTAGCTTTTTATGTGTGTATTCTCTCTCCTAAACTAAAGTTAAGCCACTTAAAGCAAAGGACAGGTGTAACTTCTTTCATGGTTGCCATAGCTTTCTGAACCTTGACAGCTATGGCGATGACAATGACAGCAGGGAGAATGAAGAGCCGGTGGGGACGTAACTGCTCTAGAAGAGTTCTGCTTAGCAAGGTCACAGAAACCTGAAGGACAGGTTTGATGACAACAAAGACCAAACTCCCTCCACCATCCCCCACCCCTGCTAAGGAAAAAGAAAAAAATGGTAGCAACTCATTTGTTGAGCTCTCTATTTCTCACTTGAGGGTCTTTCAAAGAACAGTGGCAATCAGGATCCGTGATCACTGCAAATGAAATATCCTAGTTTTAAAATTAAAGTTCTTAACTCATTTTCCCTAGACATTCTCTCGAGTTCAGGAATATCCTTATCAGGAACAAACCTACTTTGTGTAAAGATTTGAGGGGTAATTCTTCCAGGCCCCCCCTCCATGTACTCAAATTCTTACCATGATAGAAAGACCCCTTGGGTTAAGAATTGTTGCCAAGAGAATCTACTTAGGAAGCAAATAACCGCAAGAGAAGATCTGTTATGTTAATAACTTGCCATGGATGCATCCTCAGAACCTCTTAAAAACAGCTCGAAGCGCTGAGAGTGAGACAGGGCGCTGGTGGGGAGGGGCACGACGGGATCTCAACACACTGGACTGACTAGTCACCAGGCTTTGAGAACCTCTCCCCAGTCAGAAGACAGTAAAGACAAGCGGGAGGCATGCCAGGAGAGTTAATGCAGGGGGCAGTAAGGTAAGGTAAAGGGTCCTGAAAGGAGTCAAGAAAAGGTCAGAATGTTAAGGGGAGCATTAGCATTTTGTCAGGGGAATACTTTTGTTTAAAGCTGACTTTGTCACCATTGATTCTCCAGGAATGAGACCAGATACTCTTACAGGTTCACACCTCTCTCTCTGTCCTCCCTTGGGTGATTCCCTCCTCAAACCTTCCTGCTTTAAGTTTCACAGCGCTTCTTGTCTGCTTCCCAAATATGCGTTTCTTCCTGCTGCAAGCCCGATCATACCTGACCCAAGCTTATCCACCAGCCCAGGCTGTACCCTCAAGGTGCAGGATCTACTTCAGGGGTGACCTGATTCCAACATTCCTCTGCCCAGAAGTGATCCCCCTCAAAGTGATGCTCAGATAAATAAAGCGGCTGGCTCTCCCTATATGATTCCTTATCTAGAGTATTTTTAAATGAATTATAGATTTTGATTGTTGGTTGGTTGGCTGATTGGTTTGGGGGGCATTTTTAGAGTTATCTATAATCTGTCAACCGAACAGCAACTGAATCTTCTCAGGAAGAGGTCATCAATAATTCCCATTACTTTCAAACCAATAAACATACCTCATATATTGTCTCATTTTTGCTCTCTTTCCCACTGACAGCATTATTCAATACACTCTCAATTTTCAGTCTGCCTCCTGCCCACGCTTCCTTGGAGCTACTCTTCACTAGCTTTCTATGGGCTGGCTATTGCTGGGTCTGCTCAGCATCCCTTCATCTTATCTTGGTAATACTCCAGTTTTCCTGAAAAGAGTGAGCATAAGACCCAAATGGGCCAGTCATACTATGAAATCTGTTTGCTTAGTGATTGTTGTTGGGTAGATCACACATTCCACATCAAGTCAAAGAGAGTTTTTAAACTTGATTTTTCTGTCCCAGATCAGTTAGAAATTCTCTTAATTACTTGAGTTGTTTAACATTTGACCTCCAAATTTTAGTGACTTTTAACTGCCCGTATTTATTTTCTTTAATCTTCTGCTAAAGACTCTAAGGACTGACTTAAGATATGTTCTATGACTTTCTTGATTCTCCCTCAACAGGGACTACTTGGGACCTTCTTTTACCAGGGAGAGACAGAGGGCACAGAATGAGCAGACAAGAAAGAGATGTGTCTGAAAGTCTTGGCCCATCTCTCCCCTCTCTGTCACATTTCCAATGGCCAATCTTAGCATCACTGAGAAAATACCTCTAGTGGGAGCAATTGTGGTCACTGAACAAGGGATGGGATAACAGCACACATATTATGTCATGCAGAGGAATGAAGACCGGAGCCAATAGTCCAATGTGTCTCCTCCCTTCATCTTTCTGAGCCCATGGTTTAAGACAGACAACAGGAAGTATTGTGGCTATGATCCCATCAGTGCCAAACTGACCTGAAGATGAAGCCTGTACCCCATCATAAGGTTCCTACACCCATAGCCAAACTTCGCTTCACCATTCCATCCCTTAGTTATGACTTCTCTTTAAACTGGAATCCTGTCACTCACATACCATGAGCTCTAGTGAGTATTCATTTACCTCTCCAGTGGTCTTTGTTGGCCTTGTGTGCTGTGTTTGATCTTTTTCTTTCCAAAGGAGGAGCTGGCAAACAATGGCCCATGGGACAAAACCAGCAGCCTTCTGTGTGTGTAAATAAAGTTTTATCGTAATACAGTCTCAACCACTTGTTTACATGTCCTTGGCTGCTGTCACATTGCAGTGGCACCATTGAATAATAACGATACAGAGCACATAGCCCACAAACACTAATACGATGTAGCCATTGCTCTAAAAGAAGTTTGCCGCATGTTCTTTCTGGCTAGTCTCAGATACCTGTGTGTGGGTGACTCCCATATTGATTTCCTTGACTCTGACACACTCCTCCTTTGGATCCCTGCACATCCTTTTCTTCTCGGATGCTCTAAAGCTCTTAAATTCCATGAGTATCAAACTCAAACCCATTCTTTCCTCTTCTTCACTTCAACCAGTGGTGCAGCCTTTGTGTTCAGTCGTCCCAACTAGGACACAGCTGAAACTCATGCTTCTTCCTCCCTCTTCAGCTGCCTTTCTTCTCCCACAGCTTCCTCTGTGTCCTCTCTTGGGCCATGGCATCCTCTTAAGCTTGCCAGTCCTGGATTTTCTCCATGGAAACCTCCCCTGGCTTCTGTGATTCTTTCACAGCACCCAGCAGTGCTACCTAAGGGACTCCGAGCTTCCCACTTAGACTTCATCATGCAGACCCTCAATCACGTGGTTTTGCTGTTCACTTTATTTTCTATATCTGCAAATGCTACCTATTTGTATGTTGTGTGATGTTTTACATTTTTGGCTCTTTGAGGGGCCCACCACCCAACTCTCAAATAAATCACACACAGATACTTATTCTTAGAAATGCCCATCCTTAGCTTGGCTTGTTTCTTGCCAGTTTTTCTTAAATTATCCCGACTACCTTTTGCCTCTGGACTTTTTCCTTTTCTTACCCCTGGACATCTTACTTTGACTCTTCCTCGGTGGCTGCCTGGTGGCTGGCCCCTAGCATCCTCCTCTTCTTGTTCTCTAGTTCTCCCCTCGTCCTCATTCCTCCTTCTATTTATTCTCTCGGCCTGCCAGCCCCACCCACCCTTGCTCCTGCCTCACTATCAGTCATTCATTCAGCTCTTTATTACACTCTGTTTTAGACAGGCAAAGAACCACAGCTTCACAGAGTTAAACAAGTGCAGCATAAACAAAAGCAGCACGTCTTTCCATTATTAAACCAATGTCCAACAGCATAAACAAAAGGAACACACCTTAAAATAATATTCCTCAACACTTGTATTCAACCCAAAGTAAATTAAAAATATTTGGGAAGGATGTTTATGGACTGAACAAGTGCAGACTTTGTCTGAAATTATTCCCTAAACAACATAGTGTAGCAAATACATGTAGAACACTCACTTTGTGCTGTTGATCTCACATAGAAGTGAAATGAACGCCAGAGGATGTGTGTAAGTCATACATGAATACCACGCCACTTTATGTAAGATTCCACACATGGGCTGGAGAAACGCACAGTGGTTTTTGCTGCCCTTGCAGAGGGTTCAGTTCTCAGTAGCATATTAGGTGTCTTACAACTGACTGTAACTCTGGCTGGAGGGTCAGATCCCCTCTTCTGGTGTCTTTGGGCACCCACCCATAAGTGCATGAACAAATTCATGCATGCATACATGCACACAAATACACCATTTTTTAAAAAAAATTCATATCTGAGAGAAAAACAGGTTATATTTGTCTTTTTGCACTTGGTTTGTTTTCCTTAACATGATAATCTCTGATTCCACCCATTTTTCTGCAGATGACATAATTTCACTTGCTATGTGGCTCAACAGAACTCCATTTTCTGTACGTAGAGTATGATATCTAAATCTTTAAAATTTTACTTTTTCAAACTAGTGAGGCAAAAGTGGTTGTCGCCCAGAATTTCAATTTGCATTTTCTCTGTCTATCATTAAAATTAAAATATTTTGCATTATTAACCATTCATTTTTCTCAAGGAAAAAAATGCCTGTTTTATCCACTGGGCTATCCGCTTTTTTTTTTTGTCAGTTGTAGGTGTGACAAATACAGACCCTCAGTTCCTAACTTACCTTTTATATTCTATACTGTCTATTGATGCATAAATGTTCCCAGCGTTATTGTAATTTGATGTCAAATTTCCCTCCATGGTTTGTGTGTTTGTGTTTGTTTAAAGACTTTTATTTTTCCTATTTTAAGGTATAGGTAATAACAGCCAACATTTACTGAATACTTCAGCGGTTATTGGCTTCACTTTTATTTATGTTTATTTTACATGTGTGGGTGGGTGTTCATGTATGTCTGTGTACTATGTGCATGTGTTTCCCTAGGAGACTAGAAGAGGGCATTACACAGGATTGTTAGCTGCCATGTGTGCTGGGAATTGAACCTGGGTCCTTTGGAAGAGCAGTCAGTGCTCTTAACCACTGAGCCATCTTTCCCTTTTATGTAAGAGATTAAAAGGTTCAGAGAAATGAAGCAAACAAGCGACGTTAGGATTGGAGCACAGGCAGTCTACCAGGCTTCTGTTTATTTTCTTCCTACGTTATTGTCACAAAATTAAAGCTCTGCCTATCTCTTTAAAGTCTCCGGCCTGGGGTTCACTTGCATAAATAAAAAGTGAGTCGCTGGGACCCTCCACTTAGCATTTGTGAGAAGTTTGTTGTAAAAACAGCAACAAAAAGCTAGTGTTAACCGAGTCTTGCTAAACGTGCTTTTAAAGTGTTATTATTTCTGCAATTAAATGATCCCAAATATAATGGAACCCACTCTTCAAGTGCAAAGTGAAGCCCAGCTTCAAACGGAATGGCGCCAGAATTAACAGGAAGTCAGCCTCCAGATTGGAGCTGATCATATCCGGTAAAAATGAACGGGGCTTCTGCCCCCCCCCCATCCCCACCCAGAAGCCCTGCAAGAGGCAGAGGCCATCAAAAGCAGGAATAGTCTCCGAAGCTCCACCTACACCACTGGGACCAAAATAGTTCACACATATCCCTGCCGCCTCCTATGAACCCTGTGGGAAGGAACCCTGGTCACGAATTACTTTTCAAACACCCACACACACTAGGACAGCCGCAGCGAAGGCAGTCACATCTTGGAACCTATCGATCGACTGAACGGCATAGCGTAGGCTACACCACACATCTTTTCTCCCCCAAGCGCTTTCTCCAAAACAGGAGGTTTTGTACAAATATAAAGAAATCGAAGCTGATTTTCTAAGTTAGGACATAAAAAGGAATGAAGTGTGTGCCGCAGTTTTGGGGGCCTGATTATGAAGGTCTCACAGAGCGTGCATAAAACCTGTCTACGGGGGAGGCTTCAAGGCACGCTGAACAGGAAAGTCTGCTTTGCGTGTTAGAGACTGCATGCCTACTTACAATCTGGCTGGAAGAAAACACTAAGAGTGAGCATGCCAGTTCTGCTAGTTCCCCTCTGCCACCCCACCCAGCCTTGTTCTTTTCTTTCTGGCAGAACTCACAGCCTACTCTCCAGGCTGGAAATGCCCAAGAAATCACTTTCTGGTAAAACCAGGCATGTGACCGATTCCTGTCCTGGCCAATGGGGTCACAGGAGGAAAGATGATGGGTGTGGAGGTTGTAAATTCTGAAAAAAACATTTTCTAATAGAGGGTGGGAGGATACCAGGCATGGCAAAGCAAAGGGAATAGAAGTGACATCATAGAATCACGTGACAGGCATGTGTCCCCAGGGCGTCTAGTGCTTGCTTAGCATGCAAAAAGCAATGGGTTCATTTCCTAGCCCCATATACTTATGGAAATAATGGAATACAGCAAATAGGTATTTTTCCTTAAAATATTTATTTAAAATAAGTTTGTTTCTTTAAATTGAGAGTAGTTGCTACAATTATTAATTATTGACTCAACATTTTGGTTGCTCAAGCAGGAAGCAACACCTGTGGAGATGACTTCCCGTGTTTCTGCAGAACCTGAACTTTTTCACACTTTCGTCTCTCATTTCATATTTTTCCGAAGGAACCATCACAGCCTTCTCCCGGGTCCCAGATAAACAGGATTCTTGAAAAATATCCCTCCCTTCCTCCTTCCCTCCCTTCCCTCCCCCCCTTTCCTCTCCTTTCTCCCCTCCCCCCCCACTCCAGCCTTCTCTCGAAGTCGAAGTTATGGAGGTTACGTATGTTGCTTAAGCAGAATCCCAGTGCCCTATAAACAAAAAAATTCCAAGCGCAGACGCTTCGGGCAACAGCACAAGATCACAGAAAGCTCAAAGTGAGAGATGATGCAGAGATCGCTTGTAGTGACAGAGTTAAAAACAGGTCAGACCAGAATAGCCCCTAGGAGCTCTTGAGGTTGTTCTTAGCGTTTCTGTCCGAACCTACATCTTTATATATAGCAGCTGGCGACTTTTCGGCAGTCTCCATGACCCTGTCTGACAGAAAGCTCATCCAGTCACCGCACACACTTTGGGGTCCTTCATCTGCATTAGGGTATCTCCTCTCTCCCACGAATAGTTCCCAAGGGTCAGTCCATTGTTCGGCTCTTAATATCCACCCTGCTCACGATACTGGGGAGAGGGAAATCATGACTTTCTCTCCCCCCACCCCCATATGTGGACCATTTTAGACCTTCTACATGTGAGAAGTGGGATTACCAAGGGCGAGGGTCACTCTTTGAGTTAACCGACAGCTCCTTTCCTCCCTGTACTTGGACAAACATTTGCTCTGCGCGCAGTAGATCCTGGAGGCAAAGGAGATGACCTCATTCTTGCCCTGACAGGTGTGGACACCCGGGTAGAGCAAGGAGACACGACAGCTAGGCCGAGCCCCGACCGCACCTGCGCGCCTTGGGAGCCAGGTGCCCGCGCCCTGTCGCCCGCCCGGCAGGAAGTGGCTGCGGCTGCGGGGGAGCGGCGGGGCGGGGAGGCGCGGCACCCGAGCCCTAGCGCGGAGCCAGTCCCCATGGCGGCGCCGGTGCCCACGGGCCCCGAGGACGATGCCTCGGCCGTCCTGGACGAGCTGTCTCGGAACTTCACGTACTGGGCGCCGGGCCCGGGCAACGGCTCGCTGTCGAGCGCCTGGTACCGCAGAAACCAGGTAAGGCCGCCGCCCGCACCAGGGCGCGGCGATCGCCAGCTCCACGCAGGCCCCGCGGAGGCTCCAGGCCTTCCTGCCAGCTCTCCGCGCGCGCGACAGCGGCCGTGCGAGTGGGCAGAGCGACATGTGACGCTGCCACACGTTAACCCCCCACCCCCTCACAGCAGACCCTCTACCCCTAGACCACTCCCGGCCTCACTCGTGGGCCTCTGGGTCCCCAGGAACCTCGCTTCCCCAGTCTTCACTCCCCTTCTGCAAGGATCTGAGGGCAATGGGAGTGGATTTCTACTTATTTTCACCCCAGGTTCCTTTCACAGTTTAAAAAAAGAAAAGTGACACCTTTCTCAGAAGCAGAAACTCATTAAGGGCCTACCAGTGTCACCTCTGCAGAGTCGTGTCCCCAAGGTCTCAGCATCGCCCTTCCCTAGGAGAAACACTAATATTTTCAGGTTGCAGTTCTTCATCGCTTGCTCTTTGGAAAACATTGTCAGCCTAAACAACACGGGTTTTTGATGGAGGTTATATATGCACACACACACACACACACACACACGCATGCATATATGAGCATCAAAAGGGATGGGGTGCTCATTTATTTTTGTATGGCCCCCAAGGTCAGGGAGAGGGGAAAGTTCTGCCTCTAGCAGCGTTTGTATTCTTTCAAGCGGGGCAAGTGAGCTTTCACGGATTGGTTTCAGACTTCCAGTTTTCCTAACCCTGTTACTTCGTTCTTGTGCATTAACAAAGCCATGATTTTTTTTTGTTACAAGAATGCATCCATAAAATTGTGTTACTATTGTCCTAAGTGGGAGATTTTAATCACTAATCAAAGGGTTAGATTCCTTTTATGCTTGAAAATTATCTTGAATGTTAATTTTTGAACTCAGAGGTGATTTGTATAAAGAATAAATATAAGGCTGGGCGGTGGTGGCCCACGCCTTTAATCCCAGCACTTGGGAGGCAGAGGCAGGCGGATCTCTGTGAGTTCGAGGCCAGCCTGGTCTACAAGAGCTAGTTCCAGGACAGACACCAAAGCTACAGAGAAACCCTGTCTCGAAAAACCAAAAAAAAAAAAAAAAAGAATAAATATAAGCTTAGTCCACCTGATTAATTTTGCTTTAAGTCTGTTTTGTCAAAAAAAGATAATAAAATGGGGAAGGGGACTTGCTTGGAGACCTATGCTATTTCTCCTTGCTCTACCCACAGAATGACAAAGAACAGACTTTCTTTCCATGGGGACTTCCTCAGTATGTCTTATGCTTGCAATAGACACAATTCCAATAAAAGTTTAAGAATGAATGATCTGCTCTTGGTAAAATATTAGATCATAGATGCGACCAACCATGGCATCATTCAAAACAGCAAAACTCCATCTTCACAGGGAGAACATATGCAGTCATCAGTTTTCTTCAACACATCCTGGAACTCTTGATTGTCTTGGTTCTCCCAAGCACAGATTATCATGTGACATAAATGTTTGCAAGGCTTCACTTGCCCTTTCTAGTACACAGTTGTTCAAGTCAGAAAGGGTGTTCCAGATTGGAACTGCTAAACTGACACCTCAACCCTTGTTGGCTTGAGATAAGACTACACCAGCTTTTCCCGTGAGAGTGCAGAGCTGGGCCCTCTCAAAAGCCAGAGTAGTTTATTCTTTTGCTTGCTGCCCAATAGATAATTACTCTTGTTTCAAGGAAAAGTAAAAATTGAATGTTAAAATCCATTCAGCAAACATTTTATCGAGTGCCACTAGTCCTATGTAGGACAGTAAAAGTAAAATGAAATCTAGCTTTTCCTTTTTGCCACTAGCTGAATAGAGAGATGGCTGGATATGGGAGTGAGCTCCCAAAAAAGGAAGAGAGGGAGAGAGAGAGAGAGAGAGAGAGAGAGAGAGAGAGAGAGAGAGAGAGAGAGAGAGAGAAAGAGAGAGAGAGAGAGAGAGAGGAAAACAAGTGTGAGATCTGAGTTCCCAAGCCCCACAGTCAACATTAGCACTGCGAGCAACCAGCAGGCTAGAACTGGCTGTTCAGTGTTCCGTGGGTTTGTCACCTTGGTGGCCCAGCTAGCTCTCTGCTTTCACAGCGATTGACATCAGGTCTTACCCACTAGCCTTCCTCTGCTGAAAAGTCCTCTCATGTGGTAGAGAGATGTAAGAATGCCTGGAGCAAAAAGTTCTGGGCTGGCATCTTGAGAAGCCACTGCGAGTTTTGCACTGAGAGCCTGTCCCACTTGAATAAAAAACAAACAAACAAAACCTTCCCTGTTCTGTTGTGGAAGTTTAGATGTGACGAGCTCTGCTGACTTGGTTTATGTTGTGCCCACACATTTCCAGGACAAAAAGCTAATGTTCCTGAGCTGTCTACTGGTCTCATTGTGAGTACAAAGCACTGTGGGAATATTCATTGTAGCCCAAGACCCAAACATTTCTTTCAGGAATGTTATTAGGTGGCTCAGAAGGTGTGTGTAACTCCAAGACAGGGGTATATGGTATCGTGTGAGTTTCAGAAAAGCCTGTGGCTGTCTCAGCTGGACACTTAAGGATGGGTGGGACTTTGAAGTAGGAATGCAAAGGTGGAGGACATTTCAGAGAGGAGAACCCTGGGAACAAGGAACAGCTGTGTTTTCTAGAAAGTTCCATGCCTTGAGTCTGGTCCAAAGGATGTGGTTGTTATGGGAAATGGAGACTGTGAAGTGGGAACAGGGTTTAAGACCTTGGATCTGGTCCTGGATTGCCTTAAAGGGGAAGTAAGGAAGTTAAGGTTTTATCTAGCAGACAGTCAGGAGCCATTGAAGTTTGTTGAGCAGGCAATGCAAAAATCAAGGCAAATTAAATTTTAGAACATCTAAATTAGGCTAACAGGAGGTAGAGGCCTCAGACTGGCCAGATGTGGACTAAATCTGGTACATAGATATGATGTGTCATGTTTGACCTTCAGGGAAGTTTTTAAATGTTTAATGCCTTGCCAACATTTAAGGATGAGATTAGCTGGGGCTGGAAAGATGGCTCAGCAGTTAAGAGCATTTACTGCTCTTGCAGAAGACATGGGTGGGTCCAGTTCCCAGCACCTACAGGATGGCACACAACCTCCTGCCTATGACTTTAGTTCCAGAAGAGTTGGCATCTCTTCTGGCCTCCACGGGCTCCTACATGCATAAAGTGGAATGGTTCACACACATTCCTGCAGGTTCACACACACACACACACACACAAGTTTAAAAATGAGATTAAAACTTTATCTTAGTTTGATATTTACTATCTAAAAGTCATATTTCAAATGCCCTATTTACTCATGTTTGTATACATGCTTTCCTTTATTTATACAAATAAAAGCCAAAGATTTATCAAAGGTCAAAACTGTGAACCTCAAAGAAGCCCATTTATAGCTGGACAGTGGTGGCACACACCTTTAATCTCAGCACTCAGAAGGCAGAGGCAGGCGGATCTCTGTGAGTTCAAGGCCAGTGCTAGTTCCAGGACAGGCCCCAAAGCTACAGAGAAACCCTATCTTGAAAAACCAAAAAAGAAAGAAAAAGAAAAGAAGCCCCATTTACCAAAATATGAGAATATGATTCAGTTTATTTATTTATTTATTTATTTATTTATTTATTATGCATACAATATTCTGTCTGTGTGTACGCCTGCAGGCCAGCAGAGGGCATCAGACCTCATTACAGATGGTTGTGAGCCACCATGTGGTTGCCGGGAATTGAACTCAGGACCTTTGAAAAAGCAGGAAATGCTCTTAACCACTGAGCCATCTCTCCAGCCCTCAGATTTTTTTTTTTATTTTAAAGGAGAATTCATCTTCCATCATAGAAAGGACCTGGTTTATTGCTCTTTTTAGTTAAGTTTCTTTTTAATTTATTTATTTTTATTTTATGTACACTAGTGGGGTTTTGCCATGGGTGTCAGGTCCTCTGGAATAATAGTCAGTGCTTTTAACCACTCACCCATCTCTCCAGCCCCCTTTTTAGCTAAGCTTTGAAGACATTCGGTGAATTGTCTGGACTATCATATTCCTATAAAGTCACTGATGTGTAATAAATTACATTTAAATGGTGACATGTTGATATTTAAATTGGGAACTAAGGTTGTGTTTCAAGGAATAAATTTTTAAAATGAAATTAACTATAAAGTTTCAAGTTCCCACCATATCCTTAAGTGTTAGACGTTCACACTCAGGACGTGTGAATGGGTAAAACACTTGCCATGTAAACAGAGGGTCCAGAATCCATGCAAATGCTAGGTGGCTATGATGGTCTCTTGTAGTCCCTGCACTCTGGAAGCTGAGATTCCCCAGAGCAAGTGAGATAAGGAGACTAGCTAAACCAGCAAGTTCTAGGCTTGAGCAAGATACCCTGAGTCCATATATAAGGTGGAAAGTAGTCAAGAAAGACATGCAACATCAACTTCTGGCCTCTACGTGAACCTC
Source organism: Chionomys nivalis (assembly GCF_950005125.1). Classification (NCBI taxonomy): domain Eukaryota; kingdom Metazoa; phylum Chordata; class Mammalia; order Rodentia; family Cricetidae; genus Chionomys; species Chionomys nivalis. The sequence continues at coordinate 1,798,086 of NC_080102.1, read as the reverse complement.
TCTCTCTCTCTCTCTCTCTCTCTCTCTCTCTCTCTCTCTCTCTCTCTCTCTCACACACACACACACACACACACACACCACACCACACACATACACACACACTTGCACATACAATAGTACATCACATATAAAATACACATACAATCAAAAACTAACAAACGAAACTGGGTTCTAGTATTTCTTAACCCACAGGTCCCAGGGAGCTCCTACCTTGACCTCTCTTGGCCCTCTCCTTGTTTCAGTTGCTGGCGATGTAACCATGTAACCAGTGCTGAGATCTGGTTTCCAGCCAGCCTTAGAGCCGGTTGCTTTGATGGTGTTAAGTAGCTGACTGCACTTGAGGGAAGCACTTCATCTCCCAGAGCCAGTTTCCTTGCTGGTACGATTGGTTTGGGATCTTCAGATCCAGTCCTACTGTATGTTGAATAAAGAACCAGCATGGAGAGAGAAAGGAGAGGACAGGAGAGAGGGAAGCTGGGAAGAGCAGCAATGAAGGGTTTTGATATTGGGTCCTCACGTTCATAAATTGCTGAAATTTGCAAGGATGTGGCTAAAGGGTTACTTTGTATAGGATGAGATGAAAATTCAGAATTTTTAATGTCCTTGATTTGAACTTAGATTCTCAATGGCTAGAATTTTTAAAGTCAACATGCTAAAGAAAATTGACACAAGTTGACAAAGAAGAGGCAAAGTCGGAGAGACCCGCGTTTGTTAAGGATTTACTGGGTGACGCTTGTAACTGTTTCGTCTTTGGAGCTACACAGCAAACTTGTGAGGTGCACATTATCCTCACTGCTCATGCAAGCGAGCTTGTGTTGGGTAACTTGCTCCAAGATCGCACAGCGAGCAGTCAAGCTCAGTAGCACGTCTATTTTTAGTCCACACCTAAAGGCTGTTCTGCTGCTGGAGATGACGCTTGAGAAGAATGTGGTGTTAGGAGTAGACGTGGAGAGAGAGATGAGCGCGGCTTGTCTCGCGGTGCTGACAGAGCCGTGATGAGCCCTGCATTGCCCCTGCTGATTTAGCTCTGTTCTCATCCATCTCTTTTCTGCCGTGGCTGCATAACTCTCCAGAAGAAAGAAAAGTGCTAAGTCTTCAAATATTCACAGGCCTGGGTAGAGACAGCTGGTCATTTCCATATCCTTCCTAAGGGAATTTTTTAAAAAAAAAATTTTTTTGGTTTATACTTGCCGATTTTTAAAAACCTATCTTATACATCTAATATGGCGTTTTTCCTTTATCAGACTTTCTTAGAAGTAAATTACAAAGCATCACGCAATTTTATTGAAGCTTTTGTTTAGGAAAAAGGATAAAGAAGGGAAAGACTTCTTTGTTAGTCTTAATGCTCTTGTGAACTTGGCAGACCAGATGTTTGCGGTTAAATCCACCTGACACCTCCCATGCTAATTATAATATTTGCATTGCCTAACCGCCAAATCTAGACTGTAGAAAACTTGTCAATTTACAGATTTACATGGCCTCCTTTCTTCAAAATTCACCTTTGCAAAAGGAGAGGGGAGAAAATGTTGATTAAAATAGGATTAAAAAATATAAAGGGGGGAGGAGAGACAGCATTCAAATGCTGAAGATACAAACCTACTTTATAGGAAGAACCAAAAAGTGATCGCCACAAAGCCAGGCCAGTGTTTTGGGGTTTTTTGTTGTTGTTTTGTTTTGTTTTTGTTTTTTGGGGGGTAGAAGTGGGGCTTTGCTCATTTCTTTCTAAAGCATGGATGGATGTTCAAGCTGGCCTCTGAGTGGGCATACTTGTAGGGGTGGCGTTCCTGAAGTGGTTCTGCAGTGGCTGTATAGATAGAGTTTGTTCTTAATGGAATAGTTTTTGAAACACAGCCTCTTTGCTGGTGTGGTGTGGGCTTCTCCATTTCCCTATTTCTCGGCATTCTTTACTGAAATGATGAGGACATGCCTACCCTGCGTGTGCATTGTAAGAATAAAATAATACATGCCAAATAGTAAAATATCAAACACATAGCAAATACCAAATAAGCACAGCCGTTATTAGTACAAGCAACCTGTGCTGTAGGAAAGTCATAGAAATACATATTGTAGTCAGGAATTTGGGGATTCAACACAAATGAAATTATGAACCCTCACATCAGCTGTTTGATAAAACTTCATTTTGTTTAACACGCAATCACTGTGGTCTCCATCTAGTGCCAACCTTACTCTTTGATGGTGGTCTCCTCTTTATCTCCACATTCTAATTGAAGAGAGTCTAATGGGAGCCCTTGGCGTCTTGAAGGGGTAAAGCAAGGATTCTCTGATGTCTTTTACAGTTTTCACTCTTTCAGGTTGGAGAGGTCGGGTGTGCAGCGCTAGGAACAGCTAATGGAGGTGTTGGTGGTAGGAATTGTGGTCACGTCTCATGTGCTCCCTGACTGGGGGAGGACCAGCATGCTCAACCTGAGAGGACTCAGTCAGGGTTAACACTAAATTTTATGCTTGTTTTAGCTTCGATTTTTAATTTTGTATGTGTGTTTGTGTGCATGTGTGTGCACATGCGTGTGTACACGTGTGTGCATGGCTGTGAAGGGCAGAGGTTGATGTTGAGAGTCTTCACTGGTCACTCTCAGCATCGCCATCAACAGCAGCAGCAGCCTTGGAGATAGGCTCTCTCACTGAATCTGGGACAGACCAATTTGGGTAGACTGGCTGACCTGTGACTCCAGGGATCCATTTGTCTCAACACTAAGTTAAAGATATCTATCTGCCACATGCTTGGCTTTCCTTGTAGGTTCCCATGTTCCAAACCCAAATCCTCATGCTAGCATGGCAGGCATTTTATCTACTGAGTCACACCCCTCTCAAACACCCCACCCCCGCTTGGATTTTTTTTACCTACTGAACCACACCTCTCTCCATCCTCCCTTGGTTTTTTGCGGTTCCTTCCTATTTTGTTTTCTTATAAAGAATCAGTGTTTTACCTCCTTTTGTTCCTTGTTCTAACCAACTTATGTGTTATACAGAGTCAAGGTTCTTCATTCGGTCTGCCATAACCACCAGAGTGTTATAACCGCCCTGGGGAGGAGACAGCTAACACTCTACTCGCCTCCCGCTTGTGTTGAGGTTGTTCACACCTGTGCTCTGGCCCAGCCTCGTCACTTGGCCATATTCACTTTTAGCATGGTCTCCTGTCATCAAGGCACACATCAGGAGGTGCCAGAAAATGGTCTCTAATGTCAATATCTGTGCTTACTCATGCATTCCACTTCATTTCGGGTTGTATTTAGTCGTGAGTCCTCCAAAGACGCGCCCTGAGTGTGTTGAGTCATACCGCCACTTTGTAAAAAGAATGTCCAGCTGCCTGCTGAGGCCCTGGCTGATTTCCCGAGTCTCCAAAACTTATGTTCTTTGCAATTATCAAACTGTTTTCTTATTTTAAGAACCTGAACCACTGGCCTAACTTCTTTAACTTTTAATAAGAGTCAGTCTCTCTTCTGGCTTTAGAACTAGCCCTCTCTACCAAGAATGCTTTGCAAGGAAAGAGGTTCAGGCAGCAAGTCATGCAAATGTAATTGGATTAAAAAATAAAAGAAACGAATCCATTTTGATCGAGGATAAAGCTACAATAGCTCTGGATTCACCAATGCCTTGGTGCAGGACCTCTGACAATATGGGAAGCGTCCAGTCTCTCACTCTGGTTTTCAGCCTGTGTCCTCAGTCGTTGGTCCCACTGTAGCAGACTCTCCTCTCTAGGTGACAGACTTCTGCACTCCAGGGAAGGAAGACTTAATGAGACAACAGGTGTAGCATGATTAGTAAAAACCCAGAGACAGAAACTGGGGTTCAACCTGAAGGTCAGAAAAGCAAAACAGCCGGCCACTACCTCTTCCCTCTGCCTCTGTCCAAAATGGCAAACCTGCCTCCAGGAATTCTCAGAATGAGACTGTGTCTGAGAGCTGTATCCTCATGTCTTATTTTCTTCTCTAGTGCTAGGATTAAAGGCATACACCATCACTGTCTGGTTTCTATGGCAAACTAGTGTGGCTGCTGGGATTAAAGGTGTGTGTCATCACTGCCTGGTCTGTAAGGCTGACCAGTGTGGCTGTTTTACTCTCTGAACTTCAGGCAAGCTTTATGTATTAAAATACAAATGAAGAATCAAATGTGAGTTTTCATCTGTCCTGACCTGTTTTGTATTAGTCCCCAAAGCCAGAGGTGCTGGGCCTGACATTCTTGGGTCTGCTTGGGAAGGCTAGGTTCTCCATGAAACAGGGTCCCTGTGACCAAGAGGCGGCATTGATTGGTCCAAGCAGAAGTTCCCACCAGGTAGGCAAAACCTCCTGTCAGCTGTCTCCATGGCAGCCCTTGGCCCGCACATCTCAGCTCATCCATCTCTTTCTATAGCCTAGCTCACCACCTGGGGAGTATTCCTCTCCAGGTAGTGTCCTTGTCTGTGTGGATAGAGCCTGAGAAGTGGTCTTTGTGACAGTTTAGGCTGTAGGATTCAGTTTTTGAATCCTTCTCACTAGACCATCTCTAGGCTGTGACTTATTTCTGAGTTCTAGCCTTATACCCTTCCTGCCAAATAGATCTAGAAAAGCCTTGTATTTTTCCTGTTGGTGGAAAAATTAATGGAAGAAGTTATGTAAGCCAATCAACAAAGAGGACCCAAATTAGATGATTCGTCTGCCCAGAGTGCTGAGAGCCCTTCTCAACAGAGCAGCATACGACTGAAACAGCAAAGTCAGAAGACACACAGTGTGTTCTTAAAATGTAGCTGTACTTTTGGGACATGTTTGAACTTGTATGTGGGAGAGGGAAGGAAGGGAGACAGAAAGATAGGGAGAATGCAAGTGCTTCAGAAATACTTAAAAATTACCAAAAAAAAAACCAAAAAAACAAAAAAACCAACTCTTTAAAAATAGCATTGCCATATGATCCAGCCATCCCACGTCTTGGTATTTACCCCAAAGATTGAAATCAGTATGTTGAAGAGATGGATACCTGCATTGCCTCTCAAGTCCGTGGTAATATTATTCACAATAAGCAAGCCAGGGAGCCAGTGTAAGTGTCCTCTGACAGATGAGTGGGTAAAGAAAGTGTGGCATAGCTACACAGTGGAACACTATTAAACCTAAAAGGGAAAGAAATTCTGTCACTTCCAACAACAAGGAATTAGAGAACATTAAGTTCCGTGGAATAAGGCAGCCATAGAAAGACAAAACCACATGTTCTCACTTATGTGCGGAATCTAATACAATTGAACCCCTAACACAGAATGGTGGTTGCGCAAGCTGGGAGGTGGAAGAGCTGGTGCGATGGTGGCCAAAAGATACAGTCTCAGGAGGAGAGGGTTGGATTGTTGAGCTCTGTGGCACAGGGCTGAATGTAATGGATTGCACACTTAAAATAGCAAAGAGACAATTTCAGATTTCCTCTCCGTAAGAATGATAACCCTGTGATCTAGGTGCTAATCTTCCTTATTTAATTATTCCACTTTCCATCCATAAATCATAGCATCACTTGGTACAAATGGTAAATCCATAATAAAAATGTTAAAAGCACTGGCCAACACTTGAAGGAGTGTTCTTGGTTTACATTCTCTGACTGCCCCTATGAAACTTCCAGAGCGGATACAGTGCTGCATGTGACTATGAACATGTGAGCAGGATTAGAAACAAAATATTATTAGACACCTTTGGCTGTGGCTATGTGAGTCATAGTGGTGGAAAAAAATGAACATTTTTTTTGTGGCTAAGATTCGAGCCGATACAATCTTTCGAACAACTGTCACGTTCATGAAGAGATTTACATGTAGAGCCGTTTAAAAGTCTTACGATCAAGTAGCCTGGTAACCATTAATAAGTATGGGTGTCATATGCATGTTGACTATGAAGTTTGTTGCAACCTGACTACCAGACCAGTGGGATAGGAGAATATTTGCTAGAAGTTGAAGTAGGGGAAATTAGTCTAGCTTTGAGTCCTGGCCTTTTAGAGGCAGCCAAAGATCTATATCACAATGTACAAGGCATAGAGAAAACTTAAATGATCCCTGCCTCAGCTTCATAAAGATTTGATCTGATGAATGCAAGAGCCCCAGGAGGCTTTGGCAGAGATCAGACAGTGTGAGGCAACATCCTGCTCCTTCCCCAAACTGGGGTGGAAACTCATCCAGTGGCTAGCATCTGATAGGATCAGTGGAGTTCCGTGTTCAGGGAAAGTTGTGGCCAAGAAGTGTTGGAGCTCAAAGCGGTATTGTTCCCCCAAAGAACCATGAGTCTGTAAACGGAGACCGTGCTTGTTCATTTCCCGGCTAGCCAGACCCAAATAATCACACAGAAACTATATTAACTACAGCACTATTTGGCCAAGCTAGTTCTTATACCTCAAATTAACCCTTTCCATTAATCTGTGTATTACCATGAGGCTGTGGCCTGCTGGTAAGGTTCTGGGGTCCTTCGGCAGCTACATGGCGTCTCTTTGACTCCCCGCCTACTGTCTCTATCTCTGTTCAGATTTCCCACCTGGTTTTACTTTGCTAAGCCATTGGCTGAAACAGCTTCTTTATTAAGCAATGGTAATAAGACATAGTCACAACATACAGAGGGGAATCCCACATCAGTGGTCTGGAAACCCAGGCAGGTGTAGAGGAAGACTTTGCAGCCAAGAAGGCTCACAGCATCCAGCTTTCGGACCCCCTAGCCCAGGCCCACAAAAGGCAGCCGCAGTCCTAATTCTTTACAAAGAATTAGAGGTTTTGAAATCACAATTATACGAATCTGGGGGTGAACAGTAGCATTCTTTGTATTCAGTGCGGCAGTCGGGGACTTAAGAGATCCCCTTCCCAATATTAGACAGGACTAAGTTGTTTTGTAATAGAACCCAGTTCAATATTTTCTGAACTAGAATCTTGCCTTTTCTCACCTCTCTCTCCTTTAACAATGTATTAAAAACCTTCTGCAGAAGAGTTACTAAATGCACTCCTTTTCCCATGCGCTGCTGAAACTTCAGTTTCTCAGACGTGAAAGCCCGACGGCATCTTGGCAAACCAAGTTTACTGCTGGTTTTAATGGGGAATGTACAATCGTGGAAATAAATGTGTTCTCTAATAAAAGATAAAATATAATAGTTCTTAATTGTATAGGAAGGCCATATGTTGGGGTTGTCTGCCGAGGTTTTAAGGTTGATTAGAAACTGGCACAGAACCGTGTGTAGAATCGCGATGATACAGAGCGTTATGTAACTCTGACCTTTTCCTGGTGGTTTTTATAATCACCAGATGGATCTAACGTCATGAGACTCATCGGAATAGGAATGTGATAACCCTATAGCACATAGCAAATGGCTATAGCATGCCACAATAAGATAAAAGTTTTAAAAATCTACTCTTCACTGTAGTTTTCTCCTTTTTCATATGAGATTATAGTTTTATCTCTACAAGAGTCAAGGAGGTTAATAGTAAGAACAGCCTGACCCACCCAGTAATGTAAGCTGGATCACAGACTCCGGGTTGTACCTGGTATTTACTGCTGTGGATATTATTTCTGCATGACCTTGCAGTTAATCTCATTGCTCCTCTTTCTTGCTTAATCCCCTGAATGCCATCTCATAATTAGTCTTCTGCTCCCTGGTCTGCTCCCCCACTGTCTATCCTCTACACTGTACTACTTTAAGTTCCAAAGTCCCCAAGGGCCCGTGGATTGAAGGTTTGGCCCCTTTCCTGTGGCTCACAGGGGAACTGCTGCACCTACATGAGGAGGGACCCAGCGCAAAAATGTCAAGTTGTTTGGGGCATGCCCTTGATTGGGATATTGGGACCCAGGTTGCTCCTCTTTTTGCTTCATGGCAGCCGGGAAGTAAACAGATCTCTTCTGCCACATGCTCCTGCCATATTGCAACAAGCCCCAAAACAAGGTGTCATGTGACCATGGGCCCGGACTCCTGAAACTTCTTTTGAGTCAGTGGTCTGGACGTTTCCACAGAGATGGAAAGAGGAGGGTACCCGCTAAACCTGGGCATGTTCCCATTTAGGGTCCTTTATGTCCTTGCCTTATCTATAGACCCTGGGATATGGAGACTCTTCCCGGTCTCTCCCGTCAACCATGCTGGCATTCTCTGTTGCAAGGCCCTTGGTACACTCTGTGACGCTGTACCTGCTCACCATATATGGGCAAGGCTGAATAATAACCCCTTAAAATGGACCCTCACCCAAATCCCTAAATCAGGTGTGAATGCTGCTTCCTTGCATAGCATAAAGACTTGGCAAATATGATTAATTAAGGGCAAAGCTCTCGAGATGGGGAGACTATCCTAGATCAGTCAGTTGGGCCCCAAATGTCACTGCTCATGTCCTTAAAACAGGAAGACACAGGGGAAAACAGTACGGACATAGAGCCAGACCCTCAGTGGTATAGCCACAGCCCAGGACTCCAACAGTCCGAAGTAGCCAGATGAGACGATGGGTTCTCCTCTAGAGACTCCAGGGGGAGCAGAGCTCTCCCAGCTCCTTGGTTTCGTCTCAACAAGATTTGATTTTGTCTTCTGGACTCTGAAACCGTGAAAGGGTAAATTTTATTGTCTTAGTCACCACGCGGAGCAGCCTAGGCAGAGCCGCACCGTGCGCTCTCTGTTCTGCGGACTGTAAGGAATACATGCCGTACGCTCACTCTTCACAGGTGTGCTCTGTCTGTGACTGCTGCTTTCTCTGCTTCCTCTGAACATCTTGAGGGACTTTTCATCCTTGAGTCCCGACACGAGCCCTAATATTTAGCAGTTGCTGAGTAAATCCCAAATAGATGTCTGACTGAATGAGTAACACCTGACACGGGCTTCCTCGCGCTTTCTGTCTCCCGTATCGCTGATCTTCTGTCGGATCGTTTTCACTTCACATCCTCTCCCGTCACGTCCTGTGTTTTCCTCAAGCTGTGTCTACATGTGGTTTGAAGTTGGGCCATGGTTTTATTTTTCTCCTTAACATCTTTTCTTGGTTCGACCAGCTTCCTTTTTGTTTCTTCTCTTGTTATCTCCCCTTTAAACTCATATTTTTAAGTGAACCCATATTCTTAATTTCATTGAGCCTGCAAAGCAGCTTTTTTTTTTTAAAAAAAGAAAAGTTTCAAATTTTTCAAATGGATAAAACAGTAAAAAGAAATAGTGCAGTAAACACTGTGTCCCTCACCCAGAGATTGCTAACGGTGTGAAGTACTAATTAGTCCTCTCTGTGTGCAGATACAGATAATTCCAAACTCAGCGGCATGTACAGTTGTGAGTCTTTACCGTCTAAGTGCTCACAGGTGTAGATATAGCTCCGAGAATCTGCATGGCCTCCTTTCTCTTCCAGGAATGTTGGAGCTGGGCTGCGTGTCTACCTAGTTACCAGGCAAAACCCTAAATCCACTCCAGTTCATTTCTTAGAGTTTACTATGGCCTAAGGAAAGTAGAAAGGGTGCATTTCTCAGCCACACCCTTACTGCGCAGGACTTTACATCATTCCTGCAGTATTTTGTTGGCCTAAATCACTGAGTGTGGCTTATCGTTGATATCGAAAGTACATCACATGTCCAGGTCAGGCATGTTTTACTGCTTAGAATGGGAGACAGCGTTATTACAATCAGGAGGCGACTATAATTCTTACTGTGTTCAAAATCAGCTCTGGATCTGTGGTCCTTTTCAGTCACACACTGGCTCCATATTGGTCTGATTCTGAGTATGTTTTGAAGGTAGAGCCAAGAATATAGCTGAGTTCAAAGTCAGGGCTGGGACCGACTTTAATTCTACACATTCCTGTGTTATCACATCCCATCTCCATCTGGACAGACCGGCCCACTCAGGGAGTACAGGTCAGGAACACGAGAATGCGGGTCACTGTTAAATATTTAAAGAACATACAAAAAAAGAAAAAGAAAAAAAGAGTAGGATTGTTACTTCAAATAAAATTAAAACCCAGTAATAGTTATTAGTGCTGATATTCTGAACTTTATTCTTGATGAGTTGTTTGCTATGGCTGCCACCATCTGTTTGCCGAGACACCCTGGAAATGCCAGAAATGAAGCCGCAATGGCAACAACACCACACCGTAAAAGTTGGGGCTCCCTCCTGTGTTTCCGGCCTGTGCTTGTAACTCCACTACTAAGACATGAAATAACCTTTTCGCCTAAGATTGTCTTTGCTTTTATTTCATTTCCCCTGAGATAAAGAAACAAAATTTCTGCTAATGTAAAAGAAAATGCAGAGTGCTGATTTCACCAGCCAAAAGGTCACCTGTGTGAGTCCATTGAAAATGATTAGACATTATTTATTTGAAACATCATCTACTTTCTAATATTAGAAATAGTGGCGGCCAAGGCTCCCACCCACTCCCTCCCACCCTGCTTTGCCCTTGCTAGTTTACTGAAAGTCATTATAAAAACAGAGAATCAGCAAAGGAAAGTGGTTCATGCCAAGTCACACAGCTTAATTCTCCTTGGCCTAAGAAGCCCAGGGGCGAATAACGATGTAGACATATTAATAATTGGATAAATTTTATCGGGGCCCGCTCACTCACAATAAGAAAATGAAGTTCCTGGTTGCAGCTAAGGATTTTATAGTCAGTAAATCACATTTCTCAGAATTAATCTACTCAGAATTAAAGGCCTTTACAGGTGGTTGTTATAAGTTATCTCTTGATCTTGATGGTCACTAAACCAGGTTCTTCTACATTGTTTTAAGTGTGAATCCCCTCCCAAACAACTCAGTGTGAGTGTTGGTAAGCCTGTAACTATTAACAAAATACCCGAGGTAACTAACTTATGGAAGAAAAGGTGTATTCTTACTCATGATCTTAAAGCCCCAGTCGGGGTCTGACAAATCCATTGCTTTCCCAATATTGTCAGGAAGCAACAGGGCAATGGTGGGTATATGCAGAGGCTGCTTGCTCATTCCTGGCCGCCCAGACCCGAAGTAATTACACAGAAACTATATTAGCTGCATCACTGCTTGACCCATTCGCTTATGATTCTTATAACTAACTCTTACATCTTAGATTAACCCATTTACATTATTCTATATTTTACCACGAGGCTTATGGTTTACCAGTAAGGTTTCCAGAGCATCTGTCTCCTTTGGTGGCTACATGGCGGCTCTCTGACTCCGCCTACTCTCTCTATATATCTCTGTTCAGATTTCCCACCTGACTTTATTCTACTAAGCCATTGGCCGAAACCTTCTTTAATAACCAATGGTAATAAGATATATTCCTAGCATACAGAGGGGTGTCCCACATCAGAGGTGCACAAACTGATCACTACATAACTAGAGAATGAGAGAGGTGAGTGGAGGAACTGGGGCCCTATGGTCCTTTTTCAGGGACCGAAGACCTTCTCGTAAGGCCCCTCCTTTCAAAGGTCCACAGCACCCCCAAAAGAGTCCACACTGAGAAGCAAAAACTTTGGTGTAAGTCCTTTGGGAGACAATAAGCATCAAACCACGGTAGCCTTTAGTGGGGAGTTACTCTACATTATGGTTCAAATGTGAAGAGCTCCCCCACAAACTCAGGTGTCCCCAGCTGGTAGCACCATTTGGAGAGGTCATAGGACCTTTGGGATGTGGAGTCTGACTGGAGGATAAAGGCCATGGGGGTAGCTCTTAGACTGCCTGTCTGCCTCCAGTTCTGCTGGGTGTGTGCTTCCTACTCTGGTTGTGCTCCTTGTGAGGGACTCCGCCACTCACTCTCAGAACGATGAGGTCCCCTCTCCATCCCCAACATGATGAGCTGACTCACTAACCTGAGGTTACTTACAGACTGTGGATGATCCCAAAACAGCTACATCAGTGCAGAGTCCCGCCATCAATGACATCCCATGGAAGCTAAGCCGTGGAAGCCCACCTTCAATTCACCTGTTGCTTCTTATAGACTCTGGCGTGTGTCTCTCAGTATGGAGAAAGACAGGCAGGACGGAGTGGGGCAATGGCTGAAATCCAACGGGAAGGTCCTGTGACACTTTGCCATGTCCACAGCTCTATTATCACTGACCTATTAGAGCTAGCTATCACTGCTGTTCTGCTTATTTTGTTGCCATGGTTACTGAGTCTAAGTAACCTCCATATCAAGGTGGCAATGGGATTCTTATGGTATCCTGAAGAAAAAAGCCATCCGTGAACAACATTATAAGTGAACTAGACATTGTTCAAAGTGAACAGGAAAATGTATGTGTTCCACTCAAATGCTACATGTAAGGTACTTGAGTAGCTGTGGAAAATATTCGCCCACAGATACCGAATTCTCATCACCACGACAAAATCCCTGACAAGTGCCACAAGAGAAGAGAACGTTTATTTTGGCTGTCAGATCAAGAGATCGGTCCACCCTCAGGGGTCAGCTGCTGTCCATGGCGGCAGGAGGCTATTCGCTCATAGCTCAGCAGATCAAGAAGCAGAGAGGAGAGAACGCCAGTGCCCAGTTGGCTTTTTCCCTTTCTCTGTTTTATTCGGTTCAGATCCCCATCCCACGAGATGGTACCACGAGAATTACTTATGTAATTCTCTTTGGAGACATCCTCATAGACACTTGGATGGATGTCTCATTAATGCCCTGGGTCTGCCTGTCTTCCTTCCTTCCTTCCTTCCTTCCTTCCTTCCTTCCTTCCTTCCTTCCTTCCTTCCTCCCTCCCTCCCTCCCTCCCTCCCTCCCTCCCTTCCTTCCTTAATTTGTATGAATGTTTTGCGCACACACAGACACACACACACACGTCCTGGCACACGCATATGTGGTGCCCACAGAGGCCCTCTTGGATCCCCTGTAAGTGGAGTTTCAGATAGCTCTGGGCTGCCATTTTGATGCAAGTGCTTTTGACCCCTGGGCCATTTCTCCAATCCCTTTAGGCTTGTCTTAATATAATTCAGTTGCCCATCAAAATTAACCGTCACAAATCCATCTCTTAACACCATAACTTTAAACCATAATGTTCCACTTCTGGTCCCTAAAGTCTTATGTTCATTCCGTAATGCAAAAAGCATTTGGTTTAGGTCTAGAAGTTTCCCAGGTCTTAATAGTTGTAACAAGGCCCAAAAGCTCACATTTAAGGTTTGTTCTGAGACTCAGGGCAAAAATGAAAATACAGCTTACATACTTCCAACATACAGTGGCACTGAGTGAGCATCTCCCTTCCCAGAGAGAGGAATGGGTGGGACCAAAGCAAGACTGAAACCCAGCAAACAGAGAGGGAAGGATTTTAGGTTAGCGAAACTACCCAGTAGATTATAATGGCGGACATGTATTGTTATTGAAAGTGGTGTGGTTGTTGGCTCTGAAAGGAGACGACGCATGATTATCATTCTGGAAGTGGCTTTGACAGGTGGAGGGGTCCAGACCAATGTCAGGCCCTGAGTCAGAAGAGCATTACTAAAGGGAACAGTATCTATCGGAAACAGCACAGTGGGCCTTAAAGAGGAATGGCTTAAAGTATCATAAATAAGTAGAGTGAGCAGCATCATGGGCAGGGTGATGGGGGAGAGGGAACAGAGAAAGGAGCCATTTGGGGCTTGTCTGACTTGTGTAAGTTGGTAGAGGGAGCTGGCAGGATGCTTTATACCATGCAGTTAGGTTTGAGATGACACACCTCACCAGGAGGACGGAGGAGCTGGGTACCGGTTAAGGGCATAAATCATGAGCATAAAATCCACAGCACAGAACAGCTCATAGTATCTCAGGGAGAGAGCTGCAGGGTGGAGGCCTAATTTCTTCAGGCTGTGGTATCTGGCCTCCTAGGGTGAGTTTAAAAAGACAGTAGTATGATCTAACACATTTGCTGAAACCCATGAAAGGTTAGCAACACCAAAAAATAACCACTACAACAACAAAAACAAAAACTGTGAATTTGGATGATAATGTGTTAGATTCATGAAGTATAACAGATGTACCCTTTGGGTTTGTAGAGGATGATGTTGATGACGGGGAAAATATACATTTTACTGGAGTAGGGGGCCCATGCAAGAGCTTTGTGGCTTCTGCTCAATTTTCTTTGTGTATCCAAAGTTTCTAAAAATAAATTTTATTTAAACAGTAATTGCCATGACTAGTTGAAGGATACACAAGCCAAGCAGAACTAGACAACATCGTCGTAGTAACCAGCAGCATATAAGATAGCAGAGAACAGATTGCAGCTAAACTAAGTGCAAGCTTCAGTAATGCTACATAGGATGAGAATATTGATGAAGTTCAGAATGTGTGTCAGGAGCAAGTGATGGCTTTGAGGAGAAACTGGATTACTCAGACACTGCCACTCTGCAAAGCAGTCTGGCAGTTCCTGGCCAAGCTAAAAATGGACTCACCACACAACCCAGCAATTACATTTTTGGGCATTTATCCCAGAAAAATTAAGACTTATTTTCGTGAAGAATTTATACATGAACATTCATAGCAGCTTTATTTATAACAGCTCTAAACTGGAAACTATACACACGTCGTTCAACAAGTGAACAGTTAAACAAACTGTGATGCACACATACCATAGCATGCTACTCAACAACTGGAGGAGCGAGCTATTGACACACGTCCTTGGGCAAAGCTTGACATTATGCTCAATGAACAAAAGCCAATTTCAAAAGTATACATACTTCATGACTCCGCTTGCATAACACTTGTGAAATAATATTAAAATGGGGAATGGATTCGTGGTTGCTGTGGGGAGGCACAGGCAGGAGAAAGACTTGTTTCTCTGTAAAGGGTAACAGAAGGGTCTGATGGTGAGTGTTTTCCTTGTGGGGTTGCAGAACCCACACGTACATGCATACATAGCTGATAAAAGGCCAGTTTATTGGATATTTTATTCTAGTTGTGTAAGATGTTACATGAGGATGCATTGGTCTTACCTGTAGAATTCTTTGCAGCCTGCTATATGAATCTACAATCACTTCAAGGTGAATTTTTAACTAATTATAATTGCTAAAGGAGTAACATATGACTGGGGTGTGAGCATGGTGAGTGCTGGTCGTGAAGAGAGAAAAGAGAAAAAAAACTCAGCCAAAATATAATTTCAGTTACGTGAAAGGAATAAGCTCCAGAGATCTATTGTATAACATGGTAACTGTTGCAAGTCATAGTGTGTAAAATACTAAAAGAATGGATGTAAACTGTCCTCACACCAAAGTATATGTATGCTTTTCATATGTCAATTAAGTAGGTCCTCACCACCAAGATGTATGTATGTTTTTCATATGTCAATTAAGTAGGTTTGGTGATTTTATAATTTAGCTCAGACTTATTATTAACTAGCTCTTACAACTTAAATTAACCCATAATTCTTGTCTATGTTTAGCCATGTGTCTTGGTAACCTTACTCAGTGAGGCAACTGCAGACTGAGCCTTTCCTCTTCCCAGAATTCTCCTAGTCTGGTCACCCCACCTATACTTCCTGCCTGGCTACTGGCCAATCAGCGTTTTATTAACTCAATATGAATGACAAATCTATACAGGGTACAAAAGCATTATCCCTCAGTACTTTCCCTTTTATCTTTTCAAACCAAGAACTCTGACTCTAATATCTTTTATTTCTTTTCAGAGTAATTCAATAATCTACCCTTTACTGTAACAAATAGAAATTCCCTGTTTTTGAAAAGCTGTCAAAGTGATTGTATCACTTTGCCTTCCTACCAGGAATATGTAAAAGTCTTCATTTATCTCCTCCTTGCTAACACTCATTGTCTCATTTTTGTTTGTAGTCATCTTATTTGGTGTGCAGCAGTATAGCATTGTGGTTTTGATTTGTAGTCTTCTTTGGAAAGACCTGCTCCAATTTTGTGCATTTTTGTCTTATTGTTGAATTGTGGGCATTTTTAAGCAATTTCCTGAATATCAAGCCCTACTTACATAAGGATTTATAAATACTTCCTCCTATTCTGTTGTTTGCCTCTTCAATGTGTTGATAGAGTTACCTTCAGGTTTTGATTTGAGGGCTGGGCTTATAGCTCTGAGTTTTGCCTAGCAGATAAAAGGAAACAGGAATGGTCACCAGCACCAAAAAAAAAAAAAAAAAAAAAAAAAAAAAAAAAACACAACAACAAAAACAACAAAATTTCTCTCTTGATGAAGTCCAACTTGTGTATATTTTGTATTATATTGTAGGAGATCTTGGTGTCACATCCAAGAAACCCTTGCCAAATCTGGTCACCAATTTTAAAAGTCCCAGCCTGATGTCTTTTGAATGGTTTATTGAATGATTTAAAGGATTTTGGAGTTGGTTCTTTCTCTTCAGCAATTTATTTTTATAGCTATGGAAGATTTTCATAATTATACATTCAATGCCAACTTGCTTTTGATTCTCCGTTTTCCTAATTATTGCCAAATGCATTCAATTGTAAGTAAAAAGCATGGAAATAGTACATTGTATTGTGATATAAGCATTCCCCATGAACAATGGTGAGCAAAATCACTGCCAAGTGCCTTTATTAGGAACAAAATCTTAACTGATTAGAGACCATATTATATATCAACTTTAAAATGAGTTTTCAACTTTTCTGCTTCATTTTTTAAATACAAAATTTTACTTTGGCTTGGCTAACAGAGCTCTGAAACTTCAAAGACACTTTGTGTCTCAAAAAGAGGTCTTGTGATTGTGATGTTCTCTTGAAATCCAAGTAGTTCTTCGTGGAATCTGAGACTCGCTAGAAGTTAGATTCTGTAGACTAAGAGAAGCTCTCTGTACCATTGCTAGTTTATACTTACGAATTTACACATGTGCCCAGATGACAGTATCAAGTACATCTGTATGTATGTGAGTTTGCGTGTAGTGTATGCATGTTTACATGCTTGTGTGCAAATGCACATGTATATGTGTGCATGCCACATGGAAGCCAGATGTGGACCTCAATGTCTTCCTAAATGGTTCTCTCTCTCTCTTTCTCTCTCTCTCTCTCTCTCTCTCTGTGTGTGTGTGTGTGTGTGTGTGCGTGCGTGCGTGTGTGCGTGCATGCATGAGTGCCCATGCCACTATACATGTTTGGAAGACAAAGGACAACTCTGGGCGGGGGGGGGGGGGTTGTCTTGCCTTCTACCTTCCTGAAGCGGGATCCTCTTGTTGATTCTGCCTTGCAGCTCACTCCTGACTAGCTGGCCCACAAGCTTCTGGTCAATCCTCCTGCCTTCACCTCTCAGCTCAGGGTAGGAGTGCTGGAAGCACAAACACAAATCACTGCATCTGGTTTGTTTTTTTTTTTTTTTTTTTTTTTTTTTTGGTTCACAGAAACTGCACTCTAGTCACAGGGTGTGAATTGTTAACAGTTACGTTCACTGAGCCCGCACCTGATCCTCCCCACCTTATTTTTCACGAGAGGGTCTCTTACTTAACCTGGGGTTTACGCGATTTGGCTGGACTGGCTGGCCAGTGAGTTCCTGGACCCACTATCTCTACCCCACAGTGTGGGGGTTAAAGACGTGCACCACTATCCTAGCTTGTATGTTGGTGCTGGGGTTAGGACTCAAGTCCTCATGTTGTACGGCAGTTACTTCACCCACTGAGCCATCTCAACAGCCCACATAGAATCATTTTAAAGAAATCATTTTAAAGTTATTAAATAATTTTTAATCTATCTGTGATAAATATTTGAGCAATATGAAGAACTTCTTTTTTAACCTTTATGGTTCTTATTTAAACTGTTATCTACTTTTCAAGTGTTTACTAATTCCCCAACTTTGAGGAATAGATTCTTTAGAATACTCAATGGAAACCTGAGACTTGGTTCTCCTACCTCGGAGAATTTGCCCTCTCTTTGTAGAGTCTAATGGCACACATGATGATATTGAAGAAGAAATAGCATTTACCACGAAGGGTCTGAGTTAAGGTGGTCTGAGATGCTCTAGACTACCACAGGCCAGGAGGGTAAAGTCTAGTTGGAGAGAGCTGATGGAGAACAGCACCTCAATGAATCCAGTGTTCCACCTGGGTCGGGTGTGCCACTTACCAGAGGCAGAGAAGTGTGTTTCGAGCAACTAAATGGTTCGGGTGAGGACAGCTGTGGGGGCTGGCAGAGCTGGCATCAGTGACGTAGTCAACTGCCGAGAAACACTGTAGACAGTGACCAGAGGAGAAGTGGGAGATGCATTCTGTCTAGTGGGACACTTTCGAGGTGAAGGGTTCCTGAGAACACCTTCCCTCCTTTTCACTAGGCCAGGAAAGTGAACCAACTTGCCAAGACCACCCAATCAGAGAATAGCAGATCTGAGCCCCCAGTTTTCCTTTGACTTTGAGTCCTATGATCTTCTTCCTACCACAGTTCTTCGGGGTGTATCAAGACAAAACAAAATGAACAGAACAGTTAAGTCAGAAGCATCTCTATGGGCAGTAAGACCTTGAGGCTGTTCACTGAGTGAGGCAGACAAATGCCTAGAAAATCTAACAAAGGACTCACTTCTTTCTTTTCCAAGATCGTTCTCACTGTGTAGCTCAGGCGAGCCTTAGGACCCTCTTGCGTACGCCTCCCATCTCTGCCTCCTTAGTGCTCAGATTATGGGCATGAGCTGCCACACTTGCTATGACCTAATGGCTATTTGTAATTTTATTCATTATTGTGTGTGTGTGGTATGTGTGTGTGATATGAGCATGCATGGGCCGCACGTGTGTGGAGGTCAGAGGACAACTTTCAGGAGTTGGGTCTCTCTCTTCACTGTGAGTTCTCTGGTTCAAAGCCAGGTTGTTGAATTGTGCAACACATGTTCCTACCCACTGAGCCATCTCATTGCCCCTGACCGAGCTATTTTCAAAAACCAGCATTTGGTGACATTCTCGCTTTAATCAAATATTATTCCCAGGGCAGGTTTGGCAAATGTAAGGGAAGCGAAATTGAGCAGATGAGTAAACCAATTAATATAAAAGCAAACCCCTGCAGTGCCGCCAAATATCTTTCAAGTACTATTTCTAAAAGCCATTTAAAGAAAATGATTCCTTTTACAGGTTCACCTTTTTGGAGTGTTGCTGGCTATTTTAGGAAACCTGGTTATCAGCATTTCCCTAAATATCCAGGTAAGAAAAACTCAACTTTTCTGACTATAGCTCAATCTGGGAATGTAGTGTGCCTGTCACAGGTAGGGTAGTTCTGCTTCTGCAGCTCTTCCAGCCATTAAAAAAAGAAGAAAAATAATGAAACATTATATTTTGTGATCTCACTGTGCAGACCAAAGGTCTTGAAGAACGGAGGACATACAGTAAGAACTTCAGCTAAATTAGAGACCTGAGAGAACCCCTGCTGCTAAACTAAACTCTGAATGAAATCTGAATTTTAAGCCAAACTGTGAATTCAATCTAAATTTTAAAACATTTAGTAAGTCAGTTTGAAATAGAATCAAACCAATCTAGTTTCTAAAGCTACTGAACTAAAATAGGTCTTAATATCAAAATACCTCTCTGAATGTTATATAATTTTATGTAAAACTTTAGTAGACCATAGCCTAATATAATTGTTACTAATTTCCAAGAAATGTATTTATTCCTAAAAAATATGGAAGTAAATCATGTTTTACTTTGCTGAGACCCATCATTGTGACAAAGCACCCAAGAAAAATGTACTAGCAAAGGAAAAGATTTATTTTGGCACTCTGTCCCTTTCTGCTTGACTTGTGGCAGTCAGTACATTATGGCTGGAACACACAGCAGAAGAGACCTATTCACCTACTGTGGCCAGGAAGCAGGGTCAGGTGGAGGGGGCATTAGGAAAGGTCACAATGCTCCCATTGACAGAGACTTCTGTCCCGCCCAGTTCCACAGGTGTTCAGTCCCAAAGAAAAACACAGAGGCCTATATTAATTATAAACTGGTTGCCTATTCGCTCTGGCTTCTTATTAATTAGATCTTATATCTTACATTAACCCATAATTCTTGTCTGTGTTAGCCACGTGACTTGGTACCTTTTGTCAGGGAGGTGTTCTCATCTTGCTTCCTCTGAGTCTGGTGACAACTGCAGACTGAGACTTTCCTCTTCCTGGAGTTCTCCTGTTCTGGTCACCCCACCTACACTTCCTGCCTGGCTACTGGGCAATCAGCATTTTATTAAAGCAATACAACTGACAAATCTTTACAGGGTAAAGACATTGTCCCACAGTACTTTCCTTTCTTGCCTTATCAAAACAAGAACTCTGAATATAATCTCCTCTGTTTAGCTTTCTTCCTGTCTATTATCCAAAACAACTTGTAACTGACATTCCAAACAAAGACAAACATCCATAATCCATTTTTTGGGGGGGGGGGAATATGGGCCTAGTTTTCTAGGCTACTTCCTGCTGATTGGGGACACTAATAATTTTATGGAGTCGCAAAGAAAATTTAGAATTATAGTCAAATTCTGACTGGAATATTCTGTGAGGCTTGATCATCTCAGCCAGCAGTCTTGTGGCTGTTCTGGATATTGAATTTAGAGGAAACTCCAACAGAGATTCTCTAAAATGTTGGATCATCTGGGCCATCCGCTTCTATCAGAGATTTCTCAGGGGTCTTCCTTGATCAAACCTGATTTTTCTTAACCCAAAATGAATCCACAGCCTCTTATTTCCTATGGAAACAAAAGCAAAACCTCTTCTCCAAAGTAACATATCTTTTGACTTAAATTTTGAAGTCAAGGCATTTTCAAAGCATACATGTTGAATTAATCCAGCAGCATTTATAATCAAATGTTTTTTAGCAGCTATTGCTCCTTCCTCAGCAGTCAAACAATTCAAAGACAACACAATAATATACAGTATCCAGATTCTCTGTGTGTTTTCCATTTTTATGTGGCTTTATTTTAAATACTATTTCTTTTGTTTTTATTTTTTAATTTTTATTGTTTTAAGACAGGGTTTCTCTGTGTATCTTTGGCTATCCTGAAACTCACTCTGTAGACCAGTCTGGCCTCAAACTCACAGAGATCTGCCTGCCTCTGCCTCCCAAGTACTGGGATTAAAGGTGTGTCCCACCACACCCAACTACACTATTTCTTTTTTTAAGGACTTTCTCTATCATTTTTCTTTTCTCTCCCAAGACTATGAATATTTTTAAACACACTGTAAACCATTTAGAGGGTTTTTTTGTCTGAATATATCTTTACTGTATATATCTCTTTTTCTGACCACATGAGGCTTTAATTTGCTAAGCGATATGGATAGGATTAACAGCTGAATCCACCCAATTCCTTAGCTTTCTGGGAGTCTAGCTTCAAAGCAGAGGTACTGGCCAGAGCCATGTTTATTGCCACAACACTTCAGAGTTTCAAGGTCCCTGCTACCACCAAGAAACATACTGTTGGCTATTAATAAACACAGTTTAAGTGTTTGGTGGTGGGGTTTCTTAAAAGAGCTGCAAGGTTTTTGCAGCTAAAACTGAATCAGAAAGCCTCTCTTAAATGAAACGCACTTGCCTCTAGAAAAAAGAGCCCACCCGAGAAAATGCTGCTACAAAGAAGCCATGCTTAACTCTGTTCTTTTGTCTCTAGAATTACTTCTCAAGCCCTCTTGGGTTTAAGTGGATGTAGTTTCCCCAAGTTGGGCACCAGATGTAGGCAATTACAATAAAGTAGTCCCACACTAGCTCAGAATGGAGTATAATAAAGGGTTCTTTTTTTAGGGGTAGACTCATAGATCAACAGTCCTCTGCATGATCAGGGAACAGGAACTTAACCCAGCAGCCAAGAGAGGCCATACAAGCTTTATGTCTGCATTTACAGTACAAGAGACCACGTTCAAATGGACTGGTATCTTAAAGACTTTTGGCTGAAAGAGTTCCTACAGCATGCCCGTATCAAGAACATGCCCTTAGTTCCTAACTTCCTTCAAGTAGGTCCTATCTCCTTAAGGATCCCCATCCCCCAGTGATGGAGCCAAGTCTTTAACACAGATCATTGTGGGACATTTCAGACACATACTATAGCATTTAAACAAAAGAACTTTAATGCCAGTAGGATAGCTCCATGGGTGAAGGCATTTGCCTTTAAGCCCAATGGCCCGATTTCAACCCCTGGGACCCACATGGGAAAGGGAGGACCAATCCCCAAACTGTGCTCTGACCTCAGCATGTCCTCTGTGGACTGCTAATTCACAATGAGCTTTTTTTCTTTTAAATGTTCCGTGTTTTCTTCTAAACCTCTAATTACTTTTTAAGATGATCTGGACCAGTCCACTAGTCTGTTGTTCAGTTATCATAAAATCTAGGGAAAACATGTTTAATGAGTTCCTCGGGATTCATAGGTTTGCTTCATTTTGCAGTGCTGGGGATGACACCCATGGCCTTGTGCGGGCTCATGAAGTGCACTTGCATCCTGCCCGGATATATTAATTGTGGTAGATGCTTCAACTCATACATCTGAATCCCTTCTAAATACACTCTCCCTAATACTTCACTGCTTTTATCTTGTTAATGTTTCTTTTGGGATCTGGAACTACTTTAAATTCTAAAAAACAAAAACCTATCTCAGCCTAGTGCTCCTCACGTCCATACTCATCTTCAGACAGTGGTGAAGATCCGCATTTACAGAGTTGTGAGGGGAAAAAACAGTGTACGTACACAAAAGACCCCTAGACTACAAAATGCAATAGAAATATGATTCTTCTCGGGACAAAGAGAAAGCCATAAGAGTCAGCAAATAAATTAGAAAACTTGGATGTGAAAAGAGATCTAAACTTCCCAAGCAAGTGAGACTTGATAGCGCACACCTTTAGTCCTAGCACTTAGGAGGCAGAGGCAGAGGGATCGCTAAGAGTTTGAGGCCAGCCTGCTCTACCAGCGATTACCAGGCCAACCAGGGATACACAGTGAGAACCTGCCTCAAAAAATAAAATAAAAATTGACAGCAAGTTTTAATTGGGTAGAAATGTTTTCTGTTTACATTCTGTTTTGCTTCCAGAAATACTCTCATCTTCATTTGGCCCAGAAGGAGCACCCAAAGCCGTACTTTAGGAGTGCGCTGTGGTGGAGTGGCGTCCTGCTGATGGCCGTAGGAGAGACAGGCAATTTTGCAGCCTACGGCATTGCCCCCGTCACTCTGATTGCACCACTGGGATGTGTGTCGGTCACAGGTAGGCCATTTACCCCTGTCTTACAATTAACATGTTCATAAATTATAGTTGGTGAAAGATGGAACACAGAAAAATGTCTTATTCCCGCATTTCTGAGTATATTAACATGGGATCACAGCTGTAGTCTCTATTATGCCCTTCCATGCCACACCCTAGCCACATGGAAACATGAATTCCATAGCTGTCCATTTACATGTAAGGCCATGTTCTCAACATCTGAGTCTGAAGAAGTTAAAGGTCATTTTAGAAGTTATACTGTGTTTTGGATCACTAATCGATTACAAAAACATAGGCAACTGTATTTTATTTTTATGCTAAACTGATAATACATATAATTGAGTCATTGTTGTCTGATCCTGAATCATAGTTTTGCCTCTCTTTGGTATTAAAAATTAATGATGAGTTATTCTGCATTTCCATAAGAATGTACGGTTTTATAATAATGTCACAATTATCTGCTCACAACTAAGTACATTTAGAGATGAGTAAAATGACATATTTTAAAGAGCAAAAATCATGGCTAACAAGGATAAATTCTATAACAAGCCTTGTTTAAAATTAGTTTAAAAAATCTTTTTATTCTTTATCTGCTGCTATGGGAACAGCATATTTCTAAATTTCTGTGAATGCAGAATCTTCATTGAAGTAGAAACGACTTGACAGTTGTTGAGAATGACTGGATCGAGGGCATCGTGTGTTCATATAGCCCAAGTTTAATATTTCTCCAGAATGTGATGTGATTCTCTCAGGGAAATACAGCTTAAACTGAAAGAATGTATATGCAGACAGAATTCCGTTTTATTTTAGAAGCCTCTCCTTTAACTTTTCAAATTTTTAAGATTGTATTATAATAGATATTTTATAAGAAATACTTATTTCATTTTCTTGAAATTGTTGAAGCCCCATATTGAGGCCTGGGGAGATGGTTGCGTGGGAGAGGTTGCATGCCTGCTTCACAAACATGAGAGCTGAGTCTGGATCCCCAGCACCCGTGTGCGCTTGCCTGTAAGCTCAAAACAGCAGGTGGGACAGAGGTAGAGCCCAGGGATTCACTGGCCAAACCATGAGCTCCAGGTCCAGTGAGGGACTTTGTCTCAAAAAAATATGGTGGACAGTTATAGAGAAAGAAAGATGCCCGGCACTGTCCTCAGGCCTCTCCACATATACACACAAGGTGGCACTCACACGCATGTGCAAACACATGCATACAACATATCTGCATACACATACAAAAAATTCCACATACTGCTACCACCCCGAGGAGACAAAATGTATACAGTCATTTACCGTATTTAACATCCCAATAAAGTAGGTTGGATATGCGTTCTATTTTATTGCATATAATACATCCACAAATGTTCTAGACGTTTTCCTTCTCAATATCTGAGAAATAACAGCTAAGAGTTTTTATTGGGTTGTCAAGGTGGGACAGAGGGGCTTTCTGTTCTCTTCAGATTGTGCATTTTGTCGGCTTTGCTCTTGTTTCTGTTTTATGCTCATTCCATGAAATGTCCGAGGAAAGAGTGTGGGCGGCGTCGGTGGCTACCCGGAAGAGGGCCATGCGCACCGTACCACACTGTATTGGCTCTGCTTACCTCATGTTCTCCCAGCTCTTGGGAAAACGTAGTAGTAGAGACTCGGTAAGATACGAATTGCCATGTTGCCGGAAGCGGGCAAGGATGCCCTGCGAAGATGGTTCACGAAGCTGTGACTCTGCTGTCATTGCGTTTGCCCAAAATTCTCATTAATAACTAGGAACTCACGTTTTCTGCCCTGTCGCTTAGCGTGTCCCCCTCCCCAAGTCCCCCGCTGTACCTTGATCGCTCTGTACATGTGAGCTTTTCACACGAATGTAGGCAAGTGTTCTTTGTAGGCTTTTAGCCTCAGTTAATGCTCCTACTGCTCACCCGGGGCTGTCTGCAGACATCCACAAGCTCTCCGGACGCAGATCGGCCCTGGCGGGTGAAGAACACCCACAGGCCCACAGGGTACTTAGCAGGCATCGTTATGATGAGCAAATATTTGGTGAAGAAAAGGAGAGAAAGTAAAGTGGAACAGTTCATGCGCTGTGGAAAGAGGCAGAACTGAAGAAGCAAAGGCAATGAGAAACAGGCTAATGTAGGTGGGTGGCCTGCACTGCCACCCAGGGCCATGGTGATGTCTTGTCCCAGACTGCTGCTAAGAGCCATCTCTGGGTTCATGGTCTGCTTGCAACTGAGGTCTGTGTTGATGTCCATGGCTTGCGTTACCACTGGGGGCCATGAGGAACATGCATGGTGAAGTCAGAGGGCTATGCTGAACTGGCTTCTCTCCTTGCTCCTCGCTGGCCCTGGAAAAACTGGTCCTGCCCCACTCAGGAGAGCCAGCCCAGTGGCCTAGGCACTGGAGAGCTGGCCCTGCATTCAGGATAGCTATCCCCTCCCCTCACCGTGAACCCTGTTGACTTGGCACAGGAGAGCTGGCTCTGCCCATCACTGAGGGGGGTGGTCCCAGCTCAGCTACCCATAAAGGTGGAGGCACTGGGAAATGAGTGGGGATGGAGAGGGTGATATGAATTCTTTAGGAATTCCCAAAGAATCAACCAAAAAATATGTTAAGAAAAACACTATCCAAAGAAATGAGTTTATACACAATGAATAAATCATGTGAAATCAGCAAATGAAATGAGGGAAACACATACACACCACACACATACACAACCTCCACCACCACCACAACAAGTGAGCTTACAGCCTCAGATACAAATCATCTCCTCCTGTACAGCAATGAACGCTCATAATCATTGTTCCACAGCTCTCTGGAGCTGCAGGGAAGTGTGTGGAAGGTGGGGCCCAGGATGCTAAAGCCTTCCGGTGCGGTGCTGGAGGGAAATGATTCTGAAAACAAATGGCTGTGTCTGTAGACAGGCAAGAAGGCGCTCTACACTTCTCTCTGTTGCTTTCTCACCTCTCGTTGGAAACTTTAAAAAATGAAACTTCCCTTTGAATTTGAAAAAAATATAACATATGCTATAATTTTACATGGATATTACATATTTTATATTTTTCTTCTGTCTCTTGCTTTTAAGTTGTGTGTGTGTGTGTGTGTGTGTGTGAGAGAGAGAGAGAGAGAGAGAGAGAGAGAGAGAGAGAGAGAGAGAGAGAGTGTTTGACATTTAGTGCATTTAGAACCACATTCCTGGAAGGCAAGAACTGACTCCTGCAGGCTGTCCTCTGGCTGCCACACTTACACAAATATATACACATATAGAAAGTTTTATAAAGTCCATAATCCTAGAGGTATCTGAGTTTGGGGGTAGAATGTTCCATGGGGCTTGAGCAATTGTATATCTTCAGAGGAAGACCAGTGAACACATCTCCAGAACCCAGTGACCAGAGGCACTTTTATGAGGGAACCTTAGATAAAATAGTTTCTGCAGAACACCCCAAGCCTTCTGCTAAATAGCAGAGATTAGCAGTGGGAAGAGCCCGGAGCTCTGGTGGGCTCTGTAGCTCGAGCAATGAGCATCGGATTCTTTGTATCATTTTCACTCTCCATAGACAATGGTGCCTAAAGCTTATTCTGACTGAAAATGTGTCTGTGCTGAAGTGTAATTAATTCTAGATGGTGATTCGTTTTGTGTTTCTCTTAGGAAGCTCATGGGCTTCTAATTTCCTCAGAGCTGGGCTGACTAGTGTTCCAGGACACCAGCCAGTAGGACGGTCATGAGAACAGCTCTAGGTCAAACTGCCTGGTCGGATCCCACGCCTGCCCCTGGCCAGCTCTGCCCAGCGCTGCATCCTCGTGCACACAGTTTAAACCATGTTTATGCCTCAGATCACTAGGTAAAAAAAGTTGCTGTTTCAGGGGTGACTGTGAAGACCCGTGTAAGCTCAACAGTGCAGACTGTTTGACATGCAGCCCTGGCTATTGTCACTGTGCACATAATGATCATTATTGTTACACAGAGACAAAGTACAGTATTCTTTATAATGGAGCTTGTTCTTGCTCTAAAATGGATGAGCCAATTTGGGAAGGCTTTGCTTTGTTCTTATCCACGCAGTGGTTAATTTGCATGGAGCGGAAAGTAGAATCGTTCATCCATGAAGCAGCAATTGCTCTTCAACTCCTCCACATTGTCCTTATGAACATTTCCAAATAAACCAAAGCAAAGCACAGTTTATAAAACAGGTACAGGGCCCTGTGTGGCAGTGCACACCTCTAATACAGCACCCAGGAGGCTGAAGCAGGAGGACTGCCACTAGCTCAAGGCCAGCCTGAGCCATGAAGTAAGAACCAGGCCAGCCATGACTAACATGAAGACCCTGTCTTTAAAAGCCACCCCTTCCCAAGACTCAGGAATCATCTTGGAAGAGGGAGCAGAAGGATGTTAAGAACCAACTGTTAGGGAGAACCAGAGTAAACCCATGTAAAATGGCATGTTTCAGACATGATAACACTGTCCACTGGTGAAGTCACAGCAGCTGTGGCTGCCTTCCTAAAATCAAGCCAGTCAACACTCCAGTGTTGCAGGGAGGGCAGGGAGAGAGGCTCATAGCTCCCACCCCTAACTGAGGCACTGTTGATAGCTGATGCCGGAGCCAGTTTGCTTTAAGAATGAGGCCTCTGGTAGGTCCACGATCTTTTCTGGATGGCCCCACACCCAGTAGTATATGGGCAGCACAGACTGGACCTGATGGACTATTTAGAAAGAAAAGAGGACACAAAACTGTCAGGGGTGGTGAGGAGGTGGGGCAGGTCTGGGATAACATGGGGAATAAATATAATCTCACTATACTGTAAGAAATCCTCAACTCATAAAGTAAAAATATATTTAAAAAAAACAAAAAAAGCAAAGCAAAAAAATCATGGTGGGAAGAAAAGAGGGAGGGAGAACAAGAGGGAGGGAGGAAGGGAATTTATTAGCGTGAAGAAGACATTGCCCTCTAAGTGTGTGGTCTACCCCCGCCTGCACTCTCACGAGCAATTCTGTTTCCTGTACGTTAACTCGGGCTGAAGGACACACTCATCTTCATCTCCAACTATGACTGGACTGTGTATTTTTTTATAAGCTAGTGTTTACCAGAAATCCATTAAAAAGACATGCTAGATAGTAGCTGGTACAATAGCTCAATCAGGAGATGAGCTCAATATCCTGAGCGCCACTTAGAAAGGAAGGGAGAGCAAGAGGGAAAGAGAGAGGCAGGCAGGCAGGTAGGCAAGCTTGCTTAGCAGGGTGGTGCCTTTGTAATGTCTGGAGGAAGAGACAGGTTGATCCCTGGGGCCAGCTGGCCAGCCTAGCCTACTTGGTGACTTCCAGGCTGGTGAGGAACTCTGACTCAAAGAAAAGGTGGGTGGTGCCTAAAATATGACACCTGAGGGAGGGAAGGAATAAGAAAGGAGGGAGGGAGGGAGGGAGGGAGGGAGGGAGGGAGGGAGGGAGGGGGGAAGGGGAAGGGAAGGGAAGGGAAGGGAAGGGAAGGGAAGGGAAGGGAAGGGAAGGGAAGGGAAGGGAAGGGAAGGGAAGGGAAGGGAAGGGAAGGGAAAAGAAAAGTATATACCGTGGAATTTTAATGATTTTTGACATGCCAATCCTTTCAGTCTGGGTAGCCCTTCATCCTCAGAAGGCCTTTCCTGTCTCCTAGGCTGAGTTAAGTAATCTTCACATTCCACACAAAGCCACTTCCCATTTGCACGATGGAATTTTGTGAATTAGAAAAAGATGACCCCTTCGTGTGATATTTTATTTCTGTCCATCTGTGAATTTTCATGGCCATCCTGAGAAATACATCTGGAGTCTCAGTGTGCTGAGCAACGTATACAACTGCACAGTTGTGCACAATAGCCTGACCTACACTTGCCCTTCAACACTACTCAACATGCTCACAATGACCCAAGTGTCTGCTTCACCATGCAACGTGAGACCCTGGGGACTGTGTGTCACATTGCTTACCATCCAAGAGAGCCTGACACAAGAAACTCCTACAACACAGCCTGCAGAACTAGTCTGCATTTGAATACTGATGAAAAGGGCATATGTGCTTTAAAAAATTCAATTTCTAGTTTTTAATTTTAAGGTTTAATTTATAAGGGGGAGGGGTATAGATATGTGCATATGAGTGCAAGTGCCTACAGAGGTATAGACATCAGACCCTTGAATTTGGAGTCACAGGTGATTGTGAAGACATACCCCCCAACACACGCACGGATAAACCCAAACAGGTTCTAAGAACAGAGTTCAGGTCTTCTGTAAGAACATCATATACTCTTACCTGTCATTCTCCACCTGAAGATTTCAGTTTCTGATGTTGTACAATGACTAGTCAGTTCACTGCGAAACACTCAAGAATATTCACTCCCGTGAAGGCTAGAAAGTTCCTAAGCGTATCCCAGAGGGGATGAATAAGACCATTCATGCATCTACAAAATATGGCCTCACACTTCATTGTTGTCCACTTTATACCTCCATAACTAAGTTCTATGCTATATGTAAACATTTAGAGATAGCTAAAAATAAGGAAGCTACCTACAATCCGGAAGTTGAGGTTATATAGAATTGGGGAGGTTCATAGAGAACCTCACACAGTATATTCAACTTCTTGTAGGGGATGAGCAGCAGAGTTCGGATGGAGACTGATTCTGGGCTCCAGAGAGGCAG
Organism: Chionomys nivalis; assembly: GCF_950005125.1. Taxonomy (NCBI): domain Eukaryota; kingdom Metazoa; phylum Chordata; class Mammalia; order Rodentia; family Cricetidae; genus Chionomys; species Chionomys nivalis. The sequence continues at coordinate 1,768,474 of NC_080102.1, read as the reverse complement.
TGGGTAGGAGACACCAACACTACTTTTCAGTTCCATGTTAAGAGCACACTGACTTCAAGCCTAGAAGATAGATCTTTTTTTTTTTAAGATTTATTTATTTATTATGTATATAGTGTTCTCTCTGTCTGTGTGCTTGCTGGCCAGAAGAGGGAACCAGATATCATTACAGATGGCTGTGAGCCATCATGTGGTTGCTGGGAATTGAACTCCGGACCTCTGGAAGAGCAGTCAGTGCTCTTAACCTCTGAGCCATCTCTCCAGCCCCTAGAAGATAGATCTTTTAACAATGTACACATTGACTATGCTTCCAGTGATACACTGTTAAAGGTGAGAAATGGATACTGAGTGAGTGTCCGCCATGGCAAGTGCTGTGGGAGATACACAAACAGACCACCACTCTTAGTCATGGCTAAGGTGAACAGAAGGAAGAGATGGATTGAATTCAGAAGGAATTATATGAGAGCAAATACTCAGAGTTTCCTATTGAACAAATGTTTAGTAGCAGCAAGCTCTCATTGGCCACAGAATAATTTCCTCAGAAATTAAAACCAATCATCACCCAGGTGCCCAACCAATTTGGGTTAAGGCTGGGAGCTGATAATCCACTGAGAGGGTAGCAAGCATCAGGCCTGAGCCTGTGCTCTTTCTGACTCCCCTAATCAGATAGCTGTCGTAACTCATCGAAGCCCTTGACCTGTGTGGGATCGCTTTTGTTTCATGTGTTTCCCTGGTTCTGTCGAGAAACCCTCAGGGAACTGTCTGCAGCCCATTTGGGGATGGTCAGAGTGCAACATGTAAGCCCTACTGGGGTCTTGAAATTCCAGAGCAGTCAAGTCAAGCAGGAACTTCAGTCTCCAAGATTTTTATTAGAAACAAATGAGAGGAAACGCAGGCAGACCAATGAGCAAGTGACATGTAGTGTTGTATAAGCCTCAATGCCACGGAGTCTCTGTCCTTTGGAGCAACAAGCTTAGCACCTGCGTGATCAGCTCTCCACAGCCCTAAGCCCTCATGGATGCCGTGACATCTCACATGGATATTGGTTCTAGTGCTTGAAATATACAGAAAATATATCCTTTCCACCTGGCTTGTATTTTTCCTCAGTACATTTATCCCCAACCCAGCTTATATAAACCGTGTGGACTAAGGCTCTGACGTTTTAATTTTATGTCTGCTCACACACTCAAAATGCATTGCTGAATCTAAAGCTTTATTTGAAACCTCTTTCCACCCATCCTTTTTATTTTTTAAGAATGCCACAAACTATTTCTAGACAAATTGCTGATGATGAAGTAATAGGCTATTAAATTTATAATACAGAATTAACATTGTCAGTGATGGTATTTTTACCTTTTTATTTTTTTATTTTTAGAATCTTTTCAGGTCTAATGCATGCCAAGAACAATGTAGCAAAGAAAAGATTACTGTTCTTAATCCAGGTAATTTCCTCATCTAGAATTATGCAAATCACCATCTGAGCAATTGTTAGTTAGTCTTTGTTATAAAGTATAACATTTTTCATCAAAATGAGTTTCTCAACATGTTCAGCCCCGCCAGCGTAGATGACAGGACAACCTTGCTCTGCATAGGAAAATGCTTCTCCGACTGTAGCATCCTCAGAGCCTCCCATCCTAACTCCCTGGGGTACATTGCAATCGATGTACTTTCCCCCCAAGTTCTACAGCTGGAGGTGATGATGATTACAGAAGAGAGCCTCAGTGTCCACAGGACTGAGGCCTGATTGTGGCTGACAGGGAAGTGTTTGTTGGCTTGTTCTCCATCAGTGCAATGAAGCCACCATTTAGTGGCCAGAAACCACAAGCCAGACATATACTTGCTAGGTTCTGTTTGTAGCATTATCATGTAAATACATTCTTTTCTTGCAGACTTTGAGGTATTTTTAACAAAGAATTTTTTTTTACTGCTCTAGCCTTCTGCTTCCCATATTATCAACATACAGTATTCCCTAAGTTCATAGAAATGAAAACAATAAGTTGAATGTCCTAGAAATGGAAATTGATGAAATTCTTTCTCACTCATAGACTAGGCCGGAGGTCACACACCATCATTTCCTACGCTGGTACCTGTTACTAGAACTGGCCAGTGCTTTGTATTGTTGGAGTCAATCAGTGTTGTTAAGGGACATGAATTGATGTCCCTATGTCTAAAAATAGACCATGTCACACAAACTATTCCTTAAAAATCTAATTTGGGCCATTTGGTGGTTGGGCGTGCCTTTAATCCTGGCACTTGGGGGCCGGGCAGAAGCAAGTGGAGCTCTGTGAGTTCGAGGCCAGCCTGGTCTACAAAACAAGTTCCAGGACAGCCAGAGCTGTTGCACAGAAAAAAAACTGTCAAAAAAAAAAAAGCCAAAAATAAAAAAATAAGTCCAATTTGGTAGCACTAGACTTGCAGTTAGCTAGGCTGAATCATTTCTGGAATTTTTCACAGATCTTGTGTAGTTTCTGATAGCCACTACTCATCATCATCACAGCGCCCCAAAAACCTCAGCCCCCCACTCCCTCACCACAGCCCCCCACCCCCTCACCACAGCCCTTGTTTTTTTTCTCCTTTAGACATCACATAATTGGTTCCCATAAGTACTAGGATTGTGTGTAAGAGTGTGCTGGTGTGCATGTTTGTGAGTGTGTTAACCTTAGATTAAGTTTATCTTTTCAAAATAGTGGATATAGGTTATGGCGTGGTACTGGTTTTCCTGGCACTACCAAAGGAAAATTGGAAATAAGGGGTTAAAAATGGGGCAGAGTAAGTAAAGGTGACCAAAATTATTTTTTAAAAAAGAATAGCCCTCTGCACATTTGAATAGTTTTTGAAGTTTCTTACTGCTAACCTTTTAACTAAAAAGTATTGTTTGGGGGAACAGTTTAATAGGAAGAACACAAAAAAAAGTGTTACAAATTTAAAATGGAACAATTGTTTTATCTATTCCTTTTTATTTTTTTAAAGATGTCTTTATTTTTATTTCATGTATATGAGTGTTTGCCTGCATATATGTCTGTATACCACTAAGGAACCTGGAGGCTGAGAGGTCAGAGTTCATAGCAGGAGTTACAGACATTGTGAGCTGGGAACTGAACTCAGGTCCTCTGCAAGAGCAGCAAGTGCTCTTAACCACTGAGCCATCTCCCCAGTCTCTCATTTATCTATTATTACAAAAACACAAAGATCTGACTCTGCCTTTGAGGCTAACTGTTAATGAAGGTTTGTGCTTAATTGCAGAAATAAACCCAAGTCAGACATTGTGTAACTGTCACTCTCTGCCTCTGTCCTCTTCCTCCCTCCACTCCCGCTCCTGACTTTTTATGAACCTCAGAACACAACTCTTGACCACATTACAGGAAGTAACTCTTCCATAGTAACAGCCCGTCTTGTGCTGAGCCTTGTGTGCTGAGTGATGTCAGAGAAGCGAACACAGGCAAAGGTAGGGGCTTTCTCCATAAATCAGAAAGAACAGGGAAGCCAGCAGCGGTTCAGAGTGCAACGTACTTCTGAGACTGGCTGAAGCCACAAAAAATGTGCTTGGCGCTTATCTGTTTTTATTAGAACTGTAAATCAGAATGTATGTGTGTGTGTGTGTGCGCGTGCGTGCGTGCGTGCGTGCGTGTGTGTGTGTGTGTGTGTGTGTGTATCTCGGTTGTCTCATGTCAACCTTGGGCAGAATGAATCTCTATTCTGATTGCTAACCTAAGTGACTCATGATGGTCAAAAGAAAACAAATGACTCACAGACAAATTTTAAATTTGTTAATTTGTTAATTATCGCCTGACCAAAGAACACTGGAATTACAAAGTTAAGGAAATATATAAACTGCCTTTGGATATGCAATTTTGATTATTAGAAGTTTTTGTGTCTTTCCTCCTTATGGACAATACCCTTGATCAAGATTTTTGCCCCACCATAGCTCCTATAAAAAGTTTATATTTTGGTACCGTTTCTCATTTTAAAGTTAATTTTTATAATTAAATTACATTTTTAATTAATGAACAATAATTGTATATTTTGTATAAAGTACAAAGTGATGTTTTGTAGAAAGATCAAGTCAGATAGTTAACATATCTGTCAGTTCACCAATCTATTTTGTTAAGAACATTTAAAAATCTAACCATTTAAAATTACGCACCAATATTATTAATTGTGATCAGTACATTATGCAAAAGAGAGCTAAAATATATTCCTCCTAGCTCGTGGGAATATTGTGCCTGTGGTGTAACCTCTGATGGATTTTAAACAGACGCCGTGACTATTGTGATTCTAGCCTGTCTCCGCAGTCTCCCTGTGACACTGAGCAGTGAGCTTACCCTCTTTAGCTCCATGCTTCTTCATTTATAAAGTATGGCAATGCCTGTCTCCCGGGAGTAACTGTTCCATGCAGAATTCTCCATAGCATAGATGGCGCTGGGCTGGAGAAACGGCTCAGGTCCTCTCGCAGAGGACCCAGGTTTCCAAAACCCACTCTGGGCAAGTCACAACCGTTACCTGTAATTCCAGCTCCAGGGGAATCCAATACCTCTGTATCCAGGGGCACCTTTACCCATGTGCACATACCCACACACAGACACGTGCATACACATGTACATGTTTACATAATTTAAAATATTAAAAATACATCTTTACCAAGAAGAATAATCAACATTGTTGACTGCATATTTTACATCATAATCATGTAAAGAACAATTTTCTATTTTAAAAATATTACAATATGAATACTTTTTTCTTATCATTATAATTTTCCAACATAATTTTTACTGACTGTGATACTTAGACTATTCTAGTTTTCTACAATGGAATAGTAATTTTGTAATGATAGGTTTGACTCTCTCCGTCTTTTTTTTAATTGCTACCTTAAGACAGATTCCCAGATACAGATCAAAGAATGTGAGCAGTTCAGTGTTCAGGAGATGATCATGAGATCACCCTCCACACACATGCCATCAATCCCCAACAGCAGCTACTACACAGAGGGTAACGAATCCACTGCTTTCGGTCAGCAGTGAGTCTCATGGCCTCGCCTCTGTTCTCACTGCTGAAGCTGGACTTTGCCTTGTGCTTTGTGGATGTCTGTATTTGTGGCCACCCATTTACTGCTACACGGTTGAGTTTCTTTCCCCCGTGAGTGCTCCTGAACTGTTAGTCAGGAAAGGATGGTGTTTGCAGATATCTGCTCCTGGTACTCTCCGCCCTGCCTTCACCCACAGAAAACAGCTCCCTGTCTCTCGGCTCATACCTGTGGAGCCACCTTTAACACTTGCAAAAGGCCTGGCTTCATCCACGTGCTCTTAAAGCCCTGGGCAATTGCATGTGCAGAGTGGACCCCTGGCAACCACATGCTTCGTCTCAGCAGCTTGAGAAATGAGAGGTTGTGCTGGCTTGGGTGCTGCTCCAAGCTTGTCCCACCCTCCCTCCTTGGCACAGCACCCTGCTACCCTCTGCAGCCCCAGCCCAGAGTTCCCCAAGGGGACTTCTAGTTTTCACCTTCAGTGACATTTTGGAAGTCATTCTGGCCAGTCCCAGTTGTCTTTACGAAGCAGCCTCGCTCCAACTTCCTAACTGAGAATTTCCTTAAGGGTAATGAAGACCGCTTAGTTCAGCTCAGGCCCCCCCAAGATCAGACGATCCTCTGAGCAACTGCAATAGCATCATCCACTATCAGTAGCTGATCAGCTTGGAGGAAAGAGGTGTCAGATTCTGCAAACATTTCCCACTGGCCAAGAACAGCAGTTCATTGGCTTTATTTAAACTGTGAACTCTGCCTGGGAAAAACACCTGTCTGAATGGTGGGGCGTTTTTAACTCTCTGACACTACTGAGTTCCTAGAAAGCACATATTCTCCTCCTGGTTTTCCTTATACACACACACACACACACACACACACACACACACACACACACCATAAAGGTGCCTAGCAATTAAACAGCAACCTCAATGAGCATTCTCTGTGTCTTGGACAGCCAAGAACTTCTGGCCTAGTGTGCCTCCACCCCAGAATAAACTTGCTGAAGGAAAGCCCCAGGCTGTGGTTTAATTACACCTGGTGCAGACCTACAGCTGTGCTGTTTAGATGCTTTTTAAGATTATTGATGTTTAAATGCTCTTCCAAATTTTGAATGTTAAATTATACAGTGGGAATAAAAATATCGTGATCAGCCCTGCTCTGGTTTATTAGGCAATGGTTATAGGTTGAGCTGGGCAGGTCTCTGGTTGCAAGGATGTATGGGAGTACTTTGATCTACTTTTGCTCATTTTAAAAATTCACTACTCTACTAGGAAGTCATGCCATTAGCTGTTGTTCAGATACTGTTGGTTTGCTCGGTACAGCTCATATTTCACCCATAGCTGCATACACATGAGTTAAAAATAAATTTATCATGATAGCACGTTATTTTTATTACTTTTCTAAATAGATGTCTTATCCTATGTAAAAACCTAGCAGAGGGGCTGGGGAGATGGTTCCGATCACGAGCACCCACTAAAACAATGTGCGGGTATAGGCTGCACATCCGGAACCCCTGCATGAGGGGTGAGGCAAGGGGACGGATCCCAGGGGCTCCCCGACAGCTAGTCTAGCTGAAACGATGAGATCTAGGTTCAGTTAGAGAGTCTGTCTCAACAACTATGGCAGAGGGCTTGAGAAATGGCTCAGCAGTTCAGAGCATACATCGCTTTTGCACAGCCCTGAGCTGGTTTTCCACCACCTACATCAGGCAGCTCACAGCTGCCTGTGACTCTGGACGGCTTCAAGTGAGCTGACACCACTGCTCTCTGCAGGCATCTGCCCTCATGTGTGCACACACACACGTAATTTAAAATAAAATGAATATATTTTTTTAAACATGGTGGAAAATGATAGCGGAGAGAACCCAACATCAGCCCCTCTGGTCTCTATGTGCACAGACAAGAGTAACACCACACACACACACACACACACACACACACACACCACCCTTTCTAGAAAAAGTTCATGTTTCCTTAAAACAGGTAAATGGACAAGTATAGAAGTGCATTCAAATCTAAATTCCTTTAGTGAGAAAAAAGAGCACATTGGTTTCATAAACATAACCGCTCTGTGGCAGTTGATCCAGCTCAGTGCATGCCACATATTCTAAGTCTTATTACAGTCATATCCTTTTGGCTAGAAGCAGTAAAATTATCTCCCACATGCCACTTCCCTATGAAAGTTAGATTATTTATGAAGCTGTGGTTTAGCAACAAAGGAAAAGGGAATCTGTCCTTTCTGACCTCCAGGGATGCAGCATACAAGAAAGAGCCTTGGGCAGGGGAGGAAGTGCCGGTGTCTACAATTGCTCAGCTGCAACACCGGTGTTTCTCAGATGACTAAATCAGAGAGGAAAGGCCCAGCCTCCTTGTAACTTAGTTTCACATTCACAGCGTTTAGACTAAGTAGCTATCCCTATTGTTCTGTGGAAACAGAGTTTCCCACCTAAATGCAACTCCTGGCTGTGGAATTGCCATCTCCAGGATTGTCGCACGGTCCCATGGTGCTTGTTTTTCATTGTTAATCTATCTCTTTCCAGATAGAGACATTCTTTGCCCAGGTTTGTAAGAAGCCGGTGAACGGATGCAGCTTGTAAAGGCGTTGGTCCTCACGCCTTTCTAAGGCTCCGAACACAGGATGCTGGTGGTTTCCTAGAATTATTTCTATCTTAGGATAGAAATTCATATACATGCAAGAGCAAAGATCAACTCAAGTGAGCATCAGGATGGGCAGCGTATGAGCGTCTCAGCTTATTTAAAGAGAAAACATGGTGGTTTTGTTTTAAACAAGTCACCAGAACACCAGGCATAATCATATTCAAAATGTGACTGTGACATCCACACAATGGGTTATTATACAGACATTAAAATTATCTCTATGAAGAATTTTTAGTGACATAGCAAACTGCTGCTTCCATAGTAGCTGAGAAAACAGAGTTTTACAGTTTGTTCTCAAGTGAGAGGGTTAAAAACATCGACATATCAACTGCACTTTTCTCTAAATAATAGTACTTTTTTGAAACATAATTTTTGTTGATTCTTAGGGAATTTCACATTGTGCACCCCAATCCCACCCATCCCCCAGTACTTCCATATCCGCCCCTCACCCCTACAGTGTTTCCCACAAAGGGAAACCCACAAAGAAATAATAAAAGTAAAATTAAAAAGACAAAAAATACAAACAAAAATATCAACTAAAAAAACAAACAAATAATAACAATTAAAAATCCTCTTCCCTCTTTCGTTTTTCCTGCCTGTCTATCACCTCCTCGTTCATCTTAGCGGCACTGGGAACTGCAGTGAAGTGTTCTGTTCAAACTGCTTCGCTTGCAAACGCCCACTGTGTAACATGTTGGTCAGGTTCGCAGCCTCTGAACAGTACGCCATCAATTCTGACCCTCACGGAAATTTCTGGAGATCCTGCAGACATGGTTCCACAGGACCAGTCGCGTCACGTGCTCCAGCAGGTCATAGATGGGGTAGATGTTGGGTGAGCCAACTCAAAGCCCTGGATGTAGGCCTGCAGTTTGGGGTTTTTTTTTTTTTGTTGTTTTGTTTTGTTTTACTTTTATCATTTCTTTTCGGGTTTCCTTTTGCGGATGTCACCATGGTCCCAGGTGGCAGGCCACTCAGATCAGCATCGCCTTGCCTGCAGGGTGGTCCTAGAACACCAACATGGCCCCAGGTGGTGGGCCAGATCCCAGGCAGCCACTCTGCCTTCTATGGCAACAGACCCTTCTATGAATATCAGCACAGACCCTGACTACAGTAGGCCATGGACCCAGCTATGGCACTCAGCAGCAGCTCTGGCACTGATGACATCATGGCCCCAGCGGCGGCATGTCCCTTGGATCCCAACATGGCCAGAGAACTTGGGCATCCTTGTGGCCTTTGGTGGCAACACAGGACATGGACATTAACACAGACCCCGGCTTCAGTATGACCATTCACCAAGACACGGTCCTCAGAAGCAGTCCAGGCCTGAATGTCACCATGGCCCCGGGTGGCGGCACAGGCCACGCAGGTCAGCATTACCACAACTGCAGGGTGGCCCTAGGGTACAGGCCGAGGTGGTGGCCCAGACCCCAGGCATTCTTATGGCCTTCTATGGCAGCAGGCACCATGGGTATTACCACAAACCCAACAGTGGTAGGGCCATGGGCATTATAGTGTTTTGTTTTGTTTTTATAAAAGCATTCTTTCCTCTGTTTTTAATTTTAAAAACTTGGCTAAATTTTCAAGTAAAACTTTAAAATCCAGATTACACTGTATATCGTTTTTGTGATTGCAATTTGGAGTTTTCCAATTCATCAAGGAACAAATCTACAAAAGGAACAGCTCAGAAGTCTAAATGCCTTCTTGACCAGAGGCCATAGCAGCAGGCCCTGGCCCAGCTTTGAGAGTCTAGCAGTATGAGCCTTTCTCGGAAGAGTAAAGACACAGGCAGAATAAAAGGGTGATGGCAATAAGTCTCAGGTCAATGAAAAACCACACGCCAACTATCCCGGGTAGATGTCCAGCTCAGTCCGGATCTGGCCGCCATCCTGAATCTAGATTTTACCACAGATTGGGCAGTTGTATCCATAGAAGCCATGAGCACAAAAGCGCACGGTGGGCCTGGGAATTATAATTGTGTATTTTAGAAAGGACGGACACAAAACAGAAGGGGAATGGAGGGCAAATGTGAGGAAAGTGGCTGGAGAGAAGTCACCGCTGTCATTGAAGGCCACGGCCAGCAGCTCGGGTCTTTGCCCTGTGAAGCCATTAGAGATCTAAAGCTGCAGATTTCCGTAAGTGGCGTTTTCAAAAGGTCCCTTGGTGGTGTGGAGAGAGGGAAGAGTGGGATGTCAAGATAGATTTCTACTGTGCTATTAAACAGAGGCACAAGCAGTGACCAGGGTGTTGATGACAGATGCGGTGCAAGCTTGGGTCCAGCAGCCTGCGGGCTGTGCTGTCTGAAGGAGAGGGGAGCCCTGGACAAGGAGCATTGGAGCGACGCCGGAGCTGATGGCTTTAGTGTGGGCTACACTATACATATGTAAATTTTAGTCATTCTCTGCTTTCATTAGTTTTCTCCTGGCTTCTCCTGCCTTTCTAGCTCTTCCTGTCTTCTATTTCATCCTTTTCTCTTTGCTTCTCTTCCTCCTCCCTCCGTTTCTTCCTTCTTCCAGCTCTCCTCTCTTACCCACACATTTATTCAGTAACCTTACAAAGGAGGCACCCTCGTTGCCCTTGCTCAGCCCTGTGGGTCTTCTTCCATCATGGAATTTACAGCCACAACTGCCAACGGTGAAGCAAAGACGTTAAATGCTTAACTTCTTTCATATTGCACTGAATAATACATGTTTTTTTTTATATTGGAACTACTACTAATGGCCATTTCCTTTGCAGGTAGTGCCATAATTTCCGTTGTATTTCTAAAAGAAAATTTGAGAGCCTCGGATTTACTAGGTGAGTAACCATTTAATTCATCTAATTATAGCACCGCTTGATCAATAAATACTACCTATAAAACATACTTAAAAACAGAAAATTTAATGAAATGGTCTCACATCTCACTTGGGGTTGGCGCTCTGTACGGGGGACACTGTCTTTTCTCACGTGAAGCTTTCATTTTCATTAGGTTACTGCTAGCTATTGGCCACAGCAAACTGTTATTTTGCAATATTGATGTTGCTTAAGTTGTGATACTTTTATGAACATAATAAAATTCAGGGAAAACATCTGTGTTGCCTATTAGACTATTATAATTGAAAGCTCATATTTGCCACAGTATTATATTATACTGCCTAGAAATAAGAGTCATGAAGTATTAGTTCCCCCAAATGAGTACCTGGTTTTTTTTAGCACCCTCCAGAAATAACAGAGAAATTCTCTCTTTTGTTTAGAGGGACTGGGAAGATGGCTTAGTGCGTGAAACATTTTCTTTGCAAGCATTAGAACCTGAATTGGATCCCAGCACTCAGAAAAGCCTGGCTTGGTGGCATGTGTCTGAAATCTAAGTGTCGAGAGGCTGGGGAAGCAGAGAGGCTCTTGGGGGCTTCCCAGCCAGCCAGTCTAGCTGGAAGGATACCCCCAAGTTCAGTGAGAACCTGCCTAGAAAAGTAAAAGATTTCATACCTGAGGCTCAGGGAACATCAGAGGAAGAAGCAGAAAGATTGTAAGAGCCAGACAATCAGGGTTTGCTGTGAAGTTGTGTCTCCTAGTAATGTGAGAAGCTACACACGTAAAGTCTCACCAACATGACTGCCCTAACACGAGCTGAACAAGGACAACATCAACAGACATGTCAAAGTAGTTGGGGAAAGCCCACCCGCAAGGCCTCAACCCTACATGAAGAACTGCAGGTAAAGAAGGAATGCTGAGAGCGGTTCTCCGGGGAAGAGCACACCAACTGCTTATCCCATGCTCAATAATCGGTCCTGAAAGCATACGTATTTGTGACATTATACAGATTGACAGGCTATAGTTAGGAATACATATGTGTATATTTACATGCTTGCAATAACAAGTAATGAAAAAAGAGGCCATACATTTGAAAGGGAGCAAGGGAGCGGTGTGTGCAAGGTTTGGAGGGAGGAATGTTGTGATTATATTATAATCTCAAAAATAAAAACTAGAAGAGGAGACCCGGAGGAAGACAACAAGAGTTGACCTTTGGCCCCCTACCGTGAACCACCACAAGCATACACCACGCATGAATAAAACATTTTAAAAGTAAAGACAGAGTAAGTCTCTTTGGGGAAACTATGGTTCCTAATGGAAATTAGCAGTGAGTTGCTGGCTATAATGGAGATTTCTATTACAAAGCAAGGCTCTCTCATAAGCATTGTCTCTTCTCACTTTCGTGGGAAGATCATTCATGAGAATTGTGGATGTTCGCGTCTTCTTCCTTGACAAGAGCCTGCTTTATTTCTGCTGACATATGGTAATGAACACAGATACTTTAGGCACTTCAACCAAAACCATGCCCACCCTCTTCCAGGGAGCTTTGTTTTGTCTTTTTAATGTGAGCTCTGAATTTGACACCAGTGTTGGTATGTTTAGCATTTCTCTCCCAGCCCCTGATCCTGTTTCTCTTGAGCTTAACGTCTTGAAAGTGTCTTCACTTTTTCCTTTCCTCTTTGGTTTGATTCTGCTGGTAGAGTTTTTAGTCAACACTGTCAGATTTTTCACGGTTAAAATGTTTTTCCAAATGCATTCGTATGTGATTGTATCTCTTCCAACATATTATTTTTATGCATCCTTTTTTATATGTTGTGATTTATGGGGTCATTTGGGAAAGTCATATGAAATCAGGAATAAGAACAGCCAATGCCTGGGTTTTAAAACTTAGGTTTCATATTTTTTTTCATATTTATCAAATGTCACAAGGAAACTTCAAATCCTTTCATCTAACACCTTCCATCTTTTTGTAGTTTGGGTGGCTAACACTGGATGAATGACTAAATTCTCCCAGTTTAAGAAGGTCATATTGATGGGTAATGGGGACTTTCCTGTCTCGGCTATTACTGGTAAAATTATCTTGACTAGTAGAAATAAAGAGATAATTATGACTGAGTTCTTGTTCCAGTTTTTCTTCTGTTGCTTTGATTAAGATATCTATCTCAATGGAGGCAACTTTCAGGGAGAATGTAGTTTCCTTGTATCACGATTCCAGGCCATAGTCCATCACTGCAGGGAGTCACAGAGGAGCAACTTGAAGTAGCTGGTCACTTCCGCAGCCAAGAGCGGAGAGTAATGAACACAAGCCTGAGTATGCTCCCTGCTCACATTCTTCATTTACATTACATTTCTGAACATTTACAATATTCAGCCCATTTGTATTTAGTGAATTCAGAGAAAATACTCCACCATCCATCCATTTTAGTGGCTCCAAAGTTTTATGCCTAATTTACTTTCTATCATAATTAAGGAAAACTGTAACTATAACTATCTAGTCTTCAACTCCATCAAAGACCCGGAAGGATATAATATTACCTAACAACAATGATATCTTGCTTCCTGGACAGTCATCCAAAGTTCCTCTGCAACACTGTAGCATCCATCTTCAGCCCACAGGCCTAGAATATCCAGCAGACTGCCCACCTTGTATTGGCAAAATTCAACAGTATCTTTCCTGCAGACTATCCAGCAGACTCTTCTGTGAAGCAGGAGCCCTGAAGGATTATCCCACCTTGTTTTGGCAGTCACTTTCTGTGGGTCCTACATGTCCAGTTTATATAATATTCTGTCAGAAGTCAAGGTGGAGCAGGTTCTTGCTCAAATGGTTGCCTTGCCACATTGAACACAAACCCCATAAGGAGTTTCTTTGATGTCCATCATCTGTGAAGTAAATTAGTGCTACCAAGAGCAGATGTGTATCATTGTCATGAAAATCCCTATGTTAACAAAACATTTTAAATGTCATATTCCATGGGTCTTTGAAAATCATCTATCTATCTAAATATATATATATATGTAATCTTGAAAACATACCTAACATATCCATATATTTGATTGTTATAAATGACTACTAACCTGTATTTCTTGATTATCCTAAATAGTTTATAATTTACCCTACATTTTTAAGTTAAGTGTATAAGAACAAAACTGTATACAAGAGTAGAAACATATGTACAGTATAACAAAAGTAACTTTAAATTTGTATCAATAGACCATATTTCCTTAAACGATAACAAACATCCATAACCCACCAAAGAACCAAAGACCACCAACCCCATCTCTTGGGAATGTGAGAGTCATGTTCTCCAGACTGCCTCCTGTTGTCTGTGGGCAAAGACATCTTTTTAGGGGTCTCTGAGAATAATTTTAGATAATGACCAGTCCTAGGAAGACCAGCTATAACCTTGGTTGATAGATATCATCTTTCAGGGAGACCTCCCTTGATCAAACCAGATCCATATTAACTTGGAATGAATCCTGTAGAGGAAGCAAAAGCAAAACCTCTTCTCCAAGGCATTTTTGACTTCCAATTGACAAATACATTTCTTGACTTCCATTTTAAAGTTAAGGCATTCTTAAAATATCTAGACTAGTTTATTTCAGCAGTCCTTCCAATCCCATGTCTCTTAGCAGCTGTCACTTGCTATCAACAATCAAAAAATTCAAAATCAATACAGCAACATACAGGATCCAGATTCCCTGTGTATTTCCCATCTCTGTGTGGCTTCTTATTTTTTATATATATTATTTTACTTCTCTCTTTAAATACTTTATTACTTTTAAACTATTTTTTTCTATGACTATATCGTTTTCTTAAGCTTACGCACATTGGTAAACACACAGAACCCTGTTTAGAGGTTTTTTCTATCTGGCTGTCTTTACTGCAGCTCTTAGACAGTTTTGACCAGATAAAAAACGTTAAACTGCTACAGCTGGGTCCTCCACATGGTTCTTTCGGCTGGCTCTACCGACTTCTAGGTTGGTGAAAACCAAACCTAAAGCTTGCAGCCCAGGCAGAGGTTGGTGACTGAGAACTGCATTCAACCTTCCGAGAGCTCTAGAATGTCAATGCTTTGTGCTGTGGCAGGCAGCTTTTTACTTAGCTTTTTTTTTTTAACTTAATGTACTAACTGCTCAAGGGCTTGTCTTAAGGCAGAAAATCTTAAAGGAGCTGTGTTCCTTTTTTTTCTTTCCCCCCCTTTTTTTTCTCTTTACTCTTTGCTCTCTTAGAGGTCTGCCACCCAGCCCCCAAATAATTACACACATGGAATCTTATTCTTACTTATGACTGCCTGGCCTTAGCTTGGCTTGCTTCTTGCCAGCTTTTTTTTAACTTGAATTATTCCGTTGATCTTTTGGCCCTGAACTTTTACCTTTCTTTATTTCTGTATATCTTCCTCACACTGATGCTGGGATCCTACAGCCTCACACTGATGCTTGGGACCCTTTGATGTGTGTGTAAACAGCAGCTAACATGTCTTAAACTTCCTTTTCCTGGCTCTATGCTGTGTTTTACATGGACTATCTTGCTGAAGTATAGGAATAACCCATTTCTAGAAGCAAAATCTGGTTCTCAGAGGGGTTACCTAACTTCCCCAGGGTCACAGAATTGGCAGTTAATAGAGCAGTTTTCTAATCATGGCAACTTGACAAAGTGGACCTAGGAGATGTCTCTAGAGCCCTGTGACATGAGGTTACTTAATAAACTCCCTAAGCCTCAGTTTCGTCGTCTTTAAAGGAAGAAGATTCTACTACCTATCCCAAGATGAAATGAATGAATGTATTGAAGTTCTTAGGCTTGTCACACAGTGAGTACTCAAAGCATTAGCCACTGCCTTCCTAACTGCTACAGCCACTACCACACACTCAAGAGGAGACATGAAGTTCCCACAACTCTAGTTTGTGGCTTGGTGTGGTTTGGTTGCCTTTCTAACGGAATGCTCTGTGACGGAAGATGTCACTGTTAAGAAAGTGATCAGTTTTTGCCTTTAATGTGGTGTTATAGAGGGAGGGGGGTCATCCATTGAACACCCTTCCCTCCAACAACACCACCACAGGCTTACGTTCTCTGAGATGCAGTAACTAGCTTTGAACAGGGCAAGTCCAGGGAGGGCTTTCTGTGGCCTTCATCACTTTCACCTGGAGAAAATGTGGCTCTTTCTGTTAAAAGCGAAGAATGCGGGGTTTTTTTGTTTGTTTGTTTGTTTGTTTTGTTTTTTCCTTTTCAGGGACTAAAACCAAACAGAGGGAAGAGTAGCTAGTGGTGTTTTCTTAAAGATTAACATATGTGCATGCGAAAAATTAAATTGTCAAAATGTGAGAAGGAATATCATTTGTTTTCCCCTGCTTCAAACAAATGAAAGTTTGTTTTTCCTGATGGAACAAATGGAGATTTGAGGCCATGTGGAAACAAGCTGAACTAATTTGTTGCCAAATGTTGCTCTCTGGCCATGAAGCTTTTCAGCACTGGCCTCAAAAAAAATGACCTCACAAAAGCCTTGTCTGAAGAGTCACCCGTCCTTATTGACTCACTGACAGGCTTTGGCCCCTGCTCTGATTCTTAGCGGATTAAGAATTGAAAATTATTTTAATGATTATTTTGCCTTTAAAAAAGCACCAGTCTCCAAAGCTGCAGCGTTTTCCTCTTCTCTGTCATCAAAACAACACGGCTGGGAACACCGCGCTGATTTAGGCCCACATAATGGTATCATCTAAACACAAGTGACGGTAAACTCCCCGCACTCCCTTAGAGACCAGTAACCTGATTACTTCAAGTCACCTACAAATGGTTTCCCCAGATTGATAGTGAGACCAAGGCCATTTATTTTCCTGCTTCTCCGCCCCTGCTCCAAGATCAACAGGGTTGGGTTCATTTGTTGAGAACAGGACTCAGGCAAGCACAGTACCATTCGAGTTGAGAGGACAGAGTGTCCATTTTGACTTCTGAGCAGCCTCGAGATTGGAGCTTTCTGACGGCAGGTCCAGGACTACCTGGGACTTCCCAGCTAGGACTCCTTTGAGGGCATCTGCCATTGAGCCTGAGGAATCTGGACTGGATTGCTCGCCTCGTACTAATGAATCCACTTCATTGTGTGACTTCTGGTATTCCAAGGAAGTAACGCCTGGATTCTCATCAATCAAGAGATAATGCAGTGCCCAAAAGAATTGTTCAGAGTCAAGGTAGCTGAAAATTTTAAAACTGAAGACTCCTGGAAGTCAGAAAATTTAGTTTAGAATTTTAATTAAGAGTTGTCCAGCAGACGGCCATCTCTGAAGAACTGACTAGCTCTGTCTTACTAGGCACATCTGGGAACCGGAGGACAGGAGCTTCTGGATTCCAGGCTCGGGTCCTTCTGTTCCGTTCATGTCTCATTCTTTTCCGCAGTGTCTCCTCCAGGAGACTGGTAGCCGACCAGTAGCCTCCTGAGACAAAGACTGAGTTCACAGCCAGACCATTAAATGTCAAGCATTTCCCAAGTATAAAACACTCCTCAAAACACCACTTCAGAGCGGTAGAAATGGCCCAGCATGTTTAGAGACTAAGATAACTTGATCATCTGCGGGGTGAGTCTGCAAACATCAGCATATTGGTGCACCTGCGAGGGCTTCCAGGGGAAGAACTGCCCAAGCTTCTTTAACTCACCTCTTCCCAAAGAGACTTGATGTCTCACAAATTTTTCCGATGGTGCGGAAGTCTCTTTAAACCCGTTCTGGGGAGCACCCGCTTGGAATGCTCAACTAAAGGAAATTCCAGGTCAAAATAACCTGAAACCTGTCCAGGTCCTCTGCCAGGAGCCTTCGGTCTGGTCTCCGCCTGTGTCCTGTGCAGCATGAGGGCTCCCCCCAGGTGGACTGACATGTAAATGCTTGCCACTCAAGGACCCTACCTCATGCAGTCATTAGGCATCTCAATGAGTCAAGGAAACAGATGGCCTGAGTTTCAAACCAAGCTGTCCACTTACCACCAGCTAGAAAATACCAGACAGAGTAGTTACTCCCTCTCTAATCATCTCCTTCATCTGTCAGGTGTAGATAGTAATAAAGATTATACATTATACATTGTACGTATTATATGCTATAGGATTTATTTATAATATATGCTGTAATAATACAATTACATAATAGTAAACAGTTGGCCCATATACATGTATTTGCTGTGTGGATTTTGTGACTCATGGTCAACGACAGTCCAAAAATGTTTAATGGAAATTGTAGAAATAAGCAATTTGTAAGGTTTAAATAGCTTGTTAAAGTATATTGCTTTTGTTCTGTTTTGTTGTTGTTATTCATCATTTATTGTGCCTGTTTGTAAGTTAAGCTTTATCATAGGTAAATAGACAGGATAAATGGAAGATTTTACTCTCTGAGACTTTAGGCACAGGCTCTTTAGGACGTATTCCCACAGATAGAGGAGGGCTGCTCTAATCATTTCTCATGGATTTGTTATAAACATTGTTAATCCATGTAAAGCATTTAGAGTTGGTTTATTCCACTTGTGTGTACAGGGCGGGTGGTGTGGGTGGTGTGCGTATGTGGTCTGTGCACATGTGTGTAAATGCATAAGTGCAGAGGCCGCAGGAGGACAAGTACCCTGCTCTGTCATTCCATCTTATTCCCTTGAGACCTTGAGTTGGCTGACTGCCAGCAAGCCCCAGTAATCCTCCTGTCTGCGTCCCCCACAGACGGGGGGTTATGGGTGTGAATGCTCTGCTTTTCATGTGGGTGCTGGGAATTTGAATTCAGCTCTCACCCTTGAGCAACAGGCACTCGACCCACTGAACCATCTCCTTAGCCCCTTTTACCGTTTTTTCTTTTTCTTTTTTTAATTTGTTTTTATTGAACTATATATTTTTTTCTCCGCTCCACTCCCTTCCTCTCCCCTCCCCTTCTACCCTCTCCCTTGATCCCCATGCTCCCAATATTTATTCAGGAGAGCCTGTCTTTTTCTACTTCCCAAGTAGATTAGACCCATGTATGTCTTTCTTAGGGCTCTTTGTTGTCTAGGTTCTCTGGGATTGTGATTTGTAGGCTGGTTTTCTTTGCTTTATGTTTAAAAGCCACTTATGAGTGAGTACATATGATATTTGTCTTTCTGGGTCTGCATTATCTCACTCAATATGATGTTTTCTAGACCCATCCATTTGCCTGCAAATTTCAAGATGTCATTGTTTTTTTCTGCTGTGTAGTACTCCATTGTGTAAATGTACATTTTTCTTATCCATTCAGCCCCTTTTTATTAAACTACAATGCTTTTAGTATTATCACATTTTAACGTTGATCACAGTATTTTTTTCATGTTAGCTATTCTTGTCTATAAAATAAGTAGTTTGGAATTTATAAAGAGTACCTTCCTCCCTTCCAGGACAGCTGGTCTCCCTATTGTAAAGAGCATAGATTAGTTTACGGACCTGCTTCATACATTGTACATGTTTAAAGGAAGAGACCTCATTATTTGTATATTATATCAAGTTACCTGGGAAACAGCACCTGTGAGTTTGTAAGAGAACCAAATTGTTTATTGTTGTTGTTTGTTTATTTGTTTTTGTTTTTGTCAATGAAGAAAGGCTGTTCTTAGAGAAGAGAAAATGCACACACACAGTAAGCATACAGAGAGAAAGATCCTCTACAAAACAGACAAAGACCTGGGGGTCCAAAAATCCAGTCTCCCCTCAGGGGCTGGGTTTGATGTTTTGCGGGAGCAGGGATGTTTTATTTCACTTTTTAAGTCTTTGGAGGGTTTCCTCCCCAGACCACACTGTTATAAATACTCCAGGCAGGCCAGCCAGTCCATCAGCTGGGTTCCCTACGGGCAGGGGAAAAGGCCCATAAAGGCCTTTGTTTTAAACCACCAGGCTTTTGTCTCAGATCAGGAAAGTGATCTGCCTATCCAGAGAACTGACTTTCATTTAATGAGAAAATAGAATTACTGTAGGTTAGGGCATGAGAGAGAAGGATGGGCCATACCCACAAACTGGAGTGCCATCTAACTCCAACATCCAGACACATCTGCCCAGTGGTTTTTTTATGTCATCTCTGATACCCAGATCTCAGTGCTGGTCCACAGTTCTCAGAGTCGCTGTGACTAGAAGGCCCAGGACTGCTGTGTGCAACTCTGTTCTGTTTATTAGGTTATTTCCTTTCTGTTTTGTTTTAAAAATCAATGGGGGAGGTCTTCTCTAAACATCAAGAGTTCAGCCAATTCCTTCCTGCCCGTACCTCCCATTGTCAAGTTGGATTAGAGGCTCCTTATAGACAGCCCCATTCTCTCTGGGCTATCCTAACAGGAATACAATTCTAAATGAATTTTTAGGGTGAGCTCAGATGGTGCATGGTAGGCAGTCAATATCCCAAAATGCATCAGTCCCAGGTTGTCTGGGTTTCTAGCTCATGCAGTTGCCTCGCCTGGCCTCTTGGGGCACATTCCCCAGGTCTAAAGGATTGGCCGGCCTTGTGGAGATGAGACAGTTCTACTGGAATGCAGAATCTGCCTGCTCTTCTGTCCAGGAAGTAACAGTGAAATCTGACTTGACTGGGGATGCAGCTGAGAGACCATCCATGCAGCTGGCTTCCTCGGGCTCCATTGCATGATTCCTAACAAGACCATGGAAGGTCAACAGCAAGTTTCCTCAGTCAGAGATCTGCATCTTTCAAAAGAAGAGACAGCACAACACTGAAATAAAATGTATCAGAAATGGACAGCTCGGGCCGTAGAGAGAAAAGAGGTGTCACAAACACATCAGCTGACAGGAACTGACATCAACACTTTCAACCCCTTATGAAAATATGAATAACCCCGAAAGGAGACAGGCAATCACGTTTAAAAACCACAAGTAAGTTAGTCATGAGACCACAGATTATCATCCCTGCATTGAAGAGGCTAAGGCAGAAAGGTCAGAAGTTCAAGGTCAGGCAGGCCTGCAGTCTCTACCCCTAGCAAGAGCCTGTCTCAAGAACAAACAAACAAACAACAAAACTACAGAGGGCATAAAGCAAACAAGCACACACCTACCAGGCGCAAAGCTATCCTGAGGTGTCCAAATCTGAAATGATTAAGCAGAAAGAACGAATAAAGTGCTGTAGGGCCGCCCTCTTGATTTGCAACGGTTTGAGGCACAGATGAAATAATAAACATTAAAAGAGATTGTGAAGGGCTCGTCGTAAATCCTCAGCCATCCTATTTGGATTCTGTTTTGAAATGCAACAAAGATTTTTAGATAAGAAATACAGAAGCAGATGTGAAGCAGTGACAAAAATCACGTCAAACAAGCAAGACCTCCTCAAATGACGGAATACTGAGAAGATTCAAAAGAGTTTGCCTTGCGTCTTCTCACAGTGTGGGTGAGGGAAAAGTCGTTGCAAAGCAGTGTCTATAACATGAACTTGTTTATATAAAAACAACAAACTCTCACATACACACTCACACACACTTATACATACACACACTCACACATATACATACACACACACACACTCACACACTGATGGAGGTGGGTCTTGTATCTATCTGTTGCTTTCATTGGTTAATTAATAAAAAAAACTGCTTGGCCCTGATAGGACAGAAAATTAGGTAGGCGGAGCAGACAGAACAGAATGCTGGGAGAAAGAAGCCGAGGCAGTCAGTCGCCATGATTCTCCCACTCCAGACAGACACAGGTTAAGATCTTGCCTGGTAAGCCAGCTCATGGTGCTACACAGAATATTAGAAATGGGTTAGATCAATATGTAAGAGCTAGCCAATAAGAGGCTAGAACTAATGGGCCAGGCAGTGTTTAAAAGAATACAGTTGCCGTGTAATTATTTCGGGGCATAAAGCTAGCCATGCAGGCGGCTGGGTGCCGGGGACGCAGACCCGCCACTCTTATCACAACAACACACTCCCTCACACATACACTCACTAGCACACACACTGACACACATACTCACACACTTACAACACTCTTACACTCACACACACATACACACTCACACACACAATCACACACACATACACACAATCACACACACATACATACACACACTCACAAACATACATACACACACATACATACACACACACTTTTATACACACTCACACACATACACACTCACACACTCCCTCACACATACACTCACACACATTCACACTCACTCGCACACACACTGACATACATACTCACACACAACACTCTTACACTCACACACATTCACACACACATACACACACATGCATACACTCAGTCACACACACTCACATACACACTCACAAACATACATACACACACACTCACAAACATACATACACACACACTCACACACATACATACACATACATGCACACACTCATACACATACACACACATACACACACTCTCACACACATTCACACTCACACACACACCTCTGGAAAAAAAAGCCTAGGAAGGATCCTTGGTGGCAGACTCTAGGCAGGGCGCCTGGTGGGCCATCAGCAAGTGAGAGACATGTGGCTTTTAGCTGGTCAGTCCTACTGAACCCTCTGGAATTTTGTTCCGCACGCACGTGTCACCAACTCCAGATTACATCACAACACAGGAAGTTTAGTGGGTGCTGGGTCATGTAAGGTGAGGAGAGAAACTTTGGCAAAGGGACTTAAAAGTCAATAAAAATTGGACTCCACAAAAGGAAACTTGGAAGTTCTGAAACATTTTAGAGTGTGCCCAGTGGATTTATGCTACTTTATCATATCAGGTTTAGAAAACTCATCTTTTAAAAACCCCTTCCTTCTAGAAACCTAATTTGAAATAATCCTCTTGTTTTCTAAAGGAAGAACAAGACTGGCCAGTATTTCCCCCAAGTTTATGTGTGTGTTTTTATTATTTTGCTTTTACTGAAGTGTTTAATAATGTATATTGTTTTTCATTTTAGAAGTTCTCATTAGAAACAGCTCTAAAAACTGTGTGTATAATCTTGTCTTCACAATGTATTCTAACGTGTATTTATCAGTGACAGGAAACTTGTAGGCCCTGCATAGGTCGTTGTCAAACTTCTGTAACATTAAACACTGTTCTCATGAACTGAGTTCAAAACCTAGACCATGTCACGTGGTCAGGAGGGCTAGGAAATCCGCCCCTCAAACCGCCAGATTTACAGATAGATCAGGCTCTTCCAGTTGGATTCAAAGCTGTTTGTAAGTTATATCCACAACAGAGGTGTGTTCAGTAGTGTAAGAAGGTGTTTCAAGTGTAGTATCTGGGCTACTTAGATAAGTTCTCTCAGGCTGCTAATCATGTATAAACAGGCAGTTTTTAGTACCTTTCAGAAGGGCCACCGCTCCTTGGCTGCCCTCCCATGTGTCTCTTGTCTCCATGGTTCTAAGCAGTGCTGAAGAGATGAGCTCAGATAAGTTCATGGTGTGATCTGTCTTTACGATGCTACCCCTGGGTTCTAGATCCTAGCAGATTATTAGAATTCTACAGTGGGGTCCCTCTCGCCCCAGTTACTTCTGGAAGGACTGCCATCCACGACACCAATTAAAGTGCCCATTGCTAAGTTTCAAAGTCTAGACCCCCGAGCTCACAGGCCCCAGGAATGAGTGAGCGAGAGCTGATCATCGTGAGACGGACTGGCTGCCCTATCCTCCAGTCCAGGCACATCCATCTCAATCGAGATGACCGAGGTTTAGGTAGACTGATTTGTACACAGTGTGGGAACAGTCAGATAAGCTGTCCTTACCTCTCCAGCTGTGCTTGCTTTGATCTTCTCTGTGTTTGGGGAAAACCCTGGGGAGGGTAGGACCCACATGGGACAACAAAGTCTGGAGTCAAGTCCTGTCTTGTCTATTGTTAGATTTTCATCTCCTTTAAAGATGTGGTACTCTTTAAGAATGGCTTGGTACTTGCATTTTAATGGGATGGCGGGGGGGCCAAGAACTGCCTGAATTTTAACAAACAATACTCCCTCTAGGTAATGTTTGTGTCAAGAAAAGTTTTAAGGTAGCCATGCTGATAATACGCACCTGTAGTCCAGTATTTGAGAGACTGGGATAGGAGAGATTGTGAGTTCAAGCCTGTATGATAGAATGAGTTCCAAACCAACTCAGACAACATAGCAAGACACTGCCCCAACGGGAAAGAGGAAAAAGAAAATCTTTAGTCTTTTTTTTTTTAATTTGGTTTGTCTCTCCTTTTTTATTCAAAGGTATGACCCTGGCATTTGCAGGAATGTATTTATTGGTGAATTTTGCTCCAAATATGACCCAGGCGATCTCAGCAAGAACAGTACAGTATTATTTTGTTGGCTGGCAGTTCCTGGTCTACGTGGTAAGGGTTCTACATCTTTTACAGCTTCTGATGTATATTCTCTAGACCACGGGGTGGGGGGGCGGGGGGGCTACGGTCTTAGGAAACCCACGCAGCCCTTTCTTCTCAGCACAGTGACTAAAGTGTAAGTGTATGTTACCAGTACTGAGGGATTTGAGATGCTAAGTCACTGTTGAAGCATCTGCCAAAATGTGTTCATTGAGATCAAAGCTGCAGCAATGATACTGTCCCAAGGGATGTGTGGAAAGGAGGAGGGACAGAGGAGGAGGGAGGAGGAGGGAAGGAAGGAGCTGGTAAATAGGCAGCTGAAGACATTGATTGAGATGTTTTATGTGATACAATGGCAGCTTTCGGTAAGTATAAAGAAGGAATTGGATCAGCAGTAGATATATAACTCACTACAGAATGCAGCTGAGATTGGGGAAAGAAAAAGAGGAATCTATAAAAGACACGTATTAGAAAGAAATGGAATTGCCTAAGTGGGCATTTACTAGTTTGACAAAATACTTGTAAATTCAATAACAAGAATTGAAGCCTATAGATTCATACATTTTTTAGGATTAGAAGTGACCTAAAAAAGGTATCTGATCTAGTTCTTTGATGCAGAAAAAGGTTATCTTGCTTTACCAACTTAGTATTAAAAGCTGTTGACATTTACGGGTTTTACAGGAAAACTTTGCCCCCCGGGGAATACATTAGGTTCATGTCACAGCTGTCAACATGACAAGAGTTCTCTGTCTCACTATCTCTGACGTGACCCTGACCACTGGAACACAGACGTCCACAAATGTTCTCCACTTTTACCCTCTTTTTTCCTTCCTCTTACCCCACAGAAAAATAATGACTGTGCTTTTAAGTGTTCAGATACTACGCACCATGAATAAACTATACCGTGGCCTTCCAAACCACCATTCCTCAGCTCCCATCTACTCCTTTCTCATTACAATTAGTAGATCTCTCTCTATTTTACTGATAGGAAATGAGGGAGAGAGAGGGACAGAAAGAGGGGGGGAAGGAGAGAAGGAATTCTTGAACCTTGTGCAGTGTTTACGCCATGCCTATCATCTTGAATGTCTCTCTTTCTTGACTTTCTTGGTATATTTTACATTTCTTTCCTCCTCTGACTGCTCCATTTTGGGTTCTTTGCGGGCCCCTCTTCATCTGCCAACCATATATGTCTCCTTACACAATATACGCTACCAAGACCTTCTAAAACAATCCTGTTCTAGTTTGTTTCTCTATTGCTGTGATAAACACCACGACCAAAAGCTAGTGGGGTGAGGGGAAGGTTACATGGTTTACAGTTTGCAGTCCATGATCAAGGGAAGCTAGGGCAAGAGCTTCAAAGCAAAAACCTAGAGGTAGAAGTGAAGAAGAAAGCCCGGAGAAACAGGAATTCTTCCCATGACTTTTTACCCAACCCAGGGTCACCTGCCCAGAAGTGGGATTGCCCACACTTGGAGGAGTCCTCCCTTGTCAGTCATTCATCAGGAAGACGCCTCCGCAGACACGCCCATGGGCCAGTCTGATGGAGGTAACTCTTCAGTTGAGTTTTCCTCCCAGGCACCTCTCGTTTGTTTCAAGTTCAGCACAGACGCCATTGTTCACATGGCATCATGTTCTTGCAATCCATACCTACCTCTTCCCAGGCCTCTCCTGACTCTTCACAGCCTGCATTTGCTCCCTGCTCAATCATTACTCACCCCTTCGTGAATGTTCCACGGTTTCTCAAATGTAAATTGTCAGAATCGAAACTCGTATTTTGCCCCCAAACTTTTTCATCTCTTATCTTTTCTGTGTCAGTCTGCCATGTTGGAAACCTGAGCGACATATGACTTCTCACATCTTGATTCCCCAATCTCCATCCTTACATGTTTTAAAGTCTCTTGAACCTGACCCCTCTCTTGTATCCCCATTGTCATTGCATCCATCCAAGCTTCCATCATCTCAGGCCATGCTGGCAGTGTCTTAAGAAGCTTGTCCTCCTTGCTCGTCAACATCATGCTGGTAACTACGGGTATCACCCTGTCAGCCATGTAACTCAGTGCCATTTTGCCTATGGTTCCTTTGCCAGGGAAGTACCCTGCTTCCTCTAACCTATAACTCCATTATCTTTTAGCTCCCTGCAAACTCAGCCTCATGGACACAACTCTGATGCAGCCTCTTCTGTGGAAAAATTACAAAGCTGGTTTCTCTATTTGCTATGCTTTTTTTACAGCCCACATCATGACATAACTCCCTATTTACCTGTCCTCTACTCCAGCAATGCACTGCCACGGGAGAATTATTGGTTAATCAGCCAATCAGCTAGCCCATTACTCAACAATGCCCTGCCTAAAGAAATGCCTGTTTGTGATATGTTGCTAGCCAGGCTCTTAATATCTTAGATTTCATTTTCACCCTGCCCATCACTTAGCAGCTCTTCCTTAGCCCCTGCCCTTAGTTTTGGGCTTTTGGCTTCCCAACTCAAGTTAGCCTTCGTAGGGTTCTTCATGCCCTGCCTTCACCCCACCCTATTCATTTTCTTACTTGTCCGTCATCATAGTCTTTTAACTACCACGGCTTTCATCAATCAACTCTAAGCACTAGACGGAGCTTTAATCGCTGATTTACTTCTGTTCTTTATACTTTATTAAATATTGCATGGTAGTGCAGGCTTGAAATCTGACCAACACATTACAACTTTTTGCCTACAGGCAAAACAAATGCTTCATCCAGTAACAAAAAAGTGACATAGCCTATGAGCAGAAAATTAATAGCCTGAGTTGGATCCTCGGGAGATTAAAGATGCATCAAGCCTTCTTTTCTGGAATAAACTACATGGCTTAATGATGACGTATCTTGTATTGTTTTTAGTACCCGAGAATACATCTAAAAAGGACAAAACTTCCTTTTTAAATCTTTGCTTTTCTTTTTTTCCTCATGGTACTGAGGATTGAAACCAGACCCAGCACACCCTAGGCAAGAATTCTACTACTGAGACGCATACCCAGTTCATGAACTTCTTATTAAACCTTACAGATGGACAAAAATACTCCAAATTTAATTACATTTTGATATTTTTCTAAAGATAATTGTTTTATATCATTTTTTTGATCTTTGAGAATTGCATTCTTGCATACAACGTATTTTGACCATAGCCCCAGTCCTCCCCCAACTCCTCCCAGTTTCATCCCCCATTCCCACACCCTCACAGCTAGATGTCCTCAAAGCTAGCTCTTAGATTCATTTATTTACTCACACATTCAACCTAGTGCAGTGTATATCGTAACCTAGGTAATAGAGAGGAAAGTAGTTTATCATCCTAAGAAAGACTTTGAGTTCTGAAAACCATATTATAATTATTTCAAAATAAATTCCACACAGAAAAGTATAACTACTTTTAGATATTTATAAAATAAGTCTTTAATAAGTTACAGTTGAGTGGCACTGTTGTGTTAGGGGAATGATCATAATCAAAGTTCAGTTTTCAGATGTGGTAGATTTGGTGCTTTTTTTCTTGGTTGCTGTGTTCTTTTCTTTAGTTTTTACAAAGGTTATGATTATATTAAGACTATTCTTTGAGCTTGGTGTGGCGGCACATGGCGGTAATCACAGCACTCAGATAGTAGAAAGATCACATGTTCAGGACCATGCTGGGGTATATAGACCCTGTCTCAACACCACCCCCCAAAACCCTAGCTTTTGACAAGTCGTTCATCGTTTCTATATCACACCAGGTATAATGACAGCATCTGAATTGCTTCTCAGGATTGATCAGACTAACATACCAAATGAATAAAAATATCCTAAAGTCTCCATCAGTTTTACATTTTCCACAAAGGAATTGTATAGTTACATTCCAGGCCAGCTCATCTCTCACCCTTCACGTACGTGCTGACCTGGATGTCTGTGATATCTCCAGCTCTCTGTTAAATGAAACCTCACCACAAACCAGGAGCCTGTCCCCTGCTAGGCGTCCTTGTGCAGAAAAGGGATCTGAGAAGCCTTGTGTCTGCTGACGGGGGAGAATCAGTCGCTCACCCTCTGCCCCAGCATTGCCAGGCCCATCTGCCACAGAAGAATAGTTTGCTTCCTCACACCTGCCAAAAGTCTAGGCTGAATGGGTCTCAAGGTCAGAGTAATTTGGAAAGACACTACACAGCACAATCCCTCCGGGAAACCTGTGTCAGTGGGCTAAAGGTAGTAGAGGAGCTTACGTTCCCTTGGTCCCATGTGTCCTGCTTGACCAAGGAGTTATAGAGCCATTCCTTGCGTAACACACCTGTTAATGTGTTCTTTGCAGCCCACACAGGAAGTGCAGCCCTAAGCCTCAATTACATCATGCTCCTTGGCAGGCTTGGTGATGGCTGTTTTGCCCACCCAGACTTTCCAATAAACTACTCAAATTGAAACTTCTGTTCTGAACATAAAATCCCTCACACGATAATCTACACAGTGCTCATTTTCTCTCCTCAAATCAGCAGTGGCAGGGGCCCAAACCTATCATTTGAAGTAATTCTGTGCCCAATGCTGATTATTAAGTCTGCAGTTCTGACAAAGCTGATTCAACACCCACCATCTGGCGCTGTGAACCTGGAGGAAGAAAGCTGTGTTTTTATTAAACATTTCTCTTGTGAGATTCCTTTGCGCTGTTGTCTAGATGCAAACAACACTGCGTGCCTGCAGCAGGGGACGCTCCGTAGGGGGCTCTGACAGAGCAGGCAAGGCCTGTGCACAGCCGCACACATTCTGCACCTCACCCCTGCAGCAGGGGACGCTCCGTAGGGGGCTCTGACAGAGCAGACAAGGCCTGTGCACAGCCGCACACATTCTGCACCTCACCCCTGCAGCAGCAGCCCCATGAGTGGGCACCACTGGCTCCTTTGCCTCCCAGAAAAGGAAACTGAGGCAGAGAGAGAGGCCAAAGTCAATATACACACATTCAGAGAGGCAGGACTCAACGCCAAGATTGTCTTTCTCTGGAGGGCACTCTCCAACACTTCACGGAAATGCAAGATCAGGGCAACTGTCTACCAAGGATCAAAGTGTCTACAGAGAACCTTGACAGACCCTATTTCTGTGAGACTCCCCCCCCCAAAAAAAAAAAAGTCTTCTGAATGGCTCAGCTTTCAAGAAAGAAGAAGGGTGAGGCTGGAAAAATGACTCTGTGATTTTGAGCATGTACTGCTCTTGCAAAGGACTGCAGTTCCTAGCACCTGCATCAGCTGATTAAACAATCACCAGTAATTACAGCTCAGGAACCCAGTGCCCTCTCCTGACCTCCGTAGGAACCCACACTCAAGCATACACACAGGGGTAGGGGAGAGAGAGAGGTTAAAATTAAAAGTAAGTCTTTTTGACAAAGAGAAATAGGAGATAAACTCAGATTGGTGAAATTCATCCATTTTGACATGCCATCTCCTAGATAGCCATTGATCCCTTATTACTAAACCAACAGGATAGCTGTTAAGGAATATATGATTAAAATCTATTTCTTTTAAGACATTTTCTTTAAGCTCTAGTACCATTAATTCTAATTAGATTCAAGAACCAATTAAGAACCCCCCCCCAAGTGCCAAGCATGATGGTGCACACCTTTAATCCCAGAACTCTGGAGGCAGGGGCAGGTGGATCTCTGTGAGTTCAAGACCAGCCTGGTCTATATGAGTCCTAGGCCAGTTAGAGTAATGGAGAGAGAAAGGGAAGGAGGGAGAGAGAGACAAAAAGAAACTCCAAAACCAACTGTCTTAAGGTTTCTATTGCTGTGAAGAGACACCAACTCATAAAGTAAAGCATTTAACTGGGGCTGGCTTACAGTTCATAGGTTTCGTCTCTTATTGTCATGGCAAGAAACATGGTAGCATGCAGGCAGGCATGGTGCTGGAGAAGGAGCTGAGGGTTCTATGTCTTAATCCACAGGCAGCAGACAGAGACTGGGTGCCACACTGGGCATAGCTTGAGCATAGGAGACCTCAAAGCCCACCTCCACAGCGACACACTTCCTCCAACAAGGCCACTCCTCCTGATAGTGCCATTCCTTATGGGCCAAGCATTCAAACACATGAGTCTATGAGGGCCATTGCTATTCAAACCACCATACCAACTCAGAAAATTTATCTTGAAGACCATACCTTGGAAAAGACTTCAGGAACTGAAACCTGAATAAATTTCCTATGAATCCCATAACAAATTTTTACAAATTCAGCAGCAGGGAACAATGGAAATGAGTTACCGTGCTGGACCCTGAACTAGAGTTAAGACACTGGCAGGCTCTGCTCCTTCCACAGCCTCCAGGGAGGACCCTGACTCTTCCCCTTCCTACAGGTTCTTAGCAGGACCTTCCTCGGCCTTTCCTGATCTGCCCATCTTTGTGACTGCAGCGGTTCTGCTTTCAGGGGCTCACGGGCTCAAATCACCCAGGATCATCTCCCATTTCAGGTCCAAAACCTTAACCCTAGCTGCAGAGCCCCAGGGCAATACGCCAAGGTGTGAACAAATGAACATGGGCCTCTTTGGATGAGGTGGCATTATTCTGCTTTCTGGAAACAGTGTTCTTCAACACACCCCACATACACAACAGGCCCCCGTTTGCTCACCCACAGAATGAAGATAGTCATAGAACCCGCTTCCTCGGGTGGCTGGAAGGCTTGGTGAGTTGATGTAAAGAGAGCCCTGAGAGCAGTGCACAGTGGGCTCCCAGGGGCAGTCGCCAATGAGGCTTCTCCATGGGATGCAGGAGCCCATGAAACCACAGCTGCCTGCCTAATTCAGAGAGGAGTGTAGAAAAGAACGGACATTCTTCATGCTGCTTGAATATTTTATCCCTGGGAGCTGTGCGACCTCTTGACACAAGGCAGAACCCAGTGCCACCATAGCCCTTCTGTAGATAATGAGAGCTCATGTTTTATTTATCTGAAGCCACAGAGGTGGAATGTGAGAAGGGGAAAGAATCTGCATGATTTTCAGAACTACAACTCTCTGTATCCTGCCTCACCAAAACTTAAAGTAGGCACGAAGCAGATGTTCCCTGCTCTGCTCTTGAGGGAGGGCCCTCTGTCCCCTGGTCGTGAATCCAGTGTGACAATTAACATTAGGTGAGAACTGGAAGCCTGCACTGAGGGATGCTCAGCCAAGAAGGCCTTCCTGTTAAAGGTAGAAGGAGACAGAAACACCCAAGGCCTTAAGGGAGGACATAGGGAGCCCTAGGGAGGACATAGTAGCTGTAGGGAGGACATAGGAGGTCTAGGGAGGACATAGTAGCTGTAGGGAGGACATAGTAGCTGTAGGGAGGACATAGTAGCTGTAGGGAGTGCATAGGAGCTCTAGGGAGGACATGGGAGCTCTAGGGAGGACGTAGAAGCTCTAGGGAGGACATAGGAGCTCTAGGGAGGACATAAGAGGTCTAGGGAGGACATAGGGAGCTCTAGGGAGGACAGAGGGAGCTCTAGGGAGGACATATGAGCTGTAGGGAGGACATGGGAGCTGTAGGGAGGACATAGGAGCTCTAGGGAGGACATGGGAGCTCTAGGGAGGACGTAGAAGCTCTAGGGAGGACATAGGAGGTCTAGGGAGGACATAGGGAGCTCTAGTGAGGACATAGGAGCTCTAGGGAGGACATAGGAGCTCTAGGGAGGACATAGGAGCTCTAGGGAGGACATAGGGAGCTCTAGGGAGGACAGAGGAGCTCTAGGGAGGACATGGGGAGTTCTAGGGAGGACATAGGGGCTGTAGGGAGGACAGAGGAGCTGTAGGGAGGACATAGGGAGCTCTAGGGAGGACAGAGAAGCTCTAGGGAGGACAGAGGAGCTCTAGGGAGGACAGAGGAGCTCTAGGGAGGACATAGGAGCTCTAGGGAGGACAGAGGAAAAGCTCTTGGACAGCTTTTGTAGAGCGTCTTAGTTAATGACCTTGCAAATATTTCCTATACAGAAAAGTGGTAATAATTGGCCTCACTTACCAGGGGAAAATTGAAAGGATAATTCAGTCTTCCATATTATACGGAAAGCTTCCTAAATGAGAGAGACCTAGCCAGTGGCAGGATCTGGAGCCCAAACAGGAAGTACAGTATTTAGAGAAGGCTCTATATGTAAAACTCAGTTCTGGAAATAGTGAGGTCCTTAACTCAGTGATTTCTTCAGTTTGTTGGATATTAGGTCTGCTTGGCAGGCAAGCTGTTTGAAATAGATCTGTGAATTCCATAAATACTCATTGAGTGACCAACTGTGCATTGGACACAGAGAGAGTGACAAACAGAACAGAAAGAATCCCTGCTTTCATTGAACTGACTTGGTCTGTCTGTAGTTGGGAAGACAGAGAAGCAACAGCCAGAAACACAGTCACTGTTGATAACCTGAAGCTGGGCTGTGCAGGATAACAGGGTGGCTCTTATACATCAAGTCATCAGGGAAACCTCAGAGGCGGTGACATTTCAGCTGAGAGCTGAAGGACCAGAAGGAGCCTGATGGAGGAAGGCCATTGTTTAAATAATAAAGAAGCTGCTTCGCCCTCATAGGTTAGAACATAGGTGGGTGGAGTAAACAGAACAGAATGCTGGGAGGAAGAGGAAGTGAGCTCAGACGCCATGCTCCCCTCTCCCGGGCAGATGCAGGGCAGCTCCTCTCAGAGCCAGATGCAATGAAGCAAGCCGCCAGGTCAGACATGCTGAATCTTTCCCGGTAAGACTGATGCTACACAGATTATTAGAGATGGGTTGATCGTTATATAAGAATTAGCCAGTAAAGGCTAGAGCTAATGGGCCAAGCAGTCTTTAAAAGAATACAGTTTCCGTGTAATTATTTCTGGTGTAAAGCTAGCCGTGCGGGAGCCGGGCAGGACGAAAAGCAGGCCCGCAGCTCCACACTACAGGAGCCATTGCGTGAAGATCGGGGAAGAGACGTCTGAGAATAGCGAAGACCTAGAGCAGTGGCTTTCAGCCTTCCTAATGCCGTGACCCCTGTGAAAGTGTGGTTCAACCCCGAGGGCTTGAGAACCACTGAGCTAAAGTGAGGGAGGGAGGCAAGGGAAGGAGGAAGAGGGAGAACAAGAAAGAATAAGAGAACACCATGACTGGCACAGACTGGACCAGCTATGAGTTCTGTAGCAGAAGCTAAACTCTGTTACCCAGGAGAAAATTTGGTGTTTAATATACAAGGGATGGAAAGCCATAAGAAATTCCAGCCAAAGAATGACTGGGTCTATCTAATTTCTATTTTCATTCCCGGTATCAATCTGCATGAATCCCATGCACAGCTGTTTCTTTTATTTTGTTTTTCTGAGTCTGATTTACTTATTTCTCTTAATGTAATATGATTTCAGCCCATTATCCTGCTTGCCCTTTATAGCTAAATAAAATGTTTTAATATACCACATTTCATTTATTAATCCACAGCTTTAAATAATTCTGGACTGCCAAATGGTAGGAGTGTTGAGAGGCAAGGGTAGAGTCAGGCAAAGTGGAAGATGGTCACAGCCTTGCAAGGAGACTGGCAGAGGGTAAAGGGGGTAAAGCTGGGGGGCCCTGCAGTGGTGCATGGCTGCAGAAAGACCAGGCAAGACATGGGGAATCAAGACTTGAGCGGTTGACCAGTGTAGCACAGCATGGCTGCTCAGCGCACACAGGGACAAGGAACAGTTGGGCCAATGAGACCAGAATGGCAGTGGGGCTGGAGCTGGAGAGCTGGGCTTGGCGTGGCCGGTAGGTGGGCAGCGTTCGAGCTCTTTGGGAGGCCGGACTGAGGGTGTTGGTGCCACCCTGCATTTACAGTCAGCCCTGGGAACCGCAGCCATCCCAGCCAGCAAGAGAACCATGGCAAATCCAAGCAGATGTTTGGGGCATCTTGTGGGCTATATAGAGTAACTTAACACTTTTTTAAAAATCTGTTTCATTTTTAGATTTTAGAAATCCTAGTTTTCTGCATCCTTCTGTATTTTCATAAGAGAAAAGGATTGAAGCACCTTGTGATCCTGCTCACCCTGGTGGCACTCCTCGGTAAGGACCTGCTTCATGGTGTGAGTCTCGCCCTGGTGGCACTCCTTGCTTGGCAAAGCCCTGATTTGTGGTCTGAGTCTCTGTGCTGTGCCAAGTCAGGCCATCAAAGGAAAATCCCGGACACGCTATTCCCTTTCTCACTGTTTCTGTTTTTCAACCTCTGACCCTCAAAAAGAAAATCCGAATTATACTTTGTATATCATATCTCAATTTATACATATTTAATTCTTTTTAAAATGTACTTAAGTTTTTCATCTGTTGGTAATGTTTTCCTCCCTGAGAAGCTGAAGATTTTTAAGAAGATAATTGAAAATATTAAAAGGAAGAAACCAGCCGGGCGGTGGTGGCGCATGCCTTTAATCTCAGCACTCGGGAGGCAGAGACAGGTGGATCTCTGTGAGTTCGAGGCCAGACTGGTCTACAAGAACATATTCCAGGACAGGCTCCAAAGCTACAGAGAAACCCTGTCTTGAAGAAAAAAAAAAAGGGAAGAAACCAAGGGACTCAATTTGGCACAGAACTTAACAAGTCTATCCTGTTTATATTTTTAACTATAGTTAATATGAAACATAAGCATGGATAGCATGATTTTCTTAGATACTATATTTCTTTCATTCTTCATTTACTTCTTGTCCCAGTGGCTCCTGGAAAAGTTTGGAACCTAATACTTAGATAACAACTTATTTTCTGTACTTTTTTTCTCCCTTTCATCTCCTATCTCCTGATTTTTCTCATATACTTATATGCCAACACGAAGATCGCTCACAGCCCGTTTTGAGTAATTTCCTCTTAATACTTTATTTAGAACTCTTCCTTCTTTGCCATAAGATGGACCAAACTTGATGGACTGTACTGGCCTCACTGGAGCTGGTGCGCCTCACCCCACTAATGAGGTGCTGGGCCCTCCCCTCTCTGCCATGCTGGGGCAGGTGTACCTCACCCCACTAATGAGATGCTGGGCCCTCATCTCTCCACCTTATCACTTAATCCTCTTCTCTGCATCAGAGGATTTGTGTTTATGACACTTTTAGAAACAAATATACCCTACACAAAACACCATCTGCAGGTGTTTTAGAGATCAAGAAACAGAGGGAACTTTGAATTATTTTCAGAAGTAAATAAGAAAAGAGAAAACATACACCTTATAGAAAAAGAATGAAAATAAAAGAGATGTTGAAATAGGAGCATAACAGAATTAAGGTCAGGTTGTGAACATAAATGTAGATGAAACCAGTTTTTCAAAAGGAAGATTTTCAAATTGGACTTCAGAAAAACTCTCAGAGTAATTTTCAAAAAGCCGGGTGATGGTGGCGCACGCCTTTAATCCCAGCACTTGGGAGGCAGAGGCAGGCGGATCTTTGTGAGTTCGAGACCAGCCTGGTCTACAGAGCTAGTTCCAGGACAGGCTCCAAAGCCACAGAGAAACCCTGTCTCAAAAACCCAAAAAAAAAAAAAAAAGGTTCTGAATTGGATTCAGCCCGTGCGCCTGGGACAGCTCTGTGCAGATTATTGAAATAGCCACACACATACCTGCTATCTTCTAGAATGAGTCCTTCCCAAGCCCCTCCTTCTCAGGTCTCTACACCTGCCATGATTAGCACTGAGTACTAGAGCAAGAACCTCCTTTGGGACCAGCTCCCTGTCTGATCAGCCTTCCTAGATGTGAAATGAGCGTATAAACATGCATACCTTGTCTAGAACTGTGTGACATATACCTGAAGTAGAGGAAAGCAGGTGTCGTGTTTTGCTAAGTTAAAAATCAGGCAGAGAACATTAAATGTGATGAGCAGAAGCGTTCTGATAAGAGTCTAGTCTAGCTGGGCGCGGGGATGCCAACTTTAATCCTAGCACTTGGGAGGCAAGAGGATTTGAAGCATGTGCATCATGAGTTCACAAACAGCTGAGACTACATAGTGAGACCCTGTGTAGGAGAAAAAGAAGAGGAGGAAGAGGGGTGGGGAGGAGGAAGAAGAAAAGGAAGAAGAGTCTAGTCCAGAGGTGCATCATGTTGAACGTGCAATGGAAAAAAAATCTCAGAAAGGCACACTTATAGAATGGTAAGAGGCATAGGAGACGTCTCTCTGCTCATGGAAGACAAAGAGACAGACAAATGCTTTGAAGTAGAAGATTTGAATACTTAGTGTTGCACTGGACCATCTTCTACTGGACGCTCTCTCCTGAAAACAGAGTGGCCCTCCTTCGTGTGCTGTGCTATTTACAAATGCAGACTTTATAATGGGCTACCAAAAGGTCCTTGATACGTTCCAGAAAGCTGAAACAGGACAAATCACATTCACAGTGAAATAAAAACAGAAAATAATTACAAAACTAGATACTTATAAAATCCTGGAAGCATTAACAGTGCTCCAACTGCAATCGCACGAATTGCGAACCCAGGTTTAATTGTAGCACATAGATTCAAGATCATGGTGAAAATACTTAATATTAAAACCTACAATTGTTGATTAATACCGTGCTAGTCACTAGTGACTTTTACAAGAAAAATGAGTTATAAAAGCCATGGGGAAATTTGAAAAACGTGTAGTGTTGTATAACACGGAAATGCAGCACACAGTGTGCTTTCCTGCACATGTTAGAAGCACAAATGAACAGCTGCAGAGATGGCTCAGTGGTTAGGAACATCGGCTGCTCTTCCAGAGGACCTGGGCTTGAGTTCCAGCACCCACGTGGTGGCTTACAACCATCTGTAACTCCATTTTCAGGGGATCAGATGCCGTCTTCTGGCTTTTGCAGGCATCAGACATGCAAGTGGGACACAGACATGCATGCAGACAAAATGCCCATACTCGTGAAATTAAAATAAAAATAAACAAGAAAGCACACACGAGGCAAACTGGAGGCGGGTGAGAGGGAGTGGACGTGTGTGGGCAGTTTTGCTGATCTAATAAATTGATCGTGTGGCAGATGAAAACGTCTATCATCCTAGTACTTTAGATATGCATGCAGGAGAATCAGGAGTTCAAGGCCAGATTCAGCTACATACTTGAGCTTGAGGTCAAATATGAGCTAAATGAGACCCTATCTCAAAAAATATATTTAAGAAAAAAAAAGTAGGAAAGGAAAGGAGAGAGGGAAGGAGGGAGGAAGAGAAGGGAAACAAAGGGGCTTCCAATGAGTAGCTGTCTTGCCTGTATCTTGTGACATCATTTCTTACACACACACACACACACACACACACACTTTTAATGTTTTTTCCTTTCACTGAATATAGATTTTTTAACACAATATATCCTGACTGCAGTTTCCCCTCCCTCTATGCCTCCCAGTTCCTCCCTTTCCATCTGAATCATCTCCCTTTCTGTCTCTCATTAGAAAACAAACAGGCTTCTAAGGGATAATAATATAATAAGATTAATAAAGTAAAATATAATAAATGAATACAAAAATTAACACATCAGAATTGGGCAAAACAAGCAGAAGGAAAGGAGCCTGGTGAAGGCACAAGAAAGCGAGACTCACTCCATTCATTCCGGAATCCCATAGGACACTAAACTGGAAGGTTTATATGCAGAGGACCTGGTGCCGACATGTGTAGACCCTGTGGGCGCTGCCTCAGTCTCTGTGAGTTCTAACGTGCTGTGATCATGTCGATTGTCCCCCATCCCCTCTGACTCTCACTCTCTTCCTGCCTCCTCTTATACAGGGTTCTCTGAGCCCTGAGGGGAGGGATTTGGTGGAGACATCCATTTAGGGCTTAGTGTTCCTAGGTCTCTTTCTCTTGGCATAATGTGTGGCTGCGGGTCTCTGTATTTGTTCTGTCTGCTGCAGGAGGAAGCTTCTCTGATGAAGGCTGAGCAAGGCACTGGTCTATGAGTGGAGCAGAATGTCATTAGGAGTCATTTTGTTGCTACTTTTATTTTATACCAGTAGCATTTGGTTTTACCCTTGTGACCCCAAACTCTCTCTCCTCAGGCTCAGTCACCCAAGCAGTATTGGGTATGGATTCCATCTCGTGGAGTGTGCCTCAAGTCAAATCAGAGATTGGCTGGTTACTCACACTGTTGTTGATTGGTTGGTTACCAACCCTAGCATACCTTGCCGGCAGGACTTTCACAATAGATCAGAGGGTCTGTGTCTGGCTTGGTGTTTACATTTCTTTTGGTAATGTGCAGAGTCCCTTCCTGTGCCAATGATGCTAGCACGTAGGGGTGACAGCTCTGTACAGGTGCCAAGTCAACTTCTCCATGTTCAACGCATTGTGTAGGCGCTGTCTTCAGCAAGGGGAAGCTGTCACTTGTGGAGAGAAACCTGTAGCCTTGGTAACAGCCTGGGTTGTTTAGGGATTCCTGTGGGACCCCTTTGGCCAACTAGGTGTAACCCAATCCCAAGACTGGAAGCTTCATTTGATGATGAGAGATGGGCAGTTGGGGCTCTGTCTCCCCCATTATTTGATGATTTCATTTAGGTCATCTTCACATGTATATATTTTAGGAAGCTTCTACTGTACTAGGTTTCCATCCTACCCCTCAAATGCCCCTAATTTTAGGTACTTTAATTATAAATTGACAATGTATAGCCATATAAATTGATGGGGTAAAGGAGCATTATGGTTTATGAACACTATTGTAACGATCACACCCATAGTTAATATATCCATCATCACAAACATTGACCATTTGTGTATGTGTGTGTTGACAGCATTTAAATTGTATTTTCCTAGAAATTTTTGAATGCAAATGAAATCTCAGGATATATCTAGTGAGGTCTTTTAGTTGTTTTGGCATGGTTTAGGTTTTGAGTTCTGTTGTGCAACGTGTGAGTTTTGTTAATGACAATCTGTGTCCTCCTTCCTTAAAAAAATTCTGAAGCCTCTGTGTACTGTCCTCCCAAGGGTCAGCCTGCTGGAGGATCCAGAAAGATCACCCTATTTTTAGCACACTCCAGTTTTCAAAGCACAAACAACTGAAATATTGAAGGCTTCGATTAAGAGACGTTAATCTAATATCTAGTCACCTAGGAATCCTTAGAAAGGGATAGAACTAAATGTTAAACAGAGAGAGACAGACATCAAATCAGGATGAGCAGGGAGCTGGAGAATGTGTTGTAGCGATGACAGGAGTATGTGTTTACGGTTGACAATTAAGAAAATAGGGAGAAGGAGAAAGGCAACAATAAAACGTGTGTCATGAAGACTGACACCATGTGACAGCGTGACTCCGTCTTCCGAGGCTGTCTCTGAGGCTCGTGTCAGAATCCTCCACAACAGCTGTCAACGGTGATTCCCTCCAGGTGGTTTTCCCCAGAAATAGGCAGAGTGATGGACAGATTTGTGTTCAGGAAAATTCACTGCAACCTCATTTTAATGAAAGAGAAATAAAGGATGCAGTCTAAATATCCAAAAATAGGAAATTGTCAAAATAAATTATACACCTCATACAAAGGCATTCTTGACAGCCGATAAAAGTCTTTAGAATACTTCATGGCGTGGAAAATACTTAATGGTGCGGGGAAACAGTTCCTACGTAGAGTAAACTGTCTGAGTCTCAGGCTGTGATCCGTTCTTCCTTGGAGAAAGGAAAATAATAGTGTGCCCAAATGTGAAAAATGTCTTGAGGATGAGCCCTGAGATGATGGTTGAGAGCTAGAGAGATATTTTAACAGTTAAGAGCATGGCTGCCCTTCCAGAGGACCCAGGTTCAATTCTCAGCACCCACAAGGCAGCTCACACCTGTCTGTAACTCCTGTTCCGGGGATTCTGACAAATATACAGGCAAAACACCAATGAACATAAAATAAAAAAGTAAATTATAAAAGATGACAATTGATTTTGGGTTGTTTTTTTTTTAAGACAGACTTTCTCTGTGTATCCTTGGCTCTCCTGGAACTCACTCTGTAGACCAGGCTGGCTTCGAACTCACAGAGACCTGCCTGCCTCTGCCTCCAGAGTTTTGGGATCGAAGGTGTGGTATTTGATTTTTATTTTTCTTTCAAAGCTTTTCCGCATTTTTCTAATTTTTAAATGAACATGGATGCTTTTATGGATATTTTAATTTAAGTTAATATCATACTCCCAGTATCACAGATCACAACTGATGGTATCGTCATGATGTTTCCACTCCTCTTTCCTTGCACGCGTAGGTCCCTAATGTACATTACACTGATACCCTGTCACAATTTTTAATTTCAAAGTGTCAGAATTTGGAATATCAACCTATTCTTACCAGTCCCCTGTGCTTGCCCTCCCAAAATAGCGAAAACATGTAATTTGTAGTGCTTGGTACCAGCCTAGAAATAACATAAAAAATTACAAAGGTAATAGTTATTCATACTTCCAAAATATAATCAATTCTGAATGGAGATGGAGTTGCATCCAGGGTATAAGACCTCCTGGCTCGGATTGGGGATTCATTTTAGAATCTGTCTCCTAATCTCTGATAATTATGACTTTTAATTGAATGAAAATGCTTAGCTTGGAAGTGTGCCCTAGTACTCTTCAAATTATAGCGAGTCTTCAAATTTTGGAAGATGAAATTATGAAGGGTCATTACCTCCTTTAATATGGTCTTTTTAAAAGCTAAAAAGGAAAACATTTTGATACATTGTGACCATGTAGATCAACAGTAATACAGTATTACTTCTCTTTCATATGCCTTTGGCTTGTAATTACTTGATTTCATGTAAAAAAAATTGTGAATTTTCTTTTTTACATGTGATGTATCTGTGTGCATGTGCCTTGCTCCTCTGGACATGTGTGACAGCCTGAAAGTGACTTTGAAAAAAATCTTTCTCAGTTGCTTTTCCACCTTTTTAAGACAGAATCTCCCTGAACTTGAAGCCTGCTGTTTCAGCCAGGATGGCTGGCCAGAAAGCTCCCAGGCTCCACTGTCTCTGCATCTACCCCAACCCCAGCAGTGTGGTTACAGATGCACACAGCCACAATACTGACATTTGTTCTGGGGAGTCAACTCAGGTCCTGTATTTGCACTTTACCCGCTGAGCCATCTCCTCACCCCCTGCTGGAGAATTTTCTGTGGGTTTCAGCTAAAGTATGAAATTGTTCAAAGGATATGAGACAGATAAAAGGCTCTAGATTCTATAAAAATGTGAGAAGAAAATACACACTGTGTTGGCAATCCATTTTGTAGCCTGTTTTCTTTAATTGGTCTCTGGGACCTATGAAAAGTCTGTTCCCCCCCAGCGTCTCCTCCTCGGTGCAGAGAATCAGAAGATGCTACTTTTGTAAACATCATGTTTATGGGTTAGTCTGAGAAATGAGTACTTGGTTCTGGTCCTGGTTCTCCTTATTGTTTTTGTCAGAATGTTCAGGGCCTCCACTAACAACCCTCAGGAAACTCAGGCTGCTCCGTGAGTGGCTTTTTGCTTCTTATCTTCTGGCCTCTTCAGCTTTGATCTCTCCACACAGTTTGACATTTTCCCTTGACGGCTGCACTGGCACCCTGACCTGTTGCTTCCCTTCATGGCTTTCACCTTTCACATCCCTTAGTACTTCCTGTCATCTCCATGGCCGTCTCCCATCAGGGCTGGAAAGTGATCACCTTGCTGCAGAAGTAGAAGGCCCCGTCCCATGGCGGACACAGCAGTGTGTATACCGCAGAGTCCTGCATGTGTCCACCCCGCCACACACCCTCCCAAACATCATCCTGAAACCATCGTTGGCATGTTCGCCACTCCAACAAGTACACTTACTCCAACAAGTACACTTAAGATGTGTACCTGTACATCTGTCTCAGATACGTGTTTTATTTGTGTTTTTGTCTTCCAGCCTCATTGACTGTGATTTCAGTGAAAGCCATCTCAGGCATGATCACTCTTTCTGTGACGGGGAAAATGCAGCTGACTTACGCCATCTTCTATATCATGCTTGTCATCATGATAGCCTCTTGTGTTTTCCAAGTCAAGTAAGTCAGCGCCTACAAACTCAACAACCTCTACGCGTTCCTGCACTTCTCCGTGCACTGGCTTAGCTGATAATTAAAATGAAATACGGCGGTCTCCCAAGAGACGGGACCTCCAGCTTATCCACAGCCGGCCTCCGGCCTGGCATGCCTCACTTTCTTCCTCCACCAATGATTACTTTGTACTAAGAGCTGCCTCCGCAGCTTGCACATTCTAAAGTGAGGGCCGCGATCCAGCTGAGTGCGCCTGATGCTTCCCTGATGCTCTTCTGCTTGTAATTAATACCGACCGTACACAGGTTGTCATTAGCAATAAATCAAAGGGGCAGGTCCACATCCAGGGTTTCATTCTAAATATAGGAAATACATGAACCCTTCACCTCCGTCTCTTAGCTCACGCTCGTTAATTGCCCAGAGATGGACAAAACCAGACGTTTGGCCCGGAGGAAAACCCTTTCCCCAGAACTTTGCATCTTTGGCCAGAATTTCCTCCATACCCATGGGATTTAGGAATGATTGTTTCGTGTTTCTCTTGGGTCCCAGTACTGGTGACATGGAACAGTTTTAATTCCTGTCCCCCGCTCTTCCATCTGCTTTAATCACCCTCCCCACTTTTCATGTTGTGATTATACCTCTGCCTGCCGGGCTCTTTTGAGTTAGCCGGAGAGTTCACCCCAAAACACTGTGCAGAAGCATCTCCCAGTGCCCAGAAGGAAACCAGATCTCAAACTGCTGATGAGAGGAGGGGCTTGTTCTGCAGATGGCAGCAGTCTGTCCTGTGGGTTGTAAGTAGGTCCTGAGCCTGTGTCAGGAGAGAGACAGGAGAAGTCCACTTCCAAAGACCGGGTGTGTTTATTATGTTAATATTGCTATTTCTCCTCTTCTTTCTTCTGAGATAACTGGTACTGCTACAGAGCCTTTGGGGACGTAGTGATCAGTGTCATTACTTGATACCTTCCCTCGGGAATTTAGAGGCAAACACAGCTGAGGGAAGGCTGCCTCCAGTCAACCTTATTTCACTCTCTCACAAGGTAAAAATGTAGCCTTCCACCTTGATGCCCGTTAAAATTACCTGAGGAGGTTTGTTTGTACGAGTATATTCACATATGTGCACACACACACACACTAGCTTTATCCACAAACCTCTTTTTTTCCCCAGTTATTCTTGACATCTGTTGTCCCTTGCTGACCTAACAGCCATGCTTCCCGGAACCTCCCAGGTGATGCCCTTGCAAGGCACAGCTTCGTGGCCACCTGAGCAGCACGGCCAGTGTGGGAACTTGCGTTCCTGGTGGTGGTGGCTGGAGCAGAAGCTCAGCTCCCACATGTGTTCTGCAGCTGGAGCACCAAACGTTGCTTTTGAAACATTAAACATTCCTTTGCCTCTCCGTCTGCTTTCTTGGCACGTGGCATGTCAGTGGATAGCTATATGTTCCCCGCATATGATATTTAGCAGATTCTAAGGTCTATCCTAATGAATCAACCCCAGTGTGATACTGGTCCAGCAGCTTGAATCACTTCCAACTCAAACTTCTGTGGCCTCGGAATATGATTAATTGCTTTTCATTGTTACTGTTGTTGGTTTAAACAGACCATAAAACCTGACATCTGATCTCATACATCAGATGCATCTAAGCTACGGCCGCTGATTGGAAGTGCCCTTCCTCTGCACTTCCTTTCCCTTTGTAGTTGAGCTACAGAACATACATTTCTTGAAGTTATTGTTAGCATATTGCTGAGCGCTGCTGGACTGGAGTTTCAGTGATTGCCATCTTCTACAGGTTCCTGAACCAAGCCACGAAACTCTACACAACGACCACAGTGGTCCCAGTCAACCATGTTTTCTTCACAACCAGTGCCATCATTGCA
This sequence comes from Chionomys nivalis, assembly GCF_950005125.1. Classification (NCBI taxonomy): domain Eukaryota; kingdom Metazoa; phylum Chordata; class Mammalia; order Rodentia; family Cricetidae; genus Chionomys; species Chionomys nivalis. Next base: position 1,725,023 of record NC_080102.1, on the reverse strand, counting down.
GGTGAGTCCTGGCTTCCCATGGCAGGTGAAACCACCCCACCACAAGCACAAGACTCTCTGACTCCAAGGAGGAACGAGGCAACTTTGGGAGCCCATGTCCCCGGCCTCCAGCCAGGATCTAATTTCCTCCGTGGTCCTCTTCTCTGTGAGAGTGCTCCCCAGTGCACTCTGCTTCCTGAGGCAGCTCAGTCCTGTTTTGATGACTCTCATTAACTCGAGAGTTCTAATAACTAGAAAATGTTTCCCTACACTGGAACTCAAATTAGTTTCCTTAGGAATTCAAGACTCTTGCTTTTGCTGTACTTTCTCAGCGCCTGTGAATCAAAGTGACGGAAAAAATACTCTCGAGTTTTCCCTGTGGGCCAAACACCCCCAGTTCCTTGATCTCATCCTCCTTGTGTCCTCGTCACCTTAATGAGAGAATGGGGCTCCTGACCTAATTCACCGTTGCACGGAAGGGCTGACAAACATCCACATTTGCTATTTCCTCCCTTACAGTTCTGTATCTTAATGAATACTTTTATATTGCAGAAATAATAATGTTAAAAAGTACAAACTTAAAACTTGGTCCAAACCGAAATACAATATATTCCAGTAAATCACCTATAAATGCAATAATGATGGGCCCTGGCTCAAATCAATAAGCTCAAGCTCATTGAGTATTCGCTGTTTTCTCATCAGGTTGCTATATAGTCCACAGTGGACTTGCTTTATAGCATAGGCTGGCCTCTAACTCATGGTCCTTCCGCCTCTGCATCCTGAGTGCTGGCATCACAGATGTGTGCCACCAGGCCCAGCCCAGTTGGTAGGTTCTTGAAGTTATTCATACAGCCTTCTGTTTCCCAAGAAAATCGAACCTCGAAGAAATATAGTAGAAAAGATTATATCCCAAGGCATCTACTGTTTTTAGCATTTAGTGCTTTCTGCTGAAAGTGAGAAATGATTGAGTGTTGGTATACCCTAGAATTATCAGAAAATTAAAATAAAGCAAAAAGAAGTGTAGGCATGACATACACCCAACTAATCAATATACAGAAGATGTAAAAAAACAATGTAGTTCCCTTAGCAAAGGTTTTTCAGTCAATAGAGCTGACTTTAATGCCCAGGACATTGGGCAATTGATGGATAAGGAGTGCTGGAACTTTCTGGAAATGATAACAGTTCATCTGATGTTGTGTGTGGAATGACAGTAAAGCTTTTCAGTGACCACTCCCCCAAACAACAGAGGGGTAGCGGAAAGGTAAAACGACATTAGAATATTAACTTCTGTACCAGTGGTGAGTGGAAATATGGAATTGTGTGGCCATTATGGAAAACAGGATACAGTTAATCAAATTTTTAAAATTATTCCACAATCCAGCAATTCTCCTCTTGTGTATGTCCCCAAAAAATGAACACAAATTTGTGGCATTTGCCATAGTAACCAAAAGATGAAAACAATCCCAGTACCCTTTGACAGACGATGAGTGCCTACAATAGAATACTGTCCCCTTACACAGGAAGGGGTCCTGCCACCTGCTCCGATGTTGACGAAACACGAGGACGTGATTAAGAGAATCAAGTCAATGTCAGAAAGCAAAGGAAAATAGTGAGCTCACGTACTTGAGTCCAGTTCACAGAAATGGGAAGAAACATGGTGGTTACCAGAGAAGGGCAGAGGAAATGTTTGACCAGAATACGGTTTCAGGTTTTCAAAATGAAGCTGTTGTCAGACTGGGGTGTGCAGCAATGTCAATACATTTAACACCACCGAACTTCATACATAAAAGCTGTTAAGATGGTAAATGTTACAATTTTAATATAGTTTTAAAATTAAAAAAAAAAGTCTCTGCTCTCTAAAACAGAAATCCCATTTCCGGAAACCCATTCTGATAACATGAAAATCTCAAAACACCGGGGAGGGTGTGCACGAACAAGCTCATCCCCGCTGTACTAAAGAGCGGGCCTGCAGATACCGCTTACCCACCCTTGGGGAAACGATTGAAGAGCGGTATGTCACAGAACAGGAAGTGCTCATCCATGTGGAAATATTATGCAGGAGTGGGCGTGGCCTGTTCTTTAGGTGAAAAGGAGAAACTGAGACTGAGCAAGCTTCTCCTAAGGGCAGGGTTCGCTCTGCTCACTGTGGCGTCTCCAGCACCTACCGCGGTTCCTTCCAAAAGACACTAAATATTCTCTGCCCAACCAGCAAAGCTAACACCCACACACAGCTAGTTTCAGGTGATCCGTGATTGAAAGATTTCCTATTCAATAAAAGCTCTACAAAGTCTTTGGGGCCTTTAATGAAGAAATCATTGAGACTAGCTGGGAGAGGAGAGAAGTTCATTAAAGCAGACGATACATGCTTTTTCTTCCCATGGCCTACAGGGGGAACCAGAGGAAGGATATGGTAGGGAGTTCCATGGAGAAAAATGGAGCTAGGGCAACGCCCAGTTGCCAGAGATCCCTCTAGTGCTCATGGGCATCTGGCCAGATTTACAGAACGTAAGACGTAGCCAAAGGGGTCCATGGTTGCAGCCTGATGCCAGTGGCTTCAGGATCCACCCGGGTTCTCAGGGTACATTCACTGACTCCTGATGAAAACCATAGGGTGGAAAATATAAGATATTTCTCTTTACAGTGCTGGGAAAACATCTCAGTACAGGGCTTTCCACACATGCGTGAGTTCAAGCCCCAGAGCAAACCCACATTAAGGGGAAGAAAGAAAGAGAAGGGGGGGGGGGGGAATGAAAGGAAGAAAAGAAAAGGAAAGAAGAAAAGAAAGAAAGGAAGGGGAAGGAAGGAAGGAAGGAAGGAAGGAAGGAAGGAAGGAAGGAAGGAAGGAAGGAAGGAAGGAAAACAAAGACAGAAGGAAGGACGGACGGACAAAGTTGTATCTATGACCCGAGAGTCTGAACTAACTAGCCAGCCAAGCCACATTGATAAACTCCAGGTCAGTGAGAGACCCTGCCTCTAAAAACATAGTGTCCGTATGTTTCATGAGAAATGACACAGGTTGTGCTTTGGCTTTTGGCATGTGCACATATATGACTAAGCATGCATATATAGGCAAAAATGAAATTTCTGCTTAAAATATAAGACTATCACACAGAGTCTTTGAAATTAAAATACTGAATGTGCATTTTAAGGGAAACCACATATAGAAAATATATTTATACATTAAAAAAAAATAATGTGCTGCTATCGTAAATGTCCCTACCCTGAAATTAACTCTGTCCTCTTCTTATATAGGCATCGTATTTTACAAGGAATTCCTTGGTGCTGCTTTTCTTACTGTATTTATATATCTTTTTGGGTGAGTAAAAGTCTCAGAGGTCAGGCATGTGAAGTTCTATTAATTTTGTATAGGATTTTTGGCATCGTACCTGAAGTATAGAAAATTGGAACATACTATAAGAAACATATTTTTCAACTTAACACTCTATGAGGGGCTTTGTGTCCTCCCTTGGCTTTGTGGCTTGTGTCCCCCCTTTGAGAGTCCTAAAACCTTGGGGATTTTCTGTTCCAACCAAAATCATGATAAATTCACGGGTGTCGATGGTTACTCCATTGCCTTTTCGTTCTCGTCAAGCCCACCTCTCCCTCAGAGCCCTTAGGTTGGATCACCCAAGCAAATGGCCAAGGCTGATAGATTCTAGCCCGAGATTTAGCAGCTTGGGGTTGGTAGCTGCCCTTTCTATCATAAAGTGCCCAGTTGGGCCCCTTCTAGAGACTCGGTGGATGTCACTGCTGACATCGCTGGCAGACAGAGCCAAGCCTCGATGATGTGTTGCCAATAATAGCTGCTTCCATCGGCTCCAAGCACTCCCCATTAATGCTCGGCTGCCTCTTGATCTGCTATTCAGCATGGCCATTGTTATGCAAACTTGAGCCTAGTCTATTTTCAACATAGGAAACCATCTATCTTGAAAATTCAATTTCATAAGACATTTGGGCGCAGCCAAACTTCTGGGGTCTGGAAACTATGACTGCTCTTATGGCCAAGGACAATGAGATTTCTTAGAAAATTAAAGAATAACTTGTTTTTCACTCATGTTGCATGCCAGTAATGGGTCTGGGCATGCATGGATAGAAAAACGAGACCTAGTGTCTACCCAAAGGGTTTAGAGCCCAAATTAGCCTCCAGATGGTGAAAACCTGGGGCAGAGATTTATTGGAACCTGCCCAAGTCTTGGTTCTGGGCATAACTATTACTGGCTGTGAGAATCAAGACAAGTTCAAGGCAGTTTACCATAAGAAATGGGATATACAAAGCCAATGGAATTTATGTCATCATGTGCACGTTAGAGCACCGCTATTTAATACCATGGGCTGTTTCCATCTTCCTGTGTTCTTTACTAACATGTTTCTTACAGGTGCTTTCTGTCATTCCTTGGTGTATTTTTGGTGACAAGAAATAGAGAAAACAAACATCTACAACAGTCTTTTATTGATTTGGGGAATATTCCTGGTAAGCAAAAAAGATATGTACATATTTTCTCTATAATAGAGTATCCTTTGGTCTGATATGATTCAGTGGATAAAAATGCTCACCACCAAGCCTGATGACACATGGGTCACATGGTTGAAGTTGATAAGCAACTCTTACAGGTGTTCTAACCTGCACGCATGCATACATACACAAGCCAATAAATGCCATCTTTTTAAAATACAGAAATTTTACCCTTGTAAATTAATCACTGTTGGCACTATTTTGGATGTTAACATAAACACATAATTTTTACCTCAAGAAGAGCATTGAGTGGTGAAGCCTGGGGAGGCATAAGGTTAATAGTTATAGAACAGTTCTGCACAGAACCACGTGATTGTTGAGGAACTGACCAGGCTTCCTTGACGTGGGTTACTTGGAGATTCTCATTGGGATTCCCTTAAAGTGTCAGAGGACATGGATCTGTGGGTGCCGGACACCACGCCCCCGTGTCTGCGCTCTGTGCGCTGGCACCCAGTTTGTGAGCTTTGGGCAAGGGAGCTGGAGGTTAAAATACACAGACACACACAGACAGAGAGACAGCGATATGGGTCATCCTTGAATTCCCCAAGAACACCCCCTTTATTGTGTTCAGGGGCAGATTATATAGAGATAGCCACGCCCCAGCCAAACCCACCAGAAACCACTCTCCTGCCATCAGGAACTCCTGAAGTTCTCGTGCTCAGAGCAGCTGTAGGCACTCAGATCGGGGGATTACAAGAAATTCAGGATCTGGGGTCTCACTGTTCCCAACACGTGGGGAATGGAAGATCCCTGACACCTACAGACCCATCCAAAGACTGACGGTCCTGATGCTAAAGAACATCATTCCTGAGGAAGACTGAGGCAACTTGTTCACTGTGATGCCAAGAGTGACCACCACAGTCACCAGGACGTGAACACTCTCCCTCCTCACCATTCATGCAGACTGGACCACTGGGTGTCATCTTCCCAATGCTTTTTTCCACTGAGAAACAACCCGCCTTGAGGGCATACAGGGCACACAGAAGCAAAATCCAGAGCAAAACCATCCTCACCACTCTCCCGCCCTAACCCACCCACCCACGCCTAGCTTTGCTAAGGATTTGGGGTGACCTACAGGATTCCACACGATAGTAGAGGTAGTTTTCTCCACCATTCTGTCTATCATGCCTATAAAGCAAAGAAAAGAGAAAAAAAGAAAAGGAAAAAATCACTAAAGTTTCTATAAGATTGAGAAAGGAAGACCAAGGAAGCAAGTTTGGTATCCTCTTTGCCATGTAAACTCCTAATCAAGAATACTCAGTGTTAGAATTGACATTTATAGCAGCAATGCTCATTAGAGCACATTTAAAACTGATTTTTTGTAAGAAATAAGAAATCTGGAAAATAAAGGGGTGTTTGTTTGTTAACTGTTTTCCACGCCACAAAGCTTCACGTGTAGGATTTGCAATGACAAACTCCTGGTACATGGTGTTTCCTAGGTTGCTGTATAGACAAGGGAGAAAGACTGCAGAGAGAGGTTTGGAGAGGAGTGACTGGGTTATGCGGCTGTCCTGATTGTTCCAACCTGTTTCTATGCCCAGTACAGATGTCACGTGGACAAGTGTGTGACCACATGACAAGGGCTATGAGATTTTTGTGGGCCTCTCTTTCCTGGACGTTTTATCTTTTTCATTGAGAGAGTAACCACATAGTGTGTTTTTTAAAGACATAAAATGTGACCAGAGCTGGAGAGAAATTATTAGGACATTTTTATCTTTTAAGAGCTCAAAAGATCTTTTTATGATTATTATCTCCACAGGGAAACAAATGTTGGACAAAATACAACCAGATTCAAATGGCACATCCTATGGAACCTTGCCTGATGGAAGTGACCCAACACAGAGCCAAAATGGAGAGAAGAAAGAAGCCTAAAACGCCGAGAGGGCTGGCTGTTGGCCTGTTACTCGATACCACCTTTTTAAAACATTGCACATGTTCAGTTTGTGTCAGCAGCTATTTCACGCTGACGTGCGCGCATTCGGTTCAGGCCTCCCCCCCACTGTGGACAATCAGGGCCCTCCTAATCTCTAACAGTCTAATGCTTTCATGGAATGCGACTCGAAATGCTCCCCACGCCCTGCATCTCTCCCTAGCGAGCATCTAACCGGCTGTGTCTTCATGCGAGCCTGGCTGCTTGAGCAGATGCCACACGGAAATGCGCACTCGAGATCTGGCCATCGAAGGCATAGGTCACTCCTTCATGTGGCTCACAGGATCCGCTTGCTGGCTTCAAGACGCCCTCTGCTGCCACAACCTGTCTTTCAGGAAGGGTTTGATGTGGTCCTCTTGGGCTTCTTCTGTGGACGTTTCCCTGTCAGGATGGCGAATCGCTTTTGTGGAAAACCAACTCTGTTGAAATCCTCCTTTGAAAATGAAGGGCCTTGTTTAGAAACAGAATCTACAAGCGGTATTCTGTTATGACATATACTAAAAACTCCAAGGCCTGGCTTCTGACTTTTTTTTTTTTAGCTTTGAAAAAAACTGTATGCTGGGCAGTGGTGGCTGGGGAGACAGAGCAGGTGCATCTCTGAGTTCAAGGCCAGCCTGGTCTACAGAGCTAGTTCCAGAACAGCCAGAGCTACACAGAGAAACCCTGTCTCAAAAAACAAACAAACAAACAAGGGGGTGGACACATTTAAGACCTAAAACAGTGGTCACACCTCTGGCATATGTACTAAAATTCCAACAGCACATATTTTACCATGGTTTTTTGTGTTAAATGTGACACACAAATTTGTAAAGTGTTAAAGATTTTGCCACAATGTTTATTTTTTTTCAATAAAATTCTAGAATGGTAGCATTTTCTCCAGCTTTATGATCCTATTATATTTACATTGAAACTGAAGAAAAAACTTTATGATATGCCTTAAACTGTTACAGATCTTATACTTTATCTGGTGGATTTCTATGCTTTAACTTCCAATACAATCCTCGAAATGGCATTTAGATTCTTGGAATATTCCCCCCAAGTCCTCTGAAGCTTTGCCAGTTCTTCTAGAAAAGGAAAATCATGATCAGAGGACTGGGTTTCTGCTCCTCAACTCTGGCCATGGAATGTGGCCATGGAGGACCCGTGGCTCGTGTGAATTCCTTGCTGTCACTTAGCAGGTCCTACTAACATACATTTGCAGACAGAATCTGTAGTAACTTTTATTATTTATGTTGTACCTCATATTTAAACAATAAGAAAAGAGTACACATTTATCGTAACCAAATAGTAAGGCCCATCCTTCATGACACTTGAATCGTCCACCCAGTGTCACTGAAGACTTATGTCTGTGCATGGCACTAAACTTGGAGATAATGAGATGCTAATCCTAACTGTTTCTAGTCTTTTAATGTTTTCTTTATTGTAACCTGAACTCTGACCAAACTGGAATAACCCAAAGCCTATCCCTGGCTGCAATTCTTACTAACAGTTCCTGCCACTGTGAAAAGTGTCCCATCAATCTGGATGCAACAGTCATAAAATTAATGAGGTATTTTACTGAATGGGAATAGCTTGTTGACTCTGGGCAGCTCAGCTAAGTTATGGATCTGGTGCCTTAAATGATGGATTTCTAGTAAATCTTGACATTGGTTTCAAAGACTGGGAAGCAGCTAAACCAAAGAGTTTCCCTTGAACTAGGACCACATTTCATAGGTACAACACCCAGTTTTGAGCACTGTAGAGTTTTGCAGACACAAACTTTAACAACAATGTGTTGGTACCCTCCAGCATTTGCATTTAAGGTTTTGAGAGATGAAATTTATCTATGTGATACAGAAATGCTTTTGAAATCATGGTTAGATATATTATATTCAGATCTGATTTTACTAATTGTGGTGGGCCAAACCAAGGTGGAGAGAAGTCTTAATTGATTGGCTCAGAGGGTGTTTCTCTTTCTCTCTTCATGCTCAGTGCCTGATGACAACCACAGCCAACCCACCCCCTTTTCTGAAATTGTAGGCTGGGAACCCTTGGCCAACATTTGGCTCATCTGACTATTTGTCTAGACCAAGGACTGATTTTTTTCAGCAAAGACTTAAAAAGTAAATATTCGGGGATTTGTGTTGTCCGTATGGTATCTGTCCCTCACTACTCAGCTACTCCATCAAAACACAAATGTAGCCATAGACAATACATAAACAAATGGGAATTGATGTACATCAGTAGTTAGCAACAAAAAAATAATTAGTAGCCAATCCATGTTGCCAAGCCCTGGTCCAGACTCCTTTGCCTTTGCTATGCTACTTTTTTTTTTCTTGTTTCTTGAGCTCTGGAGAGCTAAAAAGAAAAACCCTGACACTTCATGGTTGTGACAAATCAGATGCTTGGTATTTACATTAGGATCATTTTCGCTTGTGTAAGAAATAAATGGATTTGTTATGAGTTTATTCTCAGAGTCCAACTTTGTCTCTTTGGAAAGCCGTGGTTCTTTTATGGGCACAACTAAAATGCTGAAAGAATTCCCCAGTCCTACATACCACTCCGATAATGGTTTTGGGAATTAGCTCTCGGGCAGTCAACTAGTGGAGAGGCCTCTGCCATCTGACCACTTAGTTTAAATGCTTGCTTACCCTATGCTATAACGCCCTCATTACCAAAAATTCCTTGAAAACTTGTACGACAAAAGATTTGCAAGCAGGCTCAATGTATTCTTCAGACACAACACACACACAACACACACACATGCATACATGCACGCACACACACATATACACACACCACACACACCACAAACACACATACACCACACATGCACGCATGCACACACACCACACACACACATGCACATATACCACACACCACACCCACACACACATACACACATGCACACATACACACACAACTCACACACACACCACACAACGCACACATACACACACACACACGCCGTCACCACCTACACATGTCCCACATGCAGCCCTGTAGTTTCTCCTCTATAATGGAGAAAGAAGAAGAGGAAGATTTTGTAGATGTGTGCAGTCCAGTGCTATTGAAGAACAATGTGACAATCTCAGATTTTGGCTAAAAGAAAGCAAGTGTGATAGTGACTCCGATGACTGGAAATACGAAGCTGAGGACGTCTGCATGCTCTCCATTTTCCAGGCACACAGCACATCCGGGAATCATGACTGCACGTGCTCGGCCACTTTGAAGCCCACCCCTAGGATGCCAAGTTATTGGAGATATAAGGGATATAAGCACAGTTAGTAAAAATGAACCTTCCCAGCACACATCCAGATTGCTTTGTGCACACTCTGTGGCTTGTTATTAAGACAGTCCTTGGACAAGCAAGCAGCTGTCAGCCTGGTGCACGTGTCTGGCTCCTGTCCATCCCTCCTTCCCTCGGCCTAGCCTTTTTTTTCTGTCAAGTTTTGTCTTTTCAGGATGTCGGATATCTGGGATCATACAATATGCAGCCTTTTGAGCCTGATTTCTTTCGTTTTTAATACACATATCTTGCCTCCATGTCTTTCAGGGCTTTATAGCCTCTTAGCAAGATTGCTAGATAAACACCACACATTCAGCACTGGTAAGAACTCGA